>NC_133659.1:158515376-158856672 GCF_037893015.1 Macrotis lagotis | reverse complement strand
CATTTATTTTTGGATTTGCAAAATTAGGAAATTTTTCTTGTCTCCATGGCTTCCTTTCTTCATTCTTGTATTCATACTGCTTCCTCATATGAAATACCATCTCCATGTCAATCTTTTAACTTCCAGTTCCTGCATTTAATTTCTAATATTTCCTTCAAATCTGAACACAAATATATTGAAAAGCAGTTTGACATTAGGAAAAGTCATGAGTTTTAAATTTCCCTGCAAAACTTGGTAACAGTGTGAACTACAGAAATAATTTATTCTCTCAAAGACTCAGTTTCCTTTTCTATAAAATAACTTTTATTATCCCACCTCACTTACATGAGAATATAAAGAGATAAAAAGAATATAAGTAATAAGGACTGGATCTCTGATTTATTTGGGATGGGGGAATTCAGGATGAGGAAATTCCCTCTATGGATGCAAGTTGATACCTTCTCTACAGTTTGGGAAGAACTGAGAGCAATGACAGGTGACATGATTTGCTCATTTACACAGCCAGCATGCCTCAGAGGCATGTTTTGAATCCAGGTGTTCCAACCTCCAAAATTTATTCATCAATTATGCCATGCTGAAGCTAAAGATATTAAAATATAAGGCAAACATTAACTAGTGTTGATTTGTCAGCTCCTCTATGAAGCCAGCCTTAGTTTTTGCTTTTTTGCCATGAAATTGCATTATTTTTTAACTTAATGATCCTATAGTTTATAGTCTATCTTTTACCAGACCTGGAAGTGAAACTCTCCCACTTGTCTGAGGTTTTTCAGGGTTTACCGTTTAGAGTCAGACATTACATTGGTGATTTGCCTGCAGTTTATTTTGTGGTTATTTATAATAAGAATAACAGCTTATGGTCTCTGTTTCACTATTTTGTTTTTATGTCTCCTCAGAACTCTATGTGTCAAATTAAGTAGAACTGACAGTCCTGTGGTTTATTTATAATTTGTCAATTAAAGTTTAAAATATCATCATTGTAATTGTCAACATTTACATAAATGTTTAGCAGTCTGATCATGTTACTATTTTGTTTTAACACTTTCAATAGTTCCCCATTCCTTTAACTAGTATAAAATACACCCAATAGTCTGGTTTCTATCTTGCTCCACACCATTCTGCTTTACAAATTCATTGTTCTAGCCAAATTAGAAACTGAACTCAGTACTCCATCTCCCACTTCCATATATATTCACTTAAGGTGTTCTCTATTCCTGGATTGCACTCTCTTCAATTCTATGTTTTCCTTCATGTCTTCTGTGATCCATAATTCTTTCCCTAACCAACTTGCAAGGAAGGATTCACACTCTCCCTCCAGTAATCCTTGTAGTATGCTCGCTTGGATGTCATATTCCTACCCTATCCTTCCTTAAGCTGTGCTCTTTCAACTGTCACTATTTCCTTTTTTGTCTTTGAAATTCCAGTACTTTGCACATAGAAGAGGCATAAGTACTAAAGGATCATCATTTTTTACACATTATTTCATTTATTCTTCATAACAGTGCTATGTGATAGCTAAATATTATTAAAGAAAAGAATTTCTCAAAGAACCAAGTTGTCTCAATTGACATGGTGAATTTTTTTTTATCATGTGTCAGATTAAATGGAGATTGGATAAAATGTATATTTCGAAGTAAAATTATGTATTTTATGCCAGTTCATGCCAGTTCATCATCACTGATCCTTTCAGTTTAACCCTCACATGAGGTACTGAGACTCAGAAAGCATAGAGGTTTGACAAAGTTCAGATGTTGATTGCCTAGCTTTGATGTCTTTGTGTGGTGCTTCAATATTATGGTAGGAAGTTAAACCAATTTAAGACCAAGAGACTCTCACAGCAGCCAAACCATCACAAATATCCTGTTTCTTATAAATTGGGTCAAGGGACAGAACAATTTTGGTAAAGTCAAGAGTGCCTTATACAATATATTCCTTTCTATAAAAAACACAATTGTGTGGTGCAGGAATATTATGGAATATTATTGTTCAATTAGAAAGCATAAATGGTCAAATTCTAGGGAAGCATTGAGTGAGTTACAAGATCTGATGCTGGGTAAAAGAACAGAACCAAGTGAACAATGCACACATTAACAACAATATTGTTTAGATGATCGACCTTGATGCAAGCCGATCCTCTCAGCATTTCAGAGAGGTAGAACAACTGCATTAGACCGACTATGGACAATGCCATCCTCATCCAGAGAAAGAAAAACAAAACAAAACAAAATGCCCCCCCCCAAAAAAAACCCTTCACAATCTGAAGAATACCTTATAAAAATTATCTCTTATTTATCTTCCTTGATCCTAATTCTTCATACTGAAAATCACTAATCTGTAAACATGTTTATAAAAAATATTCCTGTACAATGTTTACCTGACTATTTGCCACTTAGGGGAGGGGGATGAGAAGGGAGGGTGGAAAAGAGCTGCTGACTTGGTTTTTATGTTTTTCCTTATCTCTCTAATTTTTGTTTCCGATTTTTCATCTACCTCCCTTACTTGATTTTCAAAATCTTTTTTTGAGTTCTGTTATAGCCTGAGTCCAACTCCTATACTTTTTTGAAGCTTTGGATACAGAAGCTTGGACTTTGTCATCTTCCAAGTTTGCGTTTTGATTCTCCATGGGACCAAAGTAATTGTCTATGGTCAGGTTCCTTTTTTTTCTGTTTACTCATTTTCCCTGCCTATGCCCTGGATTTGGGGTATTTCCCAAGCTTTTGAGTATTATTGGTTCACCCCTGCAATGACCTCAGTTCCTTCAAAGTCTTTTGAGAGGCTCTGACTGCTCTCCTGCTTGTGTTTTGGTCTGTGGATGATCATAGGCCCTTTTCTCTCTCCTGGATCTGTGAAGAGAGTCCCCACTCTAAGGCAATAGGAGGTGCCAGACTGTTACCAGACTGTGAATATTGACAAAGCACCACAGTCCTGTCCCAGGGACAGAGGAGAGACTTCAATAGTCTCCCTCCACCCCCTTACCTTCAGTGGACTGGGCACTCTGGAAGCAGCTGCTGAGCAGCAACTTGCTGGGTGGCTCTGTGGGCTTGCTTCCATTTCCTGGGATCTGGGCTGCACTGAGGGCCACAGCTGTCCTGAGGGCAATGCCTCCTCCTCCTCATGCCAGCAGAGGTTTCTCTCTGATCTTTCAAGTTGTGTTGGGTGTTCCCTTGGTTGGCAGTCCAGGATACTGCTTCTGCTACCAGTAGTCAGTGCTCCCAGGGACCCAGGTACCCTGTGGGCTGTTCCCGGAAGGTTGGAGCTCCTTTGCTCCCATGTATTGATCCTGGTTGAATTGCTGCCCCTTCCAATCCTATTGGACAGAGCCTTCCCACAATCTTCCAAATTACATTGGGTTGGAGAATTGTCTCACTGGATCTTTCTGCAGTTTCTCTCAAAAATTTAGTTAGAGTCATAATTTTAAGGTTTTTGAAATATTTTGAAGAGAGCTCCATGTTTAACTTCTTGAGACAAAAGACACTAGGATACTACACAGCAGCAGACACCATGAGGTTCTATCAATCAAGTTGAATTTTTTTAAAAAAAAGAAAACATATTTGTACCACTCATGCTACCAATTATTTGATTGGTTGGTGTGGTCCTCTTCAATACTGAAGGATAGTAGTAGTAGTAGTAGTAGTAGTAGTAGTAGTAGTAGTAGTAGTAGTAGTAGTAGTAGTAGTAGTAGTCGTAGTCGTAGTCATAGTAGTAGTAGTAGTAGTAGTAGTAATAGTAGTAGTTAGTAGTAGCTTAGCAAATGGTGAAGCTATAATACAAGTGCCCTTTTTATTTTTCCACTACTGTTCCTTGGCTATACTTTTTGACCAAAAGTGTGATCATTTCTTCCTTTAACATCACATTTTTTGAGCAGGGATGTAGTTCAGTCAGGAGGTAAAGAAGAAAGATGGGAAAAGAGGCTGAGTAGAAAAGATGGAGATTTTTGATTTTCTTCCCCTTCTGCTATCACTCTGCAAACACAACCCCATAATGTGGCATTAGTAAGGAAATAACTGCAAACTGATATAAACTTGATATATTCAACTCTTACCCTGTGATTGATCAAGATTGAGAAGAAAATCTCACCAGTCTATCCCATCCCTTCACTACTAACCCCCCACCCCCTAAACTTCCTCTTTAGGTCTTGAGACTGAGAAGTAGACCTTATCTCTTCTTGTCTGGGACTCTGAAATCCTTATCCCCTGAATCTTATTGCCTATCTCTAAAGAACTTGTATCAGGATCCAAACATCAGGGCCCAAAACAACCATGTTATAATTGGCCCTCTTATACCAGATTCTCTGAATTAATGTTCTGGGGTTAGTTTTGATGTCAGACCAATCCCCTGAGGTAGGAAGCTGATTTTACTTTAGTCCTCTGAAAGCTTATATTCTGCTGATTGTCTACACTATAGATCTCAAAAACTGAGTAGAGAGAAGACTTCCAATAGCAAAGATGAGTCTAACATAAAGGTCATCTCTCCTCTATCTGACACAAATATGTTCAAATATTAATCAATAAAGTAATAAATATTCTCTGTCAGTTACAAGATTAGTATTCAATTTGCTTTTCATCTTTTTTCCTCCAGACAGAATGAACATACTATCCCTTCAATCTCTCTTAAGTTTTCACATACTCCCAGCCCTCTCAGCATAAATCCCAGCATAGCTTTCTATTTCAATACATAAGGAAATGACAAAATATAAAAGGTCAGCACACAGATACACCTCAACAAAGAGTTGAAGAGGAAACTCCATACTTTATACATTATGAATCACAGGCATAAATAATAATTCATCATCAAGAAAAATTCTCAGTCTCAGGATTACAGTATCATAGAAAGAATATTTAATCTAATATCAGAAGGTCTGAATTTAGATTTCAGTTTTATCCCTAAAGAATCAAGTCTAATTAGAAAACAAAGTTCAGAAAATCTGAGTTCAAAGTATTTTCCTAGATAATGTTGTATGACCCTGAATTTATCAATCAATCAGCTACCTTTGTTATGCATTTGTTAAGATTTACTACATACCAGATATTATGCTAAGCAAGGAGAAACAAAGAAAGAAAAAAGAAAACATCCTCTTCCCTTAAGGACAATACATATGAATGAGAGAGACTACAAGTAAATCATCAGGTATATAAAAATATATTATTTTTGTTGTTTGGTCATTTATCAGTTGCGTTTGATTCTACATGTCTCCATTTGAGTGTTGTCTTTTTTTTTGGCAAAGATAATGGAGTGGCTTACCATTTCCTTCTCCAGCTCATTTACAGATGAGGGAATTGAGGCAAACAGAATGAAGTGTCTGGACCACAGTCACATAATTAATAAATATGTGAGGCCAGATTTGAACACACAAAAGTGAGTCTTCCTGTCTCCAGGTCCAGAAATCTATCCACTGCTCCACCTAGCTATCTCTAGCTATGTACAAGATACATAGAGAATAGATAAAGATAATATGAGAGGGGAAGGCATTGACAATAGATGGAAACTAGGAAAAGTCTCCTGAAGAAGATAAAATTATGATTGAATCCTGAAAGAAGTCAGAGAAAGTAGGATGCAGAGGTGATAGGTGGAGCATTCTCCATTTGGGGAGGGGAAGTGGACATAGGAGATGGAAGAAAATACTGAGGCAAAGAAACTGGAATTGGTGTGTATAATGTTTGATAAACTGAAAGCAAGCCTATATCACTAGATTGTAGAATGAAAGGAGGAGAGAGCAAGGTATAAATTTCAGATAGCTATGAAGGGATCAGTTTGTGAATGGCTTCAAATACAAAACAGAGGTTTTGATTTTTGATCCTGGTGATTAATTCAGTAAGTTGAGTTAGAGGGCAACATATCAAGACATAGGTTTTAGAAAAATCACTAGTAGTGGATTTGGAGGAGAGAAAGGCTTCATGGATAAAGACCTCTTAGAGTTTTATTATACTAGTTCAGCTGAGAGGCCAAGAGGGCCTTAACAAAAATGTGTCCATATGTGTGGAAGAGATAAAAATATTTGAGATATATTTCAATATAGAAACAATAATAGTGAGTAACCAATCGAATATATGGTGTGATTCAGAGAAAAGAGTCAAGAAGAAACATTGAGGTTATGAGCCTGGAGAGATGGAAAGACAGTAGTACCCTTGAAAATACTGGGGAAGTTTGAAGAGAGAGGAGATTGTGAGAGTAAAGATAGTGATACTGTTTTGGATATGTTGAATTTAACATTCCTAAAGGATATTCAATTTGAGATGTGACAGAGATTTGTGACTATGCCTCAGTAAAGAGACTAGGGCTGAATAAATGGATCTGGAAATTAACCTCCCACTGTACTCCCATGTAATAAATTCTCATGGAAAATACATATTTATTCTCACAAGGATTAAAGAAAAGTCTTAGACCATATAGTTATCAGAAGGTCCAAGGAGAAATCACAGTCAGTCAAGTCATCAAACATTCCTTAGACAATTGATTAGAGGAAGGACTTATAACGGCATCACTTTGACCCTGGAAAAGGATCAAGAATTGGATTCATAAGTGAGTGATTAGGATAGGAATAGTAGACGAAGCAGCGGGGCTAAAACTTTGTGGCTCTGAATCTGCAGAGTCTACAGTGAGATGACAGTGCCTGGATCTAGCACCTGTATACTAGAACTTGAGCATGATACTATTATATTGTCAAGATTCAATCTTGATTACATACCAAGAGGATAGTGATGAGATCATGCTCTAGATCAGATCACTTAGGAATTGTGGAAATTTTTAAGCTTCTTGATTTGAATTGCCCAGGAGATATTTGAAGAACAGACTAATTAAAATTTGGAGAATGATAAAATAATATCAAGACCATAAAATCTCCAATATTCCCTAATAGAGGTCCACTCAGTCTGGTCTTAATAAAAAGTTTCAAAAAAACCTGGAAGAAAAGGAAAGAAGCAAAAAAAAAATGCTTGCAATAAAGTGCCATGTGGAGCCAGAATCATCAAGATACAAAGCTAGAAGAAGAGAAAAACATCAAAATATATACAAAGAAAATCCTCAAAGAAAAAGTTTGACCATAAATTCAATTAAAATTTTAGAAGAAATAAATTATTTCTGAGAGTTTAAATGTTTTTTGAATGCAATAAGAGCATTAAAGGAAAGAAATGAAGAATAAATGAGAGTCCTAAAGGAAAAAAAACTTAGAAGAATTAAGTCTTAGTAAAAGACAAGCAAAATCTTATTCAAGTAGCACAATCTCTGAAAATAAAAACCAGTCAAGCAGACATTAATGACTCTATGAGACAACAAAAGATATTAAAACAAAGTCAAAAGATTGAAAAAATAAAACATCCCATCTTTAAAATAACTGACTTTGAATACAAGTCCAGAAGAGTTCATTTTAAAATTTTGGTCTAATAGTTTTTTAAAGAGTTTGGATAAGATGTCAAGCTATCACTCAAATAAACTTCTTAAATATAATACAACAGAAGAGTAAATGAACATATATATTATCCACCATATATTTCCTTAAAGAAGATCCCAAAAGAAAATTCCTAGGGACTTCATAATTCAAATCTAGAGCTTTCAAGACAAAATAAAAAATGCAACAAACAACCAGAAAGAAAGAATTTAAGAACCAAATAGCCATAGAAAAGATTACATGAGATTTAGGAACTACCAATTTTGATGAAAAAGAGAGTCTAGAATATATTTTTCAAAAGGCAAAATAAATAGGCTTACAACCAAGAATAATTTCACCAGGAAAATTTCATACTTCAGGGGATGAAAGTGAAGGTGGAAGAATTGGGGGGGGGGGGTGAAACTATAGTAGATTTCCAAGTATTTCTGTTGAGAATAGTAGAGCAGAGTAGAAATCTTGCAAAACAAACATAGGAGTCAAGAAACAAACAAAAAATTACGAAGATAGAATCAAAAGGCAGCAAATAAGGATTAAATATTTACATTTCAATAGAGGAAGAGTATACTTGTTCCCTCAGATTCTAATAGCATAAAGGGTATGAAGGGAGTGAAATAAAACAGAAGACCTGGGAATAATTTTGTTATCCTTTAATGATTTTAAAAGAAGAAAGAAAAAGAAGGGGAAAAAACACTATTAAAGGAAATAAAAGTTGGAGAAACAGAACTACTTCACAAAATCTAGGTGCACAAATAGCAAACTATTTCAAAAGTGAAGAAAGAATTGGGGGAATAGACTACACTTGAATTCCCCTTTACTCTAAATTTGTCAAAGAAAGTAACCAAGTATATATAAACATACATATGCACACATACTCACAGAGAGATTGGTGAAAAATACATTTATATCAAGTAAATGAACTTACTAGGGAGAAAAAATGAGGGAAAAAAGAGGAAGTATTTTCTGGGAGTAACGAGTCAAACAAAAACCATTCAAACTTTGAAGGATAGATAGAGAAGAAGGGTTTTAAAGAGAAAAAGTGGAAAAGAATTTGTGATTATATATATGATAAATAATTTCATCAAATAAAAGGGAAAGACAAAATGCTTATTGCTTTAGGAAACAAGGACAGATTACTAGAAAAGATTCTCTTCCTTAGCTTAGAACAACATCAAATACAAAACCATAAGAACAATTAAGATGTTATTCACACCTTCTTAAATTGACTCTAAAACTAAACCAAAACAGGTTTCATACAAAACTACTTTAAAAAATTTATAATAGACTAATTTTAAGAAGTGAAATTTACCAAGGAAAACCAAAAAAACATAAAATCTATGAAACAAAAGGATGGAGTAATACAATGATGATCATTAATATTAAATATGTATCCTGTAATCTAGTAATCCATTTCTATTATTGATTTAATCAGCAAATTTTGGCTTGAGTCTCAGATGTTCTGTTTAGTAATCTGGTCCCTGGAAATATCTTCTCTTCAACATTCTGAATAGATCTCATTCTCAGGATAGTTCTGAAGGGGACTCTATTTCTCTGGTTCCAAGTTACTTGGAGAAAATCCTAGGTAATGCTGCAAAAATCTGCCTGTAATAAGACAATAGTATTTAAGGCAATATATTAAACTTGGTTTTCTAACCCTTAAATTTCAAAAAATTTCAGTTTTCAAATACCCTTCACTCTTTTTATCTTGACCTAGACCTTGTATCTGAAATGAACAACAGACTGAAGGAAGAATCTTAAAAGTCATGTTTCTGATTTGTAAAAAAAAATCATTGTTTCTTAAAACTGATGTTTCAAAATAGGAACATAATTTCATTTACTTTAAAATTATCAAGACAATTTTTATATGCAAAATCCTTAATCAAATTTTTATAACATATTAAAAGTCTGAATTTCTCACTAGAAATATTTGGAAGCCAATCATTTTATATATATATATGGCTGTGTTTGTGTGTGTTTGTGTGTGTGTGTGTGTGTGTGTGTGTGTATTCATTCGTAGAGAAAACAACATAATTCCATTGATTTTTCAAAATTTACTTTTCCATTTAATTAAAAAACTTTTGTGTTACACGTCTTATTATTTTTTCTAATTCTCTACTTCAAAGGTTATCATCACTATATTATAATTTGATCACAAATAACTAAAATGTTTCCATATTAATCTATTAATAGTATTTCAATGCCAAACTTCTATAATTCATAGCTATTTATAAAAATTTGCTCTGGAAAAAAGGAGGGAAATAGTAATAACAATGTTAAGACTATTTCCACAAGGGCAAAGACTAACCTGACATTTGCCATAAGAGGGGAAATAATTCCTTAGTTCTGATGCCAGGCGTGAAACATACTTTACAGTTAATATATAACAAAGCTCCACTTTATTCACAAAGTTCCATAGCTGGGCTCAGAACTGACCAGGTAACAACATTTCCTACTCAGAAAAAAAATAATACCATAGGAAAACTGAGTCAATATGATCCTGTGTTAGATCACACCAAGGTCTTCCCCTCTACCTTTCCCAGACACAGGGATCTACCTGTAGCAGTTCTCAAATTGAAGCATATGTTATTTTCCTCCTTGAATGATGGACTATTTTGGTTTCATGACAATTCAGATAACCAACACTGCAATCAAAACTCAAACCAATGTTGGTTTACAATTTCAAGAATTTTTTCCACAAGTAGCAAAATTTCACTAATCACAGCTTAAGTCTTGAATATTTTTAATTTTCTCATGTTTCTCTTAACAGTTACATTTCATTTATCCTTTACTTTCAAATCAAAAGTAACTATATTATGGCATTCTTCAAATTATATATATAGCAATAAATACATTATAACTGACTCATAATAAGGTATTGAAGTTATATATTATACATTTCCATAATTTTTGCTAGTGAAATTCAAATAACTTCAGATGAAAATTCACTTTTTATTGCAGCAAACCTGTAAATTTCCCCTTTTGACAAATTTTCCTTTTATTTTACATGTAACCAACAGGGCTTATAAAATGTTATGATCCAACCTAAATAAAATGGCACAAGAGATCTTACAGATAAAGATGTCTTAAAGGATCTGTGCAACTTCCCCAAAGAGTAAATTATTATTATTATTTATGTAATCATTATTATAATTAATCTTAAATTAATTTTATACAAATCTTAAATCTTAATCTTAAAATAAAATATATCTCTTTAAATATTTAATAGTTTTCAAATATCTATTTTAATTACATTTTTAACAACTCAATTTGTCATGTAAAAGCTTGAGGAGTTATTTATCTAGTAACATCTCTAATACATTAGTTTCTCAAATTTCACAATATAAGAAAAATTCTAGAAAAAATAATAACATGCACAATATTACATATTTAAAATGTTATATAATATATATTACCAATCAGATAACATTGATTCTACTAAATGTATTTCTAAACTATTTAAAGAGGAAATCATTCATTTTATTAACTTTGGCATTTTATACTAATCACATGTAAAACCTAGTAATAGATGTTCAGGATGGAGCAATTAAATTCAGTTTAAAAATAATGTCAATAATCAACATTTATATGGCTCTTACCACAAACCAGGAATTGTGTTAATCACTTCATCATTATTATATTGTTTAATTTTTACAACAGTCCTGGGTGATAAATGAAAATCCTGTCCCCTTTATAAATAAAAACAGGCAAAAAGAGGTAACGTTAGTTGTATAAGATCAGTTAATAAATACAGCTAAAGTTCTGCTTTACCAAGTATTTTTATCCAAATGAAAACTAGATTTTTAACTGCTAATTGTAAATGATAAAAAATATAAAAAAAAATACTCAGAGATCATTCATTAGTTGATAACACTTCACCATTTTAGAGCTCAATTAGCTCATTTTCAAAGATTTTCAGAAGTACTTTCAGTTCTCTATAACTTTTTCATTATCTCCCCAAAAGGCAAATCAATTCCTTTCAAGTTTGTAATCTGGCCCTACTCTCTCTTTACTTGAAGTTTTCTTTTCTCTTCTGTTTTTTTTTCCAATTTTAAATCTATATGAAAGATAGTAAAAGATTTAAGAAATAATCTTGAATTCCTATCCCCTTGCTTTGGAGCTCATGAGATTCTAAGGAATGGGGAGAATGCTCATAAAATCATGTTTCAGGGACAGAGTACCAATATTTCCTAATTAAATGCCAAACTATCTAAATAACTAATCCCTTTTAATTCATAGAATTCCCCTTTGCAATTTAGCACAAAATTTTATATTGCCTCAATTAATTATAATACTGTTCCTCTTTTGGATTCCTTAAGAGTCTGCAAACAACTGGTTTTTTCCCCTAATTTTCTTTGGTGATTTTGCTTTAATTTACCTAAATAAATACTTCTCTTTCATAAGACTTTTAAAATTCTATTTAATCCTTTCCTAAAGAGATTCTTAGATCTTGGTCAACTCCCTCACTCATATTATTGTGAATATCTATCCCATTATCCAGAACACAGTCTGGGTCTGAGTGAATATGGAAGTTGAATAGGTAGCCAGGTAGTCCTTTCTAATTAGTCTCTCCCTGATAGAGATCACTTTTTGCATTCATTAATTAAATTTTATTAATTTTAAGCTAGTCCCTAATTTAAACAAATTTTTGTATTTTCTTGGTTGAGGAAGAGTTAACAAGAGACAGTTCTTAAGCACCAGATTTTTTTTTTCTAAGCAGGAAAACCACTTTCCTTCCTTGCACAAAAACAATAACTCTATCAATCATTGGTGAAAGAGTGCTGAGTGCCTGTAACTTTCATTCTCAAAGTCTTATTTTTTTATCTTTTAAACAAATTCTACAGAATAGTACCCCAATACTAAGATTGTTCATATTTGTTAATCATCTGCTAAGGAGAAAGCATGGGTTCCCGAAATTACCCAGAATACAGAAGTTCTCCCCTACAATCTTTAAACAATTAATCTTTAAACACTTTAATGATCAATCCTTGAGCATCTTAACTCCCAAATCTCCAAAATCTACTACAAAGTTTCTAATTAATTTATAATACCACAAATTCTTAACAAACAAGGAAAAATACTTTTCTCTCTTTGACTATCTGACTTCATCTCCATTATGTCTAACCAATCTAAGTTTGAAATGACAGAGGAAAAGTATCTTGTAGGATTTTTCTTTCTTTTTTTTTAATATAATTGCCACTAAAAGTATAAATTGAAAGTTTGTTCTGCTTATGGGGACAAGGAGTTTAGTATCAGATTACAAAAAACTGAGAGAACTGCTTCAGCTATGAAACTTCATTAATCTTTCCCAGCATGCTAAACTATGTCTCTAGTTTTTTATAGAACTTTTTCTGGATGGCTGCATTTTCCCCTTAGAAATCTTCCAGGGTAGAAAAATCAACAAATAACACTAAACACAAAACAATAGAAAGATTTTTTTCTGAGCATTTTACAGATGTAAAAATTCAGACAATGCAGAAAGATATAAAAGTTTAGTGTGTAAAATTTTCTAAAACTTGCAGTAACTGAAATTTCCCTTTTTCAGGCCAAATTTGGATTTGTATATATTATAGAGAAATCTTAATTTTCTTAACTATTAAAAGTACTAAATTAAGCCAAAATTGGCTATCAGCTGAATCTCTTGCGGTTTTAACCCAAATTTATATAATTTGATAGCTCCTATTCCTAGTTTGTCAGTCACTCACCAACGATGACTGTTTGTGACTGCTGATCACGCCAATCACCAATATTGCTTTCTGTGACAATATACTTTCCCCCAATTTGGGTTAAAATTTGCCTACTCCCTGAATTTCCCCAGGAAACACTTTCTCCAATGATGAGGGGAATTATTGTCCCATCTAACCCATTGATGTGAGGCTTAGCTTAGCTCAGAAAAATTGAAATTAATAGGGTAATTCTAAATCCAGGAATATTGCGTAATGAAATATCATGGAGCAAGGAGGTTTTCCTTAGAGACTGTTATCCTTCACTTCAGAGTTTTGATTTTGGCTGTGCCAAAAATACGATGAGTGAAATATGAAATAACCGAGGAAACAACAGTTTGAGCTTCCAAGCATATTGATTTACTAACAATGCATGGCAATTATAATTCAAGAAGAGGCTGCCTCAGCTTGGCACTGAACCTTAATACAGGGGGAGACAGATTTTTATGTATTAAAAGCTAACAAAAAGATATAAAACAGGATACAAGATTAGATATGATTTCTAAATGGAAGAACATTTAGGGATTTTTTTTGAGTTGGGAGAAGGATCAACAGGTTTTAGGAGTTGGGCAGAGATAGAGTAAGCAGGTGAACTTCCCAGATATGAAATAGGATATCAACTCAATTCCTGTGATTAGGAAGCAGGTAGAATTTATAGGAAAATTAAAGAATCTCAAAATGGAGTTAGTTTTACAAGATAGAATCAGTTTGATTTGCACAATTTTCTCAGCGAAAAGAAATTAGGTTAGGGTATAACACTTGAAGATCCACTAAAGCAAAAGATATTGTGGCAGTCTGAAATTAATAAATGCTAAGACTGTACAGTCTGCCATTGCAGAGGTCCTTTGAGTCCTAACACTTTAAGCAGGGTTGAGCTCCAGTGTTTCCTCATGAAATATTGTCAGCAGTTAGAAAGAGATGGAGAAACAGACCATAAAGATGTAATATTTGAATGACACAGTCTTTATTCTTCCTTATTCTCTTCTTGGGGAGAAGTCAACAGATCCAAAGTTTGAATGTAAGACTACAAGTTTGAAAAAAAGAGCATTATTTCCATTTAACTACAAGATAAAATCATTTTACTTTCTAAACTTCAATTGTTTTGTCTTTAAAAGGAGGATGATATTTATCCTATGTGGCATGATTATTTTTAGGAGTAAATATACTCACATAAATGCAAAAGCTTAAATTTTTTTTATATTTTCATAAAATATAAGGACTGAAGAAAGAAGAAGCTCTTGGGGAGGGGGAGGATCAGTAAATGCAAAATGATTACTGAGAAGTCATTTCATCTAGACAAAAAGAAAGGGAGTCCTTTTCTACTTCAGCAATATGATGGCAAGAGCTGCCACTCCTTTTATAGAAAATGAACATAACTAACAAACTTGAACTGGGACCTTTAGCCTCTTGTTTCTTTCCTTGTTTTCAGGATTGATTTTTATAAGCATCAACAGGTATGAAAAGATTGCAAAGAGAGAAATTGACATCTTTCCCTTCCTAGGCACCTGAGCATCAGCATAGAGCAACTGCCTAATCAGTAACAGTAATAAATAGGCACCATGGAAAAAGTTGGCATCCAGGAGAAATCACTGGAAAAATCGAGCTTTGTTGGTAGATTGTGTAGAGCCAATGGAAGTGAATGTTTAATTAGTAGTCTTTCAAAATTATTTCTTATTCCAACTAGACTTGAATAGTTTTGTAACTGACTACACTAATAGTAATAGTTTAAGATGCTGAATTCTGTTTAACCTTTTATGTTCACATACATAGGGATTCTTTCATTCTCACCATTTTTTTCTGCATGGAAATAATTGACCTTTTCAAGTGCCTAACCTATATTGTACATTGGGTACCTTTTTTATTCATCCCTTTGTGGGATAACCAAGGTTAGAGACAGAAGTAGAATTATCCCGGAGCTAGTCTAGGTGTAAAACGTCAATAATTTAGCAATAATGAGGAGTCCTTTATTAATAAGTTCAGGTTTCTCCTGAGCTAAACCCAACAGAACCTCCTGGCTTGATAAACACAGGGAATAGTATGGGTTATCAACTCTGGTCTCAGTATAGTCACTTTAATATTAGTCAGTGTTGACTGATTGATCATGGTCTATCCCTGATTCCATGAATTGAGAACAATAAATGAGGGGCTAAAATTCTTTTTCCAATCAGAGCTAATGGGCTTCCCAATAACTATGATATCAATTGGCTTATCCTATTTATTTGAAACCTGTATAAAACGAGGAGGTAAAATATCAACTTTTACAGGAGACAATTCCTCATTCATATAATTTGCTTTCCTTTCTGAGATTATCTTTCTTCTGCTCTGAATATGTTCTATACATTCTCGGTTACTTGCATGTTATCTTCCCACATTAAAATATGAGCCCCTTATAGACAACGAGCATTTTTGCCATTCTTTTTTACCTCTATTATTTAGCTTAGAGTGTGATACACAGTAATTGCTTAGTAAATGCTTATTGGCCAACATATTGAGATCTAAATAATTCCCTGCTTGATCTGAATCCTCTTCCCTGCTGTACACATTGCTAGAGCATTTCAAAGATAGAGCATTTAAAAAGAGAAAGGTCTACAGAGTGCAATGGATTCCCCCCCACCCAAGGCACCTGCATTTTTGTTCATTTCAGAAAGTATGGAAATGAGAATGACCTATAGTACAAGAAACACGAACACTTTGCTTGGCATCATGAAGATTTGTCAAATCAGTTTGATGAAGAATGTTTATGATAGAATGAAGAAGCTTCTTTTTAGTTACTAAGTGCATTATTTACTGTTAGTTCTAATATATTTAAAGAGATATAGGGAGAACTTTTTGTACACATACAATATGCATGAAAACTGATATATATATAAATAGATAGATATAGATATAGATACCTATATATTTATAGATATAGCACTGGAAACATATTTCAACTTACAAAATTGCTTCAGATTTCTTCATTCATAAAGCATCATATGCAGCATCACATTCAGCAACTTCTTTGAGTTCAGTGACCAATATCACCATCTCCTCAACAACACAATCTTGAACTGCATGCTAGGGGTACAAGGCTCTTTGAGTTTCCATGTGACCCTATTATAAACACCTGTCCCTTGTTTTGTTTTCATTCATATGTTTTCTTCCTCTTTTAGCATATAAGCTACTTAAGAGGGAAGGGATTGTTTCACTTTCTTCTCTTTGTATGATCAGGTCATCTATGTCTGCAGTATAGGAAGTATTACAGTTGTGTGTGTATGTGTATGGGTGTGTGTGTGTACTTATCTTTATATATGCATATATATATGTATTTACACACACATATATATTGGTTTTTCATATATATGCATATGAATATATGTATATACAATTTGTATAAAAGTAATTTGAGGAAAGTTCATGTTTAAATTGTATATGGCTGTCAAATTAAAAGTAGTTATCATAATTATAGAGGACAGTTTCATCTAGATAAGTTGTGCCACAGGAATTAATTTAGTTTTGATTTGTTTCAGTGTTATTTTTCCATAGAAATCCTCCCTTTATTTACCACCTGCCCTGTTCTTTATAGTAATTCAATTCTAAACCTTTATTTTGTTCGATCTTTCGCTTTAATTTTTCTTTCAAGGTTGGCCTCCAGGCAATCTGGGAATACTCTGAGGATCATCTTCATGTCTTCTTCGGATTTGAGTTTGTACCATTTGATAGGGAAAATCATTGTCCCCTGACTTGAGAGATCATATCCTCAGTGGTTCTTCACTCATCTAGGGACATAATGTCCCCTCTTATAAGAGTATTAACTGGGAATCACCACCTCAACTGATTACAGCTATCTACCTTGCAACCAGTGAGGAGAGAATATGATGAAATACTTTGTTTGTGATGCTGAGAGAGATGAGCAGAACCAGAAGAACATGGCAGGGGTGATGATCAACCTTAATGGACTTGTTTAATTCCATCAGTGCAATAATCAGGGACAGTTTTAGGGTACCTGTGACAGAAAATTCCAACTGTATCCAGAGAAAGAATAAACAAAGACTGATGACTACCTCCAATTCTTTTTTTTTAGGTTTTTGAAAGGCAAATGGGGTTAAGTGGCTTGCCCAAGGCCACACAGCTAGGTAATTACTAAGAGTCTGAGATCGGATTTGAACCCAGGTACTCCTGACTCCAGGGCCAGTGCTTTATCCACTGCACCACCCAGCCGCCCCTACCTCCAATTATTTAAAAGAAAATTGTCTTTTCCTATCTCTAATATTTTATTTCTTCCTCAAGGAAATTTTTTTTCTCTCAGCACATTCAATTTTGATCAGTGCATAGCATGAAAACAATATAAAGATTATCAGATTGCCTTCTGTGGGATGGAGGAGGGAGAGAAATTGTAACATTCAAAAACCTTACAAAAATGATAGGTAGAAACTACCATTGTATATAATTGGAAAACAATTTTTTTAAAAGAAGAAACCTTTTTGTTTGGGTAATAGGAGGATGGGAACAATGACTAAATGGCCTTTTTCTGTCTCAGGTCACTTCAGAGGTTAGAGGTTTCTTGCCCAGAGCTCGGCGTAGAGCATCCTTGACTTCCTTGTTCCTTAGACTGTATACAACAGGGTTCAGCAAGGGAGTAATAACAGTATAAGTCACTGAAATAAGTCTGTCTTGCTCAAGAGAACTGTGAGACTTGGGTTTGAGGTAGATGATAGAAGCACAGCCATAGTGAATGATGACTACAGTAAGATGGGAGGCACATGTGGCAAAGGCTTTCTTCCTCCCCTCAGCTGAGGCAATCTTGAGGATAGTAGAGATAATGAGGACATAGGAGATGAAGACTAAGCCCATGGGCAATACAAGGACACATACACTTACAATAAAATTAATTATCTCATTGACTGTGGTGTCAGAACAGGCGAGCTTTAGGAGAGGTCGAACATCACAGAAAAAATGAGAGATGACACTGGCATTACAGAAAGGGAGACCAAAAACAGATGTCACTTGAATAACGGCCATTCCAAGACCAATTCCCCATGATCCACATACTAGCTGGATACAAGTTCTCTTTCCCATGATGACTGAATACCGTAAAGGATTGCAGATAGCCACATAACGGTCATAACCCATGGCTGTGAGTAAGAAACAATTATTGATGCCAAAAGTAAGATAGAAGAAGAGTTGTATGGCACACTCTGGGATGGCAATGGGTTGATATGGACTTAAAAGGCCAGCTAGCATACGTGGAATGATTGCTAATGTATAACATGTCTCAGAAATGGACAATGCACTTAGGAAGAAATACATAGGGATATGAAGATGACGGTCAAGGCGGATGATGGTCACAATGATGCCATTGCCAGTTAATGTCATAAAGTATAGGCTTAGAAAGACTACAAAGAGAATAAGCCGGTGCTGCCACCTGAAGTTGGAGAACCCCTCAAAAATAAACTCACTTACAGCTGTGGAATTTGACCTTGGCATTGAGGAAAATCTTGTCAATCTGAAAGAGACAAGAATAGGTAAAAGATCACATAGGGTTAGCATCTAATCATGAAGCAGAAAATGTCAGGGAACTGATTCTCCTTTGTTGATACCATCCTCTTGTAATTAATTTTGTTAATTTGTTTGAAGAATACTTCTTGATTGAATTGTTACCAGAAATGAATTCACCAGGATCTGTACACCTTTATAAACTAATTAAAGACTTCATGTGAAAGAACTGGTCATAAGTATAGAATGAAGGATTTGATTCAGAACTATATGAAGATCTGAGAGTCAGAAATTGAAAAGAAAAACAATGAGGTCACACAAAATTCAATCAGAATTAGCTAGTTACCCAGGGGCAACATATGAATAGAGAAAGAAAAGGTAGACTTCATTTACATCAGAGAAGGGACAAGTTAAAAAGGTCCAATGACCTTATAAGCATCCTAGAATAGAAGACATTGGCTGATGTCACTAATGTACCAACCAAGGACAAAGGCAAGTCCAGAGAAAATTGTTGCTCTTTCCTCAACTTTTCCTTCATGCTGCCACAGATATTATATTATAATTTGTTGTTCTGCTATAGAAATATTTTTAATACTCCAAATTTTACCTCAACTACAAAGAGGCCTAGGGATTCTTACAGATAGGTATAAATGTAAATCAAGGCAGAGAGCTCAATGTCTGCCTAAGTGTGAGATATTAACTTAACTAGGGGCTCATAAAAATTGTGATTGAACTCATAATTTTTCATATAAAATAAATGACTTAAACCACAAAAGAGGGAATTACATACACATTAGGGGCTATTATATTTCTCATAGGTTTAAAATGATATCATTCTAGTAACAAAGTTTTAATAAATGCATATTATCCTGAGGAGGGTATACGAATTAAAGCTGGAAATCAGACCAACCTTAAGTGCTTTTGCTCAAGGGAGGAGAAATTTATTCTTGGGAAAGAAATTCAAAACATAGCTGAGAAGCTATTGTATTCTTCTCAGTAAGAATCTAGGATCAGAGTCAGAAGTTGGAGCATATGAGGTGAAGAAGGTAAGAAGAAAGACATAAGGAAGTTCTAGCTGGAGGAATGACAAATTAGACTGGTATAGCAGTTATTTATTTGGTGGAACAACACGAGCGTTTCTTTTTGCAAAGGTCAATATTTATGGGACTAAAGCTATATTTGAAATGGGAGGTTGGTGGGGAGGCAGTGTGAGGTATACCCTTGGCCTAGAGTACTGCTATCCTGAAACAATGAGTTCTACTTGGGTGGCATTTTATTACATCTTTAACATAAAGAAATTGAAGCCAATAGAAATTAAATGACTTGACCAAAGTCACACAATTAGTAAACAGTAGTCAGGATTCTAGTTCAGACCATCTGATTCCAAATCTGGAGGAATTAGTATCTCTTCATGCTGTTTCTCTATTTACTATTTCCTTAAGACATCTATTGGAAAGATCAATTTTGAATTGAGGTGTTTAAAAGTGTCCCTTGCTCTTAAGATCTTAATTTAGGGAGGCATTATCTTGAAAAGTATTTCTCCTCCTCTCTATGATGTCTAATTGAGTTCCCCTGGACTCTGGGACAGGACAAAGGTGGAGAAGCTGAACAGGGCAAAGGTGCTCATAGGGAATAAATGGTTTGGGGATCTAGAAGCAGAGATTTACCCAGAAAAGCAAATGACTTGCCCAGGGTAAAACAAACTAATAAGCAACAGGACATAATTTGATCTCCGAGCTTCAAGATTTTGAGACTAGTCATCTGTGTCTACTCTATTACCTAGTTGTCCCTTAAGTCCCACTATCTCCCCTCTCTCTCTCTCCACAGGTTAGGGTTTTCCTCCTATCTATTCAAGGCTACTTTGCAGGCTATTTGTTGAGTGCCTGGTTTTTAGAGCTATTCCCTGGTAAAATATTCACAATTATGATTCTGGTGAAAGTACAAAAGTAAAAAATGCTTGCCTACTTCCATAAATGAGACATTTTGGAGTGGCTCTTCTGTTCAAATAGATTGCCTCTTAGACAGACCTCAAAAGGACTAGGATCCAGAGAGCAGTTAACACATATATTACTTGATAATTCTATACATGATATGCAACCTTCCATGATTTCCTGAATTTTTTCCCCAAACTCAGGAAACTTGGGTAAACTTCTGAATTAAAACCTAGGTCAAGAGGAAAGAAAAGGAGAAGAATAATGTATTTCTCTTTTTCCTCCCTTCCCCCAGGTGAAAGCAACATATTTTCACTAATTAAAAGAGGTATAGTTAGGCTCATTCAGTCCTATGACAGGTATTTCCTTTCACATGATACTTTGAGTTGCTTTATTCTAAGGGGTTTTTTGGAACCTGAAATTGTCCCCTCTTTTATACTTTGAGATGAAAATTACCTATATTTTCTTTCTTTTCTCAGACCTGGTCAATTTAAACCAAGACTGGGAAAGTGTATGTGGACATCAACAAATCTATTTTAAACATTTACCTGTATTTGCTTTGGGATGGGGTTAAGTCACATACCTTTTAGAGGGATTTGAAATGTCAGTAATCTTTCTTGTTGATTTATTGCTTTGGAAATCACTGTCACCTCTTGTTTCCAAATTTTTCTGGAAAGAGCTTTGTAATCATTTCCTCCATCTGTCCATCTAGTCAATATTTTTAATCTTGTCATCTCCACTCTCCAAGCCAAAAAAAAAAAGATTTTCATATATATATCATTGAGAAAAAAGATTGGCATCTAATGAGGTATGTTTTGACTCTCAAAATATGTCTTTAGAGTGATAGGAAAGGATGTCACAAAAGAAGCACCATTCTCAGATATCCAGCTAAAATCTCTGATAGGTCTTTTCATCACAGACTCCTGCCTCATCAGAACACTGACCGTTTAGCCCACAGAGAAAATGACAATTGCTGTCACAAGATGCCATTCACTCAAGCAAGGAAAGGACAGAGAAAGACAATTTCTTTCCTTGCTATTTCTCTACCAATTAGCACACTGGAGAAGAGGCATAAAGACACATACACCAGGGAAATTTCTTCTTGAGAAACATAGATAATTCACTAATGTCCATGCTAATTCCTAGAAGCAAATAACCTGACAATCCAAGGGAACTAGACTTGCTTTTTTTAAAGGGATTTGCTATCAATCTTTCCTTGTTCTTATATCCTTGGTTAATAGCTTTATGAGTTGCCAAAGAAGTCCAGCTGTCTAGATTCCAATGCATTCCTCAGCAAGTAATAATGATTGAACCAATAATTAACCTTGGCCATGCTGCTGATTGCTTTTCTAGTAACAATATTAAAAGAAGTGTGGTGAAATCCAATTAAATCAATAGCAGGTAGATAATACAGTAAGCACAGGAAAATAGGAAATACATTATTTTTGGAGTCAAGGTATGAATCTGACTTTAATATTTGTTGGATTTGTAAATGTGAGCTTAGCATTTCTGAGTTTTAATCTCCTTATATGGTAGAAAAATAATTCTTACATTATGTATCTACTATATTAAGAAATTTAAGTTGTTATTAATAGATATTCGAATCCTTATTTATTTATGAGAACTTAAGAAATGCTTGTGGACTTGGAATATGATATTCCAGAGGGTAAAAGAGCTAGGATTACAATCAAGAATCACTTTCCCAAAAAAACTGAGTATGATGCTTCAGGGGAAAATGAACATTCAAGGAAACAGAGGACTTTAAAATATTCCCGATGGAAAAGACCAGAGCTGAATAGGAAATTTTTCTTTCTAAGACAAGACTCAAGAGAAGCATAAAATGGTAAATAAAAAGAGAAATCCTAAGGGATTCTATAAGGTTAAATTTTACATACCAACATGGAAAATTAAATTTGCACTTCCTAAAACTTTGCTATTATTAGAACATAGAAGAAGCATACATAGATGGGGGCATGGGTTTGAGTTGAATATGATGGGATCATTATCTAAAAAATTAAGGAATAAGGGGCAGCTAGATGGCGCAGTGGATAGAGCACCAGCTATGGAGTCAGGATAACCTGAGTTCAAATCCAAGTTCAGACACTTACACTTAATAATTGACTAGCTGTGTGACCTTGGGCAAGTCATCCTATTGCCTTGCAAAAAAAAAACCAGACAAACAAAAATGAAGGAATGAGAGAAAGAGGAATGCCCCAAGAGAAAGGGAAAAGGAGAGGTATAATGGGATAAATTATCTAACATAAAAGAGTCATGAAAGAGCTTTTATTGTGGGGAAGAAGATAAAGGATATGCTGGGTTGGGAAACAAACACATAATCCAAAGTAGCTCAAAGAGGGAATAGCATACATACTCAATTGGATGTAGAAATCTATTTTATCATATAAGAAAATCTGAGAGGAAGTAAATGGGGTTCTGATAGAAGACAGGGCATATTGGGAGAGGTAAAAGTCAGAAATAAAACTCTTTTGATTATAGTGTGAAAGAAGAGATTAGATAAATGAGGGAAATAGGATGGAAAGAAATACATAGCAATCATGACTGTGAAAAACTGTAAAAGTCTATAAAGACTTTAATTCACACACACACACACACACACACACACACACACACACACACACATATATATATATATAGAGAGAGAGAGAGAAATGAATTGAATTTATAGAAATAAGAGTCAATCCTTAATTTATAAAGTCAAAGTATATTAAACAGGTTAATCCTAAATAAATAACCAAACCTATTTTTATAGTTATATTGATCAGAGAAATGAAGAGCAAAATACTCTGAGTGCTAACCTACACCTATCAGATTGACGAATATGACAGATAATGAAAATGACAAATTTTGGAAGGATATGGGAAAATTGAGAAATTAATGCATGGGGGACAGCTAGGTGGCACAGTAGATAGAGTGGACACAGCATTGATCCTAGAGTCAAGAGGACCTGAGTTCAAATCCAGAATCAGACACTTAATACTAGCTGTGTGACTTTGGGCAAGTCACTTAACCTCATTGCCTCGCAAAAACCAAAAACAAACCCAAATAAAGGATAAAAAGAATTTAATACACTGTTTTTGAAATAATGAACTGATCTATCAATTCTGGAGAGCAATTTGGAACTGTGTCCAAAGGACTATAAAAGCAAGTATATCCTCTGACCAAGCTACTAGGGTTGTATCCCAAAGAGAAAAAGAAAGGAAAAGGGTCTATGTATATAAAAATATTTAGGGCAGCACTTTTTGTAGTGGCAAAGAATTGGAAACTGAGAGGATGCCCCTAAATTGGTGAATAGCTCAACAAATTTTATCTATTTGTGATGGAATACTGTTGTCCTACAAAAAAATGGAAAGCAGGATATTCTCATCAAAAACTTAAAATGATTTATATGACCTGATTCAAAGTAAAGTGTGCAGAACCAGGAGAACACTGTACACAGTAAAAGCATAATGTACAGAGATCAACTGCAAACTTCTTAGCTGTTCTCAGAAATACAGTGATCTAAGACAATTCTGAAGGACTTAAATGAAAAATTCTATTCATCTTCAGAGAAAAAAACCAATGGAGTCTGAATCAATATTGAAGCATACTTTTCCCTTACTTGCTTCATTTTTCTTGTTTTTATTGGTCTGTGTTTTCTTTTACAACATGACTAACATGAAAATATATTTTGCATGACTGCACATGCAAAACTTTTATCAAGTTGTTTACAGTGAGGTGGGAGAAGAAGAAGGAAGGGAGTTAATTTGGAATGCAAAAATTAAAAAATATTATAAATTGTTTTTACATGTCATTGGGGGAAAATAAAATATTAAAAAGAAAAAAAGAAATGCTACCTTGGGCTAAATTTATGACTTATGCAATCCATCTGTGGCAAACCCAATAAAATTTGAAAGATATTTCCAAATATTCTTAGATTCTCATTGTAAGTTTTTGCTGTCCCTACTCTCAGATATAGCAATTCCCAACACATCTCAATGTCTAGTAATTCTCTTCTACTCTCTTTTTCACTTCCTATGAAAACTCCTCAGAAAAGAATCTGATATACTTTCTCACTAAAATTTCAGTGACTAAGTACTATTTTTTCCTCTTTTTTTAAAAAATTTATTTAAGGCAATGGGGTTAAGTGACTTGCCCAAGGTCAGACAGCTAGGTGATTGTTAAGTGTCTGAGGCTGGATTTGAGCTCGGGTACTCCTGATTCCAGGGCAGGTGCTCTATCCACTGTGCCACCTAGCTGCCCCAACTAAGTACTACTTACAATATTATTCTACATATAGAATAAAAAGGGAAGCGTTCAACTGGAAAAAAAATATTAGTACTTTTGTAAGGGTTTCACATACAAGATACTAGACAGGAAACAGAAGTACACCGAATAAGGAAAAGCTATTCTCCAGTAAATAAGTGATCAAAACATATGAATAACATTTGTCTCAAAAAGAATTGCAAACTATTAGCAACAATATGATAGAATACTTCAAATGACTATAATAGAAATGAAGAACTTAAGTTTCATCACTTATGAACCAACTTATCAAAGATGCAAGAAAAAATTTCAATATCAGATAGACATACACAAACGTTATTAGTAAAGTTATAAATTAGTTCAACAATCTTTGAAAACAACTTGGAATTATAGAAAGTGAATGAAAATCTTTTTTGGTCTAGAATTCCTATTCCAAGGAGGCTTTTGAAAAAAATAAGAAAGGCTTCATATTCACAAAAACATTTATAGCAGCATTTTTTTTACATATTTTAGCAAAGATCTTAATCAGTTGGATGACTGAGTGGAATAATGCTCAGAATCCATTGTAGTGGATAGAGAGCTGGATTTAGAATCAGGAAGATCTGAGTTCAATTCCTGTTCAGATCCTTATTAGCTTCAAGACCCTGAAAAAGGTACCCCTTCTCAGTCTATGTGTAATTTCTATATAAGTTTCCTCATGTAAAAATGAGGGAAGCAACATTGTAGAGTGGTTGTGAAGTTCAAAGAGAATGTAACTATGACACATATATATGTATATACACATACATATATATATATAATTTAGTGTGTTTATATACATATATACATGAAAATAGCTCAAATTTATTATAAGTTCATGAGGTTCTAATTTAGGAATATCAAAGAAAAATATTTTCCCATCAGGTAATGAAAGAGTGAAGACCAATATCTCTAGAGTTTCTGAAATCATACCTTCAGGAAAGCAACTTCCTAATCCATATACCCAAGAGCTTCTTCTCTTTGATCATAGAGCCCAGGAGATTTAATAGGTGATGTGGTGCCCTTAATGATAGCAACTTTGGATGTGCCTAAAAACATCCTAGGTTCCCTTGATAAACTGGGATAGATTTGTCATGAGTTTATAATAAAATACATGAATTTATGTAAATTTCTTTTACTTTCTTAATAATTTTGTAGTCACATTTATAAAGTATATATGTTCATCACTAAATTTCTTTCAAATTCTATGCGTATATTTATGTGTATGTGTCTGAATGTGTGTGTGTGTGTGTGTGTGTGTGTGTGTGTGTGTGTGTGTGTGTGTGTTTATGAGAGAAGGGGGGGGAATGGAGGGAGTAAGGGAGAGAGATATTTTAGTTCTATCATTACATATTTACAGAACAAGACCATTCTTGATTTGGTAAAATGCACCTTTTTCCCCCTTTGACCTTCTGAAGTAGATCATGTGCTATGCTATTCTGATGCCTTTTCATGATATGGAAGTGACCCAGAAACCTTGAAAAATATGCCACAAGAGAACTAGTAAGTGTAAACTCTGGAAGGTTCTACTAAGCTAGAAAGATTTCAAACCTGACCTCAATGATGGTAGATAATCTGTGGGCCAGTTATCTAAAAGGCTCAATATTAGAGAGCAGATCACGAGGTGGAAAGTTTTTTGTTTTTGTTTTTTGTTTTTAAATGGGTCAGAACAGTTTATTAAGCTAGGTATTAAGGGAAGAAGTGTTTGTGATCAGCATCTGCAGAGAAAGCATCTACCCCAATAATAATAGGAATTTTCATTTTACTAAAGAATCCTAATGTGGCACCCTTTCACCCCCACGTCATCTCACTGTCTTTCTCTGAGTCTGTTACATAATTGTCTCTCAGGAGTGGAGGGGAAACCAGCTCTACACTCTGTGTTCTGGGTGCAGTTTAACCTGGTTTGTATACAAAGGATAGATAATATTTTCAATTTTGCTTCCAGTAACCTTTCTTATGATGTCAAATATTTATTTTACAAATATTCTTGGTCACAATAGTCAGTGGGTCTTATTTCTTTAGGTAGTATCTTCAGTGATTCCTAGATACCTTTTCTGTATTGAAAATGACAGTTTTGAGCTTATAAATTCATAAATAAAGTTTGAGTGATTTTTGCTTTGCATTTATTCATTCATTGAGAGTTTCATTTACTTTTAGGTCTATTTATAGACTTAGGAAATCCTTTCTTAAGACTCCAGAGTTTCTTCCCTTAATGCCTATGTTCACATTTCTTCCTCAAATGAAAAGTCCCTCAGTCCCCAAACTCTGAGTTCTAATTCCTAATCTTTCTTTAAGGTTGAGCTTAAATGTGCAGTATGACATCACGACAAGTCTTCAACTTGGAATGAGGAGAGGCTTAGGTTTAAAATCTTCCTTAGCTGGATTTGTGAATTAGGAAAGGCACTAAACCTCAATTTCTTCACTAGTAAAATTAAGGATAATAGCAACAATGGTAATAATGAGGTGGAGTATCCACCTCATAGGATTATTATGAGAATCTAATGAGCTAGAACATATAAAATATAATATAAACCCTAGAACTAACATTTAATATATTATCTCTTTCAAGAAACCTTGTTCTTTATTCTAATCAATAGCCATTGATTTTAATTCAACGATTCAACTCATTAAGGATTCTACAATATGGAAATAAATTAACATTGACCATTTATACATTTATCCATCAAATATGCTTTGGCAGTAAATGTGATAATAACAAATACAAATATTTTGAGGCATTTCTCCGAGTTTATACTTTGTTTCTTCCAAACATTTGAATGGTCTTTGTAATTGAGTGTATAGGACTTAGTGCCAGTGATTTAGTAACATTTTGACTGTGAGTTCTAAAACACTGTCTTCATCATGCTTGCTGATATTTACATAATGCTTAAAAGTCTGCCCATGCTTCTCATCTATTCAAAAGTTTCCAGTAGCTCCCCATTCCTTATAGGATGAACTATAGACTCCTTTAAGGACTTTTATTCTTTGGCCTCATTCACCTTTAAAACTTCATTTCATACTGCTTCTTTCACAAATTTGATGTTTCAGTCAAACTGGAATACAAACTATCCTCTGTACTCCATATTCTCTCTTCTACCTCCATGCATTTGTAGCTTCCCTTCATCTCTGCCTCTCAAGAATAGTTATGCACATTTTCCAGCTCCATTGCCTTCCACTGGGGGACAAGATTTAAACTCTATTTTTCCTGATTCAAAATCTCAAATATACTTTGGCAGTAAATACCATCTTAGAATAGATGCTTAATTACTTCTTGAGAACAATATGTATTTTGGAGTCTAAGTAGAGAGCTAGGAGGTATTTTCTGAAAAAGAATCCATGGATTCTTAAAATTATGACTGTCCACATTGCTCCTTCACTTGAAATAACCTTCCCATTCCAACTGTCTTCAAGGATTAATTCAGGTGTTATCTCCTTTGTGAAACTATCTATGACCCATTCAGTTTTTTGTGTTCTCTCTCTCTCTCTTCAGCATCCTTATACTATGCTTATCTAGTATACACACATGTGTGTGTATATATTATATATATATGTGTGTGTATATATACATATATGCATGTATATATATATATATATATATATATATATATATGTAGTATATATTTGGTATCCCTCCAAGTAATTCTTCCTGACTTCAAGGACCATTTTATCTTTATCGTTATTTCCCTAGAAATAGTTCCGGTAGATTCCCTATGCCCATAAAAACATAATGATATTTATTGAAATGAATGGAATTACCTTTTTCACTTAACCATAACAATTACTCAATCTGGTGGATAATTAATTACCATTAACTTCATCCTATGATGAGAAACTGAGAAATGGAAAATGAAAAATGACAAAGCAAGGATTTAAAATCAGATATTGTCCATCATAAGCCTATTTTTTTCCATAACTGCTTCTTTGGCCTAATCATCTGACAGTTTTCCTTCCTCAACATCACTTACCACTTTGAGCAAGAATATTTCTCATCCAGGTTATAAAAGAGAAAGAAGTTGTTGGCTGGAAAGGATGGAGATGAGAGAATTTTTTTTCTCTTATACTATCACTGCAGATACAATTCCAGAAAATGGCATTAATGAGCAAGGATCATCAGAATCAACCAAGAACCTGACCTCTTCTGTGCCCCTTCTAACTAGAGTTGAGAGGGATGTCACATGAAGTCTTTCATTGCTCGCCCTCCCCCCAATCATCCTGTGAAAAAGACAAAATTTTAATAATTAAAACTGAGAAGTAGATTCATTTCCCCTGGTTCAGAACTCTGGAGTTCTCCCTGAAGTCTCATTATGTGTCCCTCAGGAGTCTGAATCAAGATGTAAACAGTAGCACACTGAGGGACCTTGTTACAGGTGGGCCTCCTTTACCTAGTTCTCAAAACTAGTAGTCTGGTACCTTGGGATGAGCTCTGATTTCAAGCAGGAACAGTGGAGAGGGAACCTGGAATCTTAATAAAGTTATGATTTCAGAGTTTTCTAGCTTCAAATTCCAAAGATGAACTATAAGATTTACAAAGAAGTATAATCTTCACTCAATCAATCAACAAGTCTATAAGTGACTATTTAAGTCATGCCAGATATAAGGATCTTAAGATCAGGATTCAATTCTTTCATCAGTGACTAGAATTAGCAAACCTTCCCTTCAACCATTCCTATTTTATCATTCTCTGTCACTCTTCTCAGAATGAGTAGCAGCATAGCTTCCAGCCACACACACACACACACACACACACACACACACACAAACACACACACAAACACACTGAATTAATACTTGTATTCATAGATAAGAACCATTAAGAAATCAGATTCTCCTCTGTAAGTAAGCATATACTTTCCTTACAGGGAAAGACAAACAATTTAAAAATAATTATCTGAGAAAATGCTCAGCCTCCTAAAGATCCTGTAGGTGTGTTAGATGGGATACTTGGGAAGAGGTTTATCAATTTGATAGGGGAACCTTGAGAACCTGGAACTTTTAGAAGTTAACTTCACTGAGAGCTGAGTCTTTCATTTGAGTCACTGAATAAAGGAGCAGTAGTTGAGAGAAGAATTTAAGGAGAAAATCTGCAGACATGGTCAGTGAAAACACAGATTGGTAGCAGTTAAATTCAGTTAGCTCATAGAAGGCTTTATTTGAGATACTGGTATAAGAATATGTTGACTTTATTGGCCAATACTCCAGGAACAGCTATTATCTCATTTGAAACACACATTTGACTTTCTTCAACATCTAGAGATGGATAAAGATGAAGTTTCTTATAGGTAATTGTTGCTCTGCTGCCATCTCCGGTTTGCAGTGAGCAAAATACGTTTTGCAGTTGTTTTGGGATCTTGGTGAACTGGAGCTGTTGATGTGAGTTACATTTTTATTGGCTATCACAGTCTTATGCTTAGTCAACAATTGAGAGGCAGCAAGGTGATGCGGTGGATAGAACCCAGATCCTAGAATTAGGAAGATGTGAATTTAGTTTCATCCTCAGTCATTTACTGTGTGAGCCTCAGTATGTTTCTCAACCTCTGCTTTATTTTCTTCAAATGTAAAATGATGACCACAATAGCTCCTACATTACATTATTATTGTGATTATTAAATGAGATAATATTTGCAAAGCTCTTTACATTCAGTATATATGATATATAGTATGTACTTAGGGTATAAAGTTGACTCTTAATAAGTTTTTGTTCACTTGTCCCTTGATGGACCAGTCTGTAATAGTGGACTGCTCTAGGAGGTGTTGGTACTGGAGAGAGATTACCAGAAAGGAGTGAGGGAAGGAAATAATCATTTTTAAGTACATTCTATGTGCTAGACTGCTAAATCCTTTATAATATTACTCTCTTTAATTCTCCCAATAATACCATAAGGTAGATATTGATATTATTATCCCTATTTTATAGTTGAGGCAACTGAGGCAGAAAGAGGGTTAAATGAGGGACACATAACTACAAAGTCCTAAGGCCAAATATGAACTCAGGCTCAATTTCTAACTCCAGGTCCATTGTTCTATCTACTGTCTCTATAACTGAGGAATGATATGAAGAAAGAATCATTCACCATATTTCCCTCCTGTCACCCATTCTGTGGACAAGATGTCATATTCTGCCATTAGAAAACATGCTGTTTGAAGGCAGAAACTGTTTTTGCTTTTGTCTAAGAATTTCAAGAGGCTAGGGCACCATCTTACCCATAGATGTTTAATAAATATTTAGTGATTTCAAGTGAATAAAATTTATACTTGTATATGTAAAGTAACTGTATGATTAAATAGCACCAATGGAGATCAAATAGAACATGGGTAATAATCAGTCTTATAAAAACTGTTTTCTAGGGGTGGCTATGTGGCACAATGGATAGAGCACTGGCCCTGGAATCAGGAGTACCTGAGTTCAAATCTGGCCTAAGAGACTTAATAATTATCAAGCTGTGTGGCCTTGGGCAAGCCACCTAATCCCATTGCCTTGCAAAAAAAACTATTTTCCATTCGCCCCAAAAGCTTGAACATTATGCATTAGTCATAATAACTTAAGATATCAAAACCTGTCAATACTTGATTCTTTTATGTTCATCATAATTTTTGAATAGGAATAAATGCCTCTGTGATGCCTAATTCATGTTGTGTATTACATACCTCCTTTTTCTTTTCTTTTTCCTTTAATGTTTCATTTTTCCTAAATTACATGTAAAACAATTTTAACATTATTTTTTTCAAATTTTGAATTTCAAATTCTCTCTCCCTCCCCTTCATTGAGAAAGTAAACAATTTGATATGTTATATATATGTAGTCATGAAAAGCACATTTTCATGTAAGTCATGCTATGAAATAAAAAAAAAACACAGACCAAAAAAACTCAAGAAAATAAGTAAAGTATCTTCATTCAGATTTCATCAATTCTTTCTCTCGAGATGGATAGGACCTTTTATCCTAAATCCTTCAGAATTACCTTGGATCATTGTACTACTGATAATAGCTAGGCTATTCACAGTAGATCATCATACAAAATCAGTGTTCCTTTGTACAATGTTCTCTTGGTTCTGCTTATTTCATTTTGCATCAGTTCATGATAAGGTTTCCACATTTTTCTTTCTTTTTTCCAAAGATGGTTTTCAACATTCATCCCTTTGCAAACTTTTGAGTCCACATTTTCTACTATCCTTCTTTTCATCCATCTTCCCCATAGCAATGAACAATCTGATATAAATTGTATATGTACAATCATGTTGAACATATTTCCATATTAGGCATGTTGTGAAAGAAGAACTACAGGGAAAAGATAATGAAAGAAAAAGAAACATTAAAATCTTTTTATTTTTCTCTACTCTTATCTTTCCCCTTTTTTGTCCATTTCTTTCTCCTTTTCCCTTATCCGCCCTCCCTACTGTTTTGTTTCTGATTGCTGCCTGCCTCATACTCTCCTTTCCTGTTTTTACTCCAACTTCTCTGTAGGTTAGGACAACTTTCTAAACCAAACTGGTAATGTTTATCATTTTCCATTTGAACAAATTTGGTTAAGAATAAGATTCTCTCAGAGTTTACACTTTCTTCTTTCCCTCTGCTATAATAGATCTTTTGTGCCTCTTCATGTAGTGTTAATTATACTCTGATGCCTCCACTTTATTCTCACAATATAATCCTTTTTTCATTGCCTTAATAGCTTTGCAGGGCAGTTAGATGGCACAATGGATAGAGCACTGACCTTGGAGTCAGGAGGAGAGGAGTTCAAATCTGGCCTCAGTGTGACCTTGAGCAAGTCACTTAATCCTGATTGCCTTTCATCCAGGGTCATCTCCAGTTGTCCTGATTCATATCTGATCACTGGACCCAGATGACTCTGGAGGAGAAAGTGAGACTGTTGACTTAGCACAGCACCCCTTCACTCAAATTTAATTTTTGTACTTGTCATGTTATCACTTCCTTGATGTCATGATTGTCTTCAAAAATGAAGACAAGCCTGTGTGGTGCACCCACCTGCTCTCTAAGTATACTCCTTTCAACTACATTGATAGAAGTACAATTATCAAAAACCATAAGCATGATTAATTTGTACCCACTCCCTCTGTTCAAGTGTACTCCCTTCAACTTTCCCAATATAAATATATGAGCTAGAGCACCATCATTTTATGATCAATTTATACTCACACCTTGTGTCTGAATACCTCCCTTCAATTGTTCCAATAGAAATGCAGCCCTCATGGGCTAAAGTAAATCATAAAATCAATCCACACTCTCTAATTATGTTCTGTTCAACTATCCTAAGAGAAATACAGTTCTTAATAGTTACAGTTATTATCTTCCTATTTAGTTTTATTGAATAACATTTTTTCTTTCCATTTACCATTTTACATATCTCTTGAGTATTGTGTTTTTAAGATCAAATTTTCTGTTCAGTTCTGGTCTTTTTATCAAGTAATCTTGAAAGTCTTTTGGAAAGTTTATCTTTTCCCTGGAAAGAATATGCTGAATTTTGCAGTATAGTTGATTCTTGTTGCAATCCAAGCTCTTTTGCCTTCCAGAATATCAAATTCCAGACCCTCCAATCCTTTGATGTTGAAGTTGATAAATCTTGTGTAATCTTGAGTGTGGTACCCTTATATTTTTCTTTTGACTGTTTGCAGTATTTTTTTTACTTTAGTTAAGAATTCCAAAATTTGACTACAATCTTCCTAGGAGTCTTTACTTTGGGATCTCTTCTTGAGGTGATGAATGCATTCTTCCAAGGACTATTTTACCTTCTTCTTCTAGAATATTAGGGCAATTTTCCATGATAATTTCTTGAATGATATTTTCCAGGATCTTTTTCAGATTGTGGCTTTCAGGTAGACCAATAATTTGCAAATTATTTCTTCTGAATTTATTTTACAAGTTGGTTAATTTTCCTGAGAGGTACTTTACATTTTCTTCTATTTTTTTCAGCCTTTTGGTTTTATTTGATGGAATCTTGGAGTTGCATATAGTCCTTTGTTTCCATTTGTCCAATTCTAATTTTTATGGTTTTGTTTCCTTCAGTTTGCTTTTGTGTTTTCTTTTCCAGTTTGTTAATTTTACTTTCAGACTAGTGAATTTCTTTTTCCCTTTGGCCAACTTTACTATTCAAGGTATTATTTTCTTCAATCAATTTTTCATAATTCTCTTGCATGACTCATTTCCTTTTGCAATTTTTTTTCATTCTCTTTTCACTGGTTTTTAAAATTACATTTTAGCTCTTCCAAGAGGTCTTTCTGGATTTTAAACCAATTCAAAAACCCCATTTGAGATTTCACATGTAGGCATTTTGTCATGGCTTTCCACTTCTGATTTGGCATTTTTATTGTCCCTTTGAGAATTGTAGCTATTTGTGGTTAGTGCTTTTTTGTGTTGTTTTGTTTTGTTTTATTTTTTGCACATTTTGATAGTTGAGCTCTTCTCTTGGGGCAAAAGGGGCACAGTTCCAAGCTTTTTGTTTTGGGACCAAGGTCTGTGCTGGCTTATTGCTTGCCTATGGCATTTCAGGTGATAGCAGTTTATTCCCTTCATTAGGGTAGCCCAGCCCAGTACTGGCTTCTGTACCAGCGTTCCTGGGGTTCAAACTTTTGTCTCCTGAGCTGGGAATGGGACCCTCACTGCTGACTTACTAAACCACTGACTTGCTGAGCCCAGACCTGAACTATGCTATGACTGAGTCTCCTACTGCTTTAATAGTTCTCCTATCTATGTTGGGCTATACTGCCCCTTTACCTACATGAGACTGACTTATACTGGATTACTTCCATATCTTGAGTTGAGATCATGTTTCACTCTGTTTTTTATGGGTTCCATCACTTTAATGTTCATTTAGAGGGTTCTTTAAAGTTGTTTGAAAAAAGCTCTGGGAGCTTCCCAGCTTCAGTCTGCCATCTTGACTCTCTCTCTGCCACCAGAACCATCCATATGTCTTTTATTAATTTCTTTCAGATATATGAAATCCAGGACTAGAATCTGAAGAAGAAATGTCTCTGAAGTATCCAAGATGGGGATTTATTAAATAAGTCATTTAAAATAATGAGGAGTCAATTTCTCTTCCTAAGAAGTCGGGATTCCCAAAACTTGATAAAAGTTACTTAATGATATGGATCACCATCCCTGTGATTCTGGCTTAGTCATGCCTCTAAACTCTACATAACATTAATCTTGACAAATTGGCCATGGATTATCCCCGATTCCAAAGATTTAAAATGATAAATGAGAATATATAATATTTCAAATCACAATCACCTTCCTAATAACTGAGATAAGAATTGGTTTATCCTATTTGAAAAATACATAACAGGAAGTGAAATTCCATCTTCCTCCTTCCAGTTCATACAGATGATGTAGTGTGTTCCCCTTTGAGATTATCTGCCATAGACTCTACAGTTATTATATATATATATATATGTATATATTAATTATGATGTTTCTCTATTTTCTTCCCTCTTTAGAACATGAGTTCTTTATGTATGGACACAGGTTTTGTTTTGGGGTTTTTTTTGCATCCCCATTGACACATAGTAAATTATTTTTGGGGAGGATTTTTTTGGTTTAATGAGGTTAGGTGACTTGCCCAAGATCACATAGCTAGGTAATTATTAAATGTCTGAGGTCAGATTTGAACTCAGCTCCTCCTGACTACAGGGTCAGTGCCCTATCCACTGAATTATCTTGATGCCCCACGTAGTAAAATCTTAACAAATGCTTTTTGACTGACAGACTGGAGACTAAATAAAGACTGGTTTTAACCAAGGAATTCTCTTCTCTCCTGTGTATATTCAGGATATAGATCATTTAAAGAGAAGGAGAAGGGTCCCCCAGAGAGAAAGATATTTTTTTCCTCTCAGGGACTCATTGGAGGCACTTACATTTTTTTTCAGGAAATGTGGGAGTCAAAGGGCAACAAAACTGACTAAACTCTTTCATCCAGCAAAGTCATTACAAAGTCCATATCCCAAAGTGATCTTAAAAAGGGAGAAAGAACTACATGTACCAAAATATTTATAGTAGCTCTTTATATACTGGCAAAGAACTGGAAATTAAAGTGATGCCCATCAATTGGGGAATGACTGAACAAGTTATGGTTTATAAAAGGTATGGAATTCTATTCTGTATGAAATAATGAGTGATCAGACTTCAAAAAAAACCTAGTAATACTTGTATGGAGTGATTTTTAGTGAAGTAAAAAGAACCAGGAGAACATTGTACACACTAAAGGAAATATTATGAGATGATAAATTACAATGGATGCAACTTCTCTAAGCAGTTGAGTGATCAAGGAAAATTCTGAGAGATCTGTTATAAAAAATGACATTCACATCCAGAAAAAAATAAAATCAAAAACCTTTATAATATGAATGCAGAGGAAAACATACCATGTTCACTTTTTAAAATTTCTTTTATATTCTTTCTTTCTTTCTTTCTTTCTTTCTTTCTTTCTTTCTTTCTTTCTTTCTTTCTTTCTTTCTTTCTTTCTTTCTTTCTTTCTCATGTTTTCCCCTTAGAATTAGAATTCTTCTTTCACAACTTGACTAATATAGAAATGTGTTAAACAAGATTGTGCATGTACAATTTATACCATATTGTTCTCTGCCATGGGTAGGGGAGAAGGAAGGAAGAGTGGTAGAAAAATGTGGAACTCAAAAGCTTACAAGAGGAAGAATTTTCAAAACTACCTTTGCATGCAATTTCAGGGAAAATAAAATTAAATGAAAAAAATAATAATATAGGAGTGGAGATTATCTGAAGTCCAAGAAAAAAAAACTGCCTGGCATCATGAGACCTTTTCTATTCTACTAGTTGGAACATATGAAACAAAATGCAATTTAAATATGAAGGCTCCTTATAGGTACTGATGCTCACTTTTGCTATTACCACTCATAAGTAAAAAGGAATGGAAGGGAAACAGAACCTCCTTTTTTAAACTATAGCTTTAAGAGTAAAATTCTGTCCATAATGCAACTCCAGCAGTCTTCCTACAAAGGGCATCATGCAATGATACCACACTCAGGAAGTTACTTTAAGCACAAGAAATTACTTAATGAAATAGTATGAGGATGTTCCAATTATAAACTATATATAGGTTTTTAAATTGTAGGTAGTTGATAAAATTTCAGAATCCAGTTTTTTTCTCTGAAAACAAGTGTGCCCTTAGAAATTTGCTTAATTCTGAATTATTTCAGTCTTTCCCTTCATTACCTACCTTAATGGTTTCATTGGTTGATTTTTGATTGACTTGTTCATTTTTCCCTACATCTTTTTTAAGTGTTCATAGTTCTCCTCTGTTTCCCATCACACCCAAATGGCCTCCTCCAAGTTTCTCTAGGACTTTGGAGAAAATTATTGCTTTGTAATAGTTACTAGACATCTCATATATCTAATATCTACAAACTCATATACTAAATATTATATTCTGACCTGAATAGTAACACCAACTGAGTACCATCCCTATCCTCAACTCCAGTAAACTTTTCCTCATTGATTATATTAAACTATTCAGCAATCTGTGGAGTATAGAATTAAATGAAATATTTCTGATTGTCAGATATTACAAGAATGAAATTCTTATCCAAAGTTCATCAGAAGGCATCTCTGACTTCCTTGTTCTTTAGGATATATGCAACAGGGTTTGGCAATGGAGTAAAAATAGTGTAGGTAGTTGAAATAAGTCTGTCTTGCTGAAGAGAACTGTAGTATACTTGGGCTTGAGGTAGATGATGAACACACAGCCATAGTGGATGATGACAGAAAGATGGGAGCCACATGCATCAAAGGCCTTTCATTTCCCCTTAAATGAGGTAATCTTGAGTATAATAGGGATATTGAGGGCATAGGAAATGAAGATCAATCCCAAGATTCACAAACTAACAATAAAAATTAATGATCTCATTAATAGTGATGTTGGCACAAACAAACTTAAGGAGAAGTCAGACAGACATCACAGAAAAAGTGAGAGATGACACTGACCTCAAGAAAGGGAAGTCAAACACAGATGTTACCTGAATAAATGGCAATTCCAAGGTCATTTCCCCATCACCTACATGTTAACTGAATAGATTTTTTTTCCTTCAAAGGCTTACAGATTGTCATATAGTGATCATAACCCATAACCACAAGAAAGAAGCATTTATTGAAGCCAAAGGTGAGATATAAGAACTGAGTAGCGCATCCTGGTATGAAAATGGATTGATGTGGTCTGAAGCCAACAATGTACAGCACATTATGGCCAAGGTATAACATATCTCAGACATTGACAACTTTCTCAGGAAGAAATACATAGGTATGTGGAGGTGATGGTTAAGGTAAATGATGGCCACAATTATGTTATTGCCAGCCAGAGTCAGCAAATACAGATCAAGAAAGACCACAAAAGAATGGTGTTGCAGCTTAAAGCTGGCAAATACTTCAAAGGTGAATTCATTTATATCTGTAAAATTTTTTTCTTGACATTGAGGAAAATTTTGATGAACTGAAAGAGACAAGGAGAGGCAAAGTTAAGAAAGGTGAAAATATTTGCAGTGAAAATATGTTTCTCTGTAGGATCTTTTGATGTCTTTTAAACTGAATGATTTTCTAATATCTCATAAACCTTATTTCACCATTTGGAGTCTAACTTGTAACTTTGCTTTGGAACGCAGTTTTCATTTGCTGTGGAAATTTACTGACTGCCTCCCTCTCCCCTTCCTTTAACCTCACTGGATTATATGCTATGAGGGGCTACCATCCTTGTTCTAGAGCCAGAATTGTCAAGATGGTCACAGATTAGTGACATCAGGTGGCTCTTCATCACCTTACATCTAAAGATAAGCTGTATAGTAGCTCAGATGTTCAGGGAAGAAATATCCTCACTTTGAAGACAAATATCCACCTTCTCACTCTAAGGCAGAAAAAGAATATCCCAGATGACTGTGACTGCTGAAAAACTCAAGAGACAGAGTTTCTGGGTAATTAATAATCATTTTACTGTTAGGCTAGCTAATTAAAATAAATTGATTGTCAGTAGTTAATTTTGATAACCAGAGACCTCTAATGGAAACACTGAATACCTTAAATTATTTTTGAAAGGGAATACCCCAGATAGGAGAAATCAACCCAAATAGATGAACAACTCTTGAAAACATGGTCTGATCCTGAGACTCAGTCACTTCCAGCAATTTGGACAGAAGAATCCATCTCCATCTAGACCACTCCAGGTAGTTTTCTCCTTTGTGAAAGAACTAAATTCTAATGAATGGTTACAAAGACAGGACTATTCTCCTTGAGACAGGGCTGTTCTCCTTGAGACAAAAACTCATCCAGACTGGATTCTGTTTATAATTTATGTATTGGATAAGATCCAGTCCAAGTTTGAGGAGCATGTTGTCTAATGGTTAGGGATAATCTCATCAATTAATCATTTCTTTAAAGACTGACTGGGTCAGTCTGATTGACTGGGTCCTAAATGAGGAAAAAAAAGAGGGGGGAACCTTGGTTCCTGGTTTAATAATTAGCTATTAATATACCAAAATGATTGTTTCAAGTCAAGGGGAAAACACCCCGAGGAAATCCTAACCAGCAGAGCAATCATCAATGGTCCCTGGGCTTCCTGATTGCTTCCCATTCTTGACTGATATTAGGAGTTCATATTTCTCCTAATGCCTCAAAGATCACTTAAACCACTGAGAATTGCTTCAGACTTTACCCTTTCTTCTTGTCTCTTGTCCCCAATTAGATTTCCCTGCTGCCTTTGGAACTGATGCTGATGCTGAAAAGTGTCAATCAACAACTAATGAAGTCTCTTGTAATAAATGATGGAATTATCCCTTCTTGGCTAATGCAAAAAAGGGATGGGCCAGAGGTCAAACCAGGATCACAGATATCTTCCTTTAAACATTAGAAGCTGACAAGAGCTGGGGCAAGAGCCCAGACCTCTGAACCTCCATGGGCAGAAAAGGACAGGCAGCCCCACTGCTACCTCCTCTCCTTCCTGGAGAGAGTCAGTCATGTCCCCAAATTACGTGCTTCAGAGTTAGGGACTTCCACCTTCTCACCGACTCACATTCTTATTGTTCAGCATGAGGATGAGTCTGCTAGGTAGCTGCACCAATATCCTGAGAAGTGTGAAAACAAACCTGGGAGGGAGGCAAGTCTCAGTCTTGTTCCTCAGAACTAGAAAGCTTCCCTTTCCACTTTAGACCTTTGAATGCTAACCAAGCATGTGACTAGGGCTTTGAGCTGTCCCTTTGGCAGCAGGCCTTCTCATCCTCCCCAAGGTGGGGGTCTAAACCATGTGCCTCAGCAAAAAGGAAATATTGCCTTCTGTGGTCAAGACAAGGCCAGTAACCTCCAGGAAGAGTAAGTGATTATATCAGCAATATTGAAACTAGAAAAAGATCATGAAATAAAAGATCCAGGGATTTTTAGGATTGAAATGGAAAGAGTGTGAGAATTAGAGTTCAAATAGGTTCCCAGTGACAAGGATTTTGCACCAGAGAGGAAATTGCTCCAGGGCAAAACATTCAAAGTACTGTTATTATACATGTTATTGTGTTCTGAGCAATAATAATAATAATAATAATAATAATAAGGAAGGGGCAGAGTCTGTAGGTGAGGCACATGGTGTGAGGGATGAGGCTATGACAAAATAGGTAGATTATTTGGAGAAGCAGTTTGTCAACCTGAGTTTCTCAGGCAAAGACCAAATGATCTAAGTTGTCTCTCAGTATTTAGGGAAAGGGAGGTTCAAACTTAGCCCAAAATGTTCAATATTTCAGACATCTGGCTCTGCAGGAGTAGCTTTCCAAGACATCTACCAGTTTAGAAAATGGAAAAAGCCAGGGGTCAGAGGCAGACTGAGGTGTACCCCATATCTGCTGGCCACTACTAAGGAACAGAGAGAGTTCTTTTGAGGAAGAACAGGGGAAGAGAAAGCAGAATTTAAACTATGGCTTTAAACTGAGGTTTTAAACTGTTGTTTTATCTTTTCTACTTTATAGAATGCCAGGTTGTTGGGTAGGAGATTCAAGTAATCCAGAGATAACTACTTCCTAAAATCAGATGGTGGAATCTGGTGTCCTTTACACATACATCAAGTCAAAATTGATATTTTCAGGAGTGATTGGATGTAATGAAATTGTAATTAGGAAAGGATCCATTATTTTGCATTGAAAAGCAAGTTAGATTTGAATTCAGTGGAACAAGGTTTGGATTCTGGCTCTACCCTTTACTGTCTTTTTTGACCTTGAATCTTAAAATTCTCTGGGTCTTGGTCACTCCACTCTAGGACAGGGCTGGAGAACTTTTTTTCCTGCCAGGGGCCATTTGGAAATTTATAGTATCATTTACCAGCCATACAAAATTATCAACTTAAAAACTAGTCAGCTATATTTGGACAAATTTTAATTACTTCACTCCTAAAACTACTAGATTTATTGAATTTTGAGTCCCACTTGTGGTTGCCATGGCAGTAATAGAACAAATGCTTTCACTTTCACAGGTCTTATACAACTTGATGCATTCCCTGCATTGTTCTAGGGGGAAAATGTCTAATGAAAGGATTTGGGGGCTCTTACTAACACTAGATCATCATTTCAGACAGTTTGAAAATGCTCTACCAGTCTAAGGTTTTCTTTGATTCTCTTAGCACCTATTCTGGAAAAAGTAGATTAATTCAGGCAGGGCAAGACAGGAGAGGAAACCACAGACTCCTCAAATGCTTCTACTCTCCCTATCCCCAGGTTTTTTCATTCCCTTGAAAGCTTTCCTTCTTGGTGACTATATTTTACCAGAATTATTGGGAAAGAAGAATGTTTCCCAGGTTGTGCCTGAAAATACCTTGGTTCCTCCTACCTCCTTCTGTGTACCTTAAAAGTGAATTTTGGGGGGGGGGTACCTGGATAGCACAATGGATAGAGCACCAGCCCTGGAGTCAGGAAGACCTGAGTTCAAATATGACCTCAGACACTTAATAATTACCGGCAAGTCACTTAACCCCATTGCCTTGCAAAAAAAAGCTTTAAAAAGTGAATTTTTAAGAGTCAAGAATATTATGTTGAGTTGACAAAACCAATTGCCTTTTCTCTATTCCATATTGATAATCTAGTCTATAAGAAAAAAAAACTTTGACGTTTTGTTTTTGCCTTGCTCATCTTCTATTTTTTTTTCTCTCCAAAGTAGAAAGCTTTGTCTGTCAGGTTCCTTACAGTACTGACATTTTGAGTACAAGATATGAGCTCTATTTGACACTACTTCAGAATTAGCCTGAACTTTGGTAAGAGTTGAACAAGAATCTCTCTTCACCAAGCAAGCTAGGCCAATTTCCACAATATGTATCTGCTTCTTGTGTTTCACACAATTCTCACTCTCACTTTCTGAAACGGTACAGTAATGGAAGTCTTGGATCCTTCTGAAATAGTTTAGAAGTATAGCTCCATCAGAGAAACATCCAGTGCCCTTGGTACTCCTTCCTTTCCTTTGAATGCTCCCCTCCTCACTTTTGGAGGACTGCAGAGAGGAGAAGAAAAAGAGGACTTTATCAATAAACAAGCCTTTTTTTCTTTTTCTACAAAGACTCACCTACTCCTTATGTTAGGCAATTTTCATATATTTATAATAAATTCATTTGGTGTCCCACTAACCTTGCCACTATCATTCCCCTTCCTAGGAACTCACATTCTCCCTCTATAAAATCATTGAGTTGAACTATAATCATGCAGGTGCCTTCCATCTCTAATGTGTTTACATATTAAAGGATTTACATAGGGTCTGGCTTCAAGACTTCTTTCAGGTTCATTCCCAAAGCATTTATTTGCCATAAAATTTACCAGTCTTTCTATGTATATGCAGCACTTAGCATAGTGTCTGATGTTTAAGAAGAGCTTATTTATGCTTGTTGACTGAGAGTCTCCTCACACTTCTTATAATTCAGGTAACTTAAATGCCAAGTGTGAAAAGACAACTAACTCTTTTGAAAATAAGATCCAGTCAAATTGCTAAAGAAGGCTACATTCCCTCCCCAACCTTGTTGTATTCGAGGGTTTCTCTCATCCCGAGTGCCTGGTTTGTGGTGCCTACCTTGAATAAGGGAAAATATCCCTAGCTATGACTCAGATGAAATCACAGACAATAAAGAAGGATTGTTGACTGCCACAGATGAGCTAATCTCTGGGTGGTCGTTCTACAGAACTCAAATGGAGTGGGACCTAGAGAGCAGTTTGGAGGATATGTTACATGAGAAGTTTTTGCAATCATGCTTTGAGTTTCTGAGTGGTCTATTTCTTGTATTCAGGAAGCTCAAGTGAAGGGAGAAAGTCTTGGCCTATTCAAATAAATGTCTCTCCTCTTTTGAAATAGAGCTTAGTTCAAATGAAAAGAGGAATGAGGAAAATAAAATATTTCTCCTCCTTCCCCATGTGAAGATAAGGTGTCTTACCTAGTGAGAAGAGAAACATTAGGTTCATTCAATCACATATTGGCCAGGCATTTCCTATTATATTTTGAGATTCTGTACCTCAGTGATCGTTTTAGTACAAAGGAATTGTCCCCTCTTTTCGATGCAGAGATATAAGTTGCCTGTACCTACCCTTTCCTGAACCTAATCAATGTGAATTCATTCTGAGAAAGTGTGTAGCTAATTAAACATAGTTACTTAAAAGTTTGATATATGTGTGTCTAATCTGAAATAGGACAAACCCACACTTTATTTTGAGAGACTAAGTTGAAGAGTATGCTGTTTCTTCTTTATTGTTTTCAAAACCATTGTTTCCTTTTGTTTCCAGATGTTTAAGGAAAAAGGTTTATGATCTTTCCCTCCATTTGGCAGTCCAGTCTGTTTACAACCTTAAGTCATATCCATTTTCCAAGTGAAAAATGGTATTCACATACATGTCTTAGAAAAAAGGGTGACTGTCATCTAATGAGGCAAAGTGTTACATACTGACTCTTGAAACATTCCTTTAGAGTGACAGAAAAAAGTCTCAGAATGAGCAGTCTTAGAAATCCATTCAGAAACCTCTAAAAGGTCTTTACTTTATAGACTTTACTCTTAGCAGGACATTGAACCTTTATCTCACAGGGAAAAAAAATTGCTGTCATAAGACACCAGTACTCAAGTAGGGAACAGACCAGAGAAAGACAATATTTTTTCCTTTCTGCTTATCTACCAATTAACACCCTAAAGAAAAGATATAAAGAATACAGCTAGAAAATTCTTCCTTGAGAGAGACAGACAATACAGTAGTACCCATTATTGTCTTTTTTTTAATTTAAGGCAGTGGGGTTAAGTCACCTGCCCAAAGTCACACAAGCTGGGCAATTATTAAGTGTATGAGGTCAAATTTGAACTCAGGTCCTCCTGACTTCAGGGCCAATCCTCTATCCACTGTACCACCTAGCTGCCCCAGTAATGCTCATTCTTAAATCCTAAAGTCTCAGTGGGTGGTTACAAAGAACCATCCAAAGAATCTAGGAGCACAAGTCAATCAAACCAGTTAAATTCCCTAATTAATTACTAAAAGTACCTCACCTTTCTCCTTAAAAGTCTGGATTAAGACCCCTGTATACTGCCAAAACAACCCAATTCTCTGACCTCCACAGATTTCCCAACATTTGGAATGACTAGACTAGTTGTAAACCTAGCCATGGCATTAACTGATTTTCTACTAATAATGCTAAATGTAAGTGCTGTTTAGTTGTAGCTGACTCTTCAGGACTGCATGGATAATGGTGTCTTTGCAATTTTCTTGCAAAATTTACTGGAGTGGTTTCCCATTTTTTTCTGCAGTGGATTCAGGCAAACAGAGGGTAAATGACTTGTCCAGGGTTAGTAAGTGTCTGAGATGAATATGGGTTCAAGTCTTCCAGATTCCAGACCCAGCATTCTGTCCACAGAGTAGCTGACCTTTATTGCATGGTAGATAGAGATAAATATTATTAGTTTTAATACATATAATAAATAAGGAAATATAAGTTGCTATTAATATAGAGATTTATATCCTTGATTTTATGAAAAACATAAGAAGCTGCAACTCTGGGCTAAACTCATGGTTCATGTAATCCAGATGAGGCTGGATCTCAGCAAAATTGTAAAATTAGCATTTTTTATTCTGCTATTATTAGATTCTTCTTTATCAGTTTGCATCCACATTTCCAGACCAGCTCCTACATATTCAAATGTTCTCTTTCAATGTACTTTCTACCTTCCTTAAAAATTCCCTCTCTAAAAAGAATCTGATAATTTTCTCATTAAGATGCTTGACTAAAAAATTACTTAGTAATGTTCACATACCAGTTCTAGGAAGTTGTTACTACCTGACAAGTTATAGATTTTTGCCATAAGGGATACTATTCTAGATTTAGTATCAGAAATACTTTAAGCTTAAATTCTTCCTCTGGCAGTCATTGTTGAGATATCCTTATCCTTGTGAAGTTGTTGAATATCTATGGGCCTGTACAAGTGATGCCATCTTGTTTGCCTTCTCAAATGGTTAAGGAGGGCTGGAGTGAATGGAGAATAAGAAGAACTCATTTTTTAAAAAAAAGGCTATAAATAAATAATTAAAATACCTATGTGCCTTAGGATATTCCTTAAGACTAATGGACAAAGTCAAGATTAATGATGTATTGGGGTGGCTAGGTGGGGCAGTGGATAGAGCACTGGTCCTGGAGTCAGGAGGACCTGAGTTCAAATTTGACCTCAAGCACTTAATAATTATCTACCTGTGTGGTCTTGGATAAGACACTTAACCCCATTGCCTTGCAAAAAAAAATCAGGGTTAAGGAATTTGCCATTACTCACCTATAAAATACGGATGGTAATTTTTTTTATCATGTGCCTCCCTGGACTGTTGTGGGAATCTAATGAGATAAATCATGTAAAGTACAATATAAACTTCAGCTATCCTTATGTAATTTTCTCTATGAAGTCTTCCACAATCATATTGCTTCCCCCCCCCCACCATTACTGTTGCTTCTAATTGAAAGATTCTACCCATTGGAGATTTCTCAGTTTAATAAGCATTGGATAGGAACTTCTCTTTCTATCTGTATTTCCTCAGAGTTGCCTTTGTTTCTGGACAGAAGTAATTGGTGATTTGCCTACTATATATAAAATATATAGATAGATAGATAGAGAGTGCCTATTTTTAGTAAACAAAAAAACTTATGAAGTTCCAGAGTTTTGCTATTTTGTTTCTTTAGACTTCTAAAATGGTATTTGTTTCCTAAACTGAGTGGATATGATTTATTTGTATTTATTTGCCCCATGTGAATAGTGTGGTGCTAGCTGGTAAAGAACTTCAGTTTCTTGTTCATTTTCAGGCCACAATTAGCACAATTGAAAGTGGTTTAATCCTTATTCCATCCATGTGTAGAACCATTGGATTCAGCAAATGGAGAAATTTTAAATGCAGTGGATAAGTTCACTTACCTTAGCAATAAAATTGAGCTTTATTACTAGAGTTAGCTCATTGGGAGGTTCCAAAGGAAAGTGTTTGAAAAAAAAGGTATTAGGCTAGCACCAAGCTGAAGGTCTACAGAGTCATTGCATTGATCTCATTGCTATCTGTCTGGGAAATCTAGATGATGTATCAGTGCCATACCAGGACACTGAACTGCTTCCTTTTGAATTTCTCTTAGGAAGATTGTGAAGATCACCTGATAAGGTCATAAACACTGAAGTCCTTTCTTGATCTGAATTGCCAAGCATTCAAATTCTACTGCACAAAGTATATGTTGTTCAAATGACAAATGTTTGACTAAAAGACTATTTTAAGGCAAACTCAGACAAGTCAGAGGAAAACACACAGATACTCTTTAGGTCTCTCTGAAGAACTTTGAAATCATCTGTGAGACATGGGACACCATGGCAAAGGACCATGCCCTAAAGAAAGTACTGGGGGCAGCTAGGTGGCACAGTGGATAAAGCACCGGCCCTGGAGTCAGGAGTACCTGGGTTCAAATCCGGTGTCAGACATATAATCATTATCTAGCTGTGTGGCCTTGGGCAAGCCACTTAACCCCATTGCCTAGCAAAAACCTAAAAAAAAAAAGAAAAAAAAAGAAAGTACTGTACTCTATGAGTATAGGAGAATTGTGGTAGCTTAAAAGAAATGTGAGATGTGCATATTTGGTGACATTTACACTATCAATGTTCATATGGATTATTTGTGCCAACTTGTGGGAGAGTCTTCCAATATCATATTGTTCCAATTGATTAGCAGCAGTCAAATAATCTATACCTTGACTTCAGAATAGTAATATCATTTTGTTTCTCTTTAAACTCAAAGGACAAAAAATGTTTATTTGACCTAGTGAGTTATTTGCACCTATGATGCTAGGTTTAAAACATCACCATCATTATCATTGTCACAATGGCTAACATTTACAAAATGTATAATAGTTTAAACACGTCCTTCCTTAGTTCAAAAGCTTTCAGTGGCTTCCTATTCCCTGTATGAAATATAAACTCCTTAACATGACATTTAAGGTTCTTCACAGTCTAGGTCCTATCTATCTTCCTAATTTTATTTTGTATTACTTCTCTTCCTGAATTCTATGTTCCATCTAAACTGGAACTGCTCCCGATTTTCCACCTCCATGCATTCACATACTCAAGCTATTTCCTATGCCTGGATTGCACTCTCCCGATTTCTACCTTGTAGAATCGTTGTCTTCATTCAAGGCTCAGCTCAGATATCACTTTTTTTCTGTTGTTTCTCTCTCTCTCCTTTCTCTCTCTCTCATCAGCATTCCGAGAAGTAGGTTTATTTGCATACATAGCTGTCACCACTCTCTCCTGGGTATGTTCTTCAAGATCATTTGATCATTTTCTCTTTGCTTTTGTTTAGCAGTGACTTACATATAGTAGATTCCTTTTTTTGGCAAGGCAATGGGGTTAAGTGATTTGCCCAAGGTCACACAGTTAGGTAATTATTAAATGTTTTGGTCATATTTGAACTCAGGTACTCTTGACTCCAGGGTTGGTGCTCTATGCACTGTCACCTAACTGCCCCAACATATAGTAGATTCTTGATGGGTACTTACTGAAATGTGCTGAATTAACATGTTATCTACTGATTTTCAGAATATCTCTGAGGTAAATGATAAAATATCATTATCTTCATTTTTCAGATGAGTAAAATGAAGCTTAGGAAGGTTAAGGAGATTTGCCCTAATTGTGTAGGTAGCAAGTGGCAAAGACAAGACCCAAACCTGGGTCTATCCCATCCAAATTTTTTATTCTGCATCTTTGGTATACTGTCAGACAATTTCCTTTCCTCAGTATTTCTTACTTCTTTGGGCAGATATGCAGCACAGAAAAGCAGAGGAGGATTGATAGGGTTTCCTGGAAAGAGTAGAGAATACTGAATTTCCTTTCCTCCTGCTATCCTTCTGCATATGCAACTCTACAATGTGGCATTGGCAGGGAAATAACTTCAGAATAAACCAAGAACCCAGTCTGGGCACTGACCAAGATCTAGAGGGAAGTCATTTCAGACTATGTTAGGTTCTTATAGTCTCCTGTGCTAACAAAAAACACTCTTTGGGCCTTGAGGGAAATCAAACTTCTCATTTGATCAAGTTCTCTATACAGTCCCTCTCCCTGAAGGTTCATTGCCTTTCTCCAAGGAACTTGCATCAATATATAAAAAGTAAAACACCTGGGAAGTCATTATAGCTGTTCCTTATTTACTAAATTCTCAAATTTACTAATATTCTGGGAACCTGGGATTAGGACTCTGATACCAACCTTGTGTCAGGAAAATAATTTTCCTTTTATACCAACAAAAGTTAAATGATCTTTTATGTGGATCTAAAAGATGGAGTAAGGAAAGATTCAGATATCAAAGTGGAGTCAATTACAAAGGTACCATTACCTGGTAATTATTATACCTACTATCTACCAGAAGTAGAATTCTCAATAAATCAAAAATTAATTTTAAACAGTTAGTAAATCAACAAGAATTTATATGACTAATATGTAGCAGACACAAAGACTTTAAGATCAATTTTTTTAATTCTCCCTCAGTATTCTCTCCACTAGGCAGAATTGGCATACCTTCCCTTCAACAATTTATAATTTTTCATTTTCCAAGACTCTCATGATTCCCAGCATGACTTTCTAGCCCAATTACTTGAAGAACTGATGCAAATTTTTAAGGTCAATACCCAGATTCTCCTAAGGAAGTAATAAAATAAACTTATAGCATACACACTAGGAAGAAAGAGACAATAACAAACCAGAACCTAGGCAAATGTTCAACCTCACTAGGAAACTGATATAGTGAAAAGAAGACTGATTATAATACATCAAAAGGCATGATTGGGTGCTAGTATACCATGAACAGGCTAGTGCTTTTAGGAAAATTTGGAAGCTAAATGGACATTAGATTGGATTGGTGAGAGACTTGAGATAGGGAGACTAGCCAGAAAATCAAAAGTAAAGTTCTACAAAAATCAAGTTCTACAAAAGTAGATTGGGAGATCCTGGGAATTATTAAGTTATCTTTCATGGAAGACCTTTAAAAAAAAGTCTATATGCTCACTTAGTGTAGATATTGTAGCTAGAATTTCTTGTCTGGAACATTCTCCAAAGTCTATCATCACCATTCTATTTGCTGCTCTCTGGACTTGCTCCAATTCACTTATATTTCTCCATTATTATACCTACTATCAAATACTGTGTGGTCAGACTAGGATAAAAATAACAAGATTAGCCTTTCTCACATACTAGATATCATATATGGAAAATTGAAGTTTAAACACATGTGAAATTAGTGTACAAGTGAAACAAAGTATCCTACACTTCATATCTCTCCTGCTCTTGTACTTCAATTTCATGAGCATTGCATGATAGGAAAAGAAGTTAATTCTTTCATCTCTTCTGGATCAATTCTATTTTATAGATAAAGAAACTTAACCTCGCGCTTAAGTGACACAACTAGTCAATGTGCAACACCGCGAAGATGAGTTTTTCTGATTCCAAGTCTAGAATTCTATCCACATACTGCACCATCACTTAAGTGACTTACTCAGGAACATATAGCTAGTGTCTGTCTGAGTCTAGAGTTGAACACAGGACTTCCTACCTCCAAATCCAGAGCTTTCAATACTATATCAACTAGCTGCCCTTATAGGAAGATTCTATCAAGCTTTCAAAGAACAATGAATATTAATTATATAGATATTATTTTCAAACTATAAAAGTTGCTATCTCACTCTAAGACCTTTTATTGATACACTTTAACCCAAATTCCTAAAACAGAATATGATTAAAGCACAGAAGGAAACCTATATGTAAATAGAAATAATGAATTTTGATTTGAATTTTTTAAATTTTAGATTTTTAAATTTTAAATTAAAAATGATAAAAGTATACAGCAATTTATCCAATAAATTATTAACTAAGCTCAAGTTGAGTTTATACCAGGAATGCAAGGAGAATCCAACATTAGTTAAATAATGAATATAATGACACTTTTACATATATTAAGCTATTATTAAGTATTATATCAATGAAACTACTAAAATCATTTTATAGAGCTAGAAAATGATCATAGATCTACATGTTAGGAAACAACTTTTGGCAAAACACAACACTTATTAATACAAAATCTTATAAACTATAATCATAAAGCAATCTTTTTAAAAATATGATAAGAAATATCTATTTAAAATCAAAAGCAAACATCATGTGGAATGGAAAACACTAGAAGCTTTTTCAGTGATTAGCGGAGTAAATACATTTTTCCTGCTATTATTTTATATCACTCTAGAAATTATTATTATGCCATTAAAGCAAAAGAAAACATTAAGAGTATTAAGACAAGAGAAAGAAATTAAAGATCTAAAAGAGATAGAGACAAAATTAATAGTTTTACTTGGGAAACCCCAGTAAATTCACAAAGAAATTATTTAGCACAGTTTCAAAGGACAAAATAAACTGACAAACATCAACAACATTTTACATATCAGCATAATCCAAGAAACACAACCAGAATGATATATTCCATTCAAAATTAGTACAAAATACCAATCCCAGTCTATAAATTTAAGTCTATATAAAATGTTCATTAAAGAAATAAAAAACAATATATGTCGTAGGAATATTTAATGTTCATACTGGACTGTGCCAATTTAATAAAAATGATGATACAATCTTATATAATTTGTGATTTTAATGTTATATCAAATATACTCTTAAATAAAGTAAAATAAAACAATTACAAAATTTATTTGAGAGCAAAATATTTAGAATTTCAAAGGAAATAATGAAAAAGTAGAAGTGAAAGGAAAAACAATTTTTTACCTTAAACTATCATATATATTTATATCTCTATAGTCATAGAAATCACTTGATTTTGTTTTAAAAATACAAAAGTAAATTAATGGAACGAATAAATATTTAAAAAAGAAAAGAAATTAAGAAGGTTTTCTAGTAAAAAAGAATTTAACCTTTATTAAGAGAAATAAAGGTGAAGGTCTATAATCCACACAGGATGTTCTGAGACTTGAACTATAAAATCAATAGCTATTTATGGTTTTCTTCATTCATTTATAGTATTAAGCAGGTCAGCTCAGGGCTTAAGCAGGTCAACCTATGACTCTAGTATCAGAGTACCTTATTACAGTTAGGCAGTTCTTAGTAGGCAGTTATACCAGTTATATCATAAGTAAGGGCAGCCTCAGAGCAATCTGGGGCAACCCAGTATATATATCAAAAATGCAGAGGATTATTTTGGTCACATACCTAAAATTTCATATATACATATATATATATATATATATATATATATATATATATATATAATGATTATAGTCACATTTTTAAGGTTAACTAATGCAAGAATTTTCTTGGGACTACTCTAGGTTTTCATCCAGAACTATACCCTTAGTATATATCATATAATTATTTCTTTATCCTCTTAAAATGATTATAACTGATAAAATTTAGGAAGGCAGTACAAGGCAAAAGCTCTCAAGGCATTGGTTATTGATTTTTCTCATTTGATGAGAAAATATTTGAAATTAATAAGAAAAAATTCATAAAATCATTAACCCAATGCTGAATAAAATTCAAAATATAAGTTACTTAAGAAACAACTATTTGATAATTGCTAAGGAATTTAGCTAGTAGGGTTGCAGAGTAGCAGAAATTAGATTAGGTCAAGAGTTTATGCCATATTTTACAAGTTCAAAATTAGTATTCAATTTGAATATTAAATAGTTTCCATTAACATATAAGATAAGCAGATCATACATCTTTTAAATTTATGAGTAGGAAATTAATTTTTAAGCAAAGAAAAAAGGGAAATTAGAAAATTCAAGGGAATTTTTAGAAAGTTGCAAGATATAAAATAAACACATATCATCAGCATTTATATAGATTATAAATAAAATTCAGCAAATAGATATAGAAATAGAAATTCCATTTAAAATAACTGCAGACAATCTAAAATATTTGAAAGTATACTTACCAAGATAAACAAAGAAAGTTAATGAATTACAATTACAAAACACAAATAAAAATCCCATCTAAACAAGGCCAAGAAATACAATCAAAATGACACTTTTACATATATTAAGCTATTGTTAAGTATTATATTAATGAAAGTACTAAAATCATTTTATAGAGCTAGAAAAAATGATATAAAATTAATCTGGAATCCAAAAAGTCAAGAATATCAAAGGAATCAATGAAAAAAGAAATGTGAAAAAAGCAGCCTAAACATATCAGATCTCAAAACTGTAATTCAAAACAATAATAATTAGAACAATGTAATACTGCTAAAAAATAGCATGGTGGGTCAGTGGAATAAATTAAGCAAATAAAACATTATAATAAATGACCATAGAAATTTAGTATTTGAAGAACTCAAAGATATAAACTTATGCAAGAAAAAACTCAGTATTTGTGAAAAAGCTACTGGGAAAATTTGAAAACAGTTTGGCAAAAACTAGACATATACCAATATATTATCTACTTTTATAAAGTCATTTGTGATGACAAAGAACTGGAAATTAAGGGAATGTCCAGCAATTGAGGAAAGGTTGAAGAATCAGCATTATATGATTGGAATGGATTAATATTGTGCAGGAAATGATGAGCAGGATGATTTCAGAAAAACAATTGGAAAGACAAACATTATATATATATATTATATATACATATAATATATATATATATATGGTTACAACAATATTGTATGATGAATAACTGTGATTGACTTAACTATTCTCAGCAATACAATGCTCCAAGACAATTCCAATGGACTCATGTAGAAAAATGCTATCCCCCTCCAAAGAAAGAACTGAAGGAATCTGAATACAGACTGAAGCATACTATTTTCACTCTTTTTTTTAGTTTGATTTTTCTTCTACAAAATAACTATTAAGGAAATATGTTTTCCATGATTGTTTACAATCTGAGGGATGGATCAGAGAAGGGAAGAATTGAATTTGTAATACAAAAAATTTTTAAAAGAATATTAAAATTGTTTCACATGTATTTGGGGGAAAAGAATATACTTCCAAAATAAGAAAAAATAAAGGAGGTGATTTTGATTGCATGAAAATGAAAAACATTTGCAAAAAATAAAAGTAATGCCTCTAGGATAAAGAGAGGAAGAATAAAATTAATATAAAGCAAATTTCTCAGATAAAGTTTTGGTATCTAAGGTATATAGAAAAACTAATAAATAAGAGCAAAATCTACTTTATGATTTTTGTTTTCAAATATTATGAACAAGCAATTCTCAAAAGAAGAATTGCAAACTGTTATTAATTGCAATAACAATTGTTCCTTTAAAGTTTGCAAAGCACTTTACAAATATTAGCTAGTTTTATACTCACAACAACCTTAAGGAGTTGAGTGAGATTATTATTATTATTATTATTATTATTATTATTATTATCATCATCATCATCATCATCCCCATTTTACAAACTTGGAAGCTGAGACAAATAGCAGTAAAGAGACTGGCTCAGAATCATACAATTTTCCAGTATCTGAGGTAGATTTCGGTTTGGGTTTTGTTTTTTTTTTTGCAAGGCAAATGGGGTTAAGTGGCTTGCCCAAGGCCGCACAGCTAGGTAATTATTAAGTGTCTGAGACTGGATTTGAACCCAGGTACTCCTGACTCCAGGGCCAGTGCTTTATCCACAACGCCACCTAGCAGCCCCTTTCTGAGGTAGATTTTTGAACCAAGGTGAAAGAATGTAAGTCGCTAATAACAAAAGACAAATCTGAATTTTCACCTAATAAAATGACAAAGGATGGAAATACTCTGTTAGAGAAGTTGCAGAGAGATACAATAATGCATTATTAGTCCAACTTTGAATAAGTGAATAAGTACAATCATTAAAGAAAGCAATTTGAAATTATGAAAATAAAGTAGCTAAAAATATCCATAATATTTAATGAAGAATCTATAGCTAAATAGTCTCCAAGAAGAATATAGCCCCCAATATAGCCCTCCACATACCCCCAAAGAAGCCCCCAATATAGCCCCCGAGAAGGCTATTGATAAAAAAGAAAGACTCCAACTATATGAAAAGATTTATCATTACACTTTGTTGTCATTTTTGTGCAAAAACTGATAACAAAGTATAGGTTTCTCATTTGGGAAATGGTTTAAAAAATGTGGCATATGAATGCAATATAATCTAATTACTGCCCTAGATATAACTCAGTGGATAACAACAATAACATTGATATAGTACCTATTACATTCTAAAGACTGAGCTAAATGCTTTACAATTATTACACCATTTTATCCACACAACAATCCCCTGACATAGATGCTATTATTATTTCTAGTTTACAGATAAGGAAACTGAGGCAAACAAATCTTAAATTTAAATGACTTGCTTAAAGTCACAGATTATAAATGTCTGAGGCCAGATTTAAACTGAGGTCTTCCTTACTCCAGGCCCACCACTCAATCACTACAGCACCTAGGTGACCCAAGATAGTGTGGGATCTCCAGTGTTATTGTAAGGATAAAATACAATAATGTTTATATAGAGCTTTGCAAACCTTGAAATACAATAAAAATGCTATGTGTCATTATCATTATCATTATAAAGGAAACTAGGAATACAGAATTCTTACTGAGGAGTTTAAGTGCAAACCAAATAATCAAAATTAAGGATAATATCTCCAGAATTACTACAATAATATAAATGGAAAGAACAATAATGATAAAACTATAAAAAATTAATGTTTCAGAATCACAAAGAACAAACTTACCCCTAAAAAAATATATGAAGACATCTCAGTCCATTCTTTTGCAGAAGTGGGAAATCCACAAGTACAGAAGATTATATGCAATGACCTAATGTTTTTATGCAGTGATTAGTGTTGCTGGGTTTTTTTCTTTTCTCTCTCTTTTTTTTAATTTTTATTAAAAGTTTAGTAAGTAACCCATTCCTTAGGAGAAATTATCTCGAGGAAACTCTAGGTGAGGCAAGAAAATAAATACATTTAATCATTTGGAAAGTACAATATGACGATATCATTTTATATTCTGAGGTAAAAATAAAAGAAAACAAATATTCTTTAACAACCCTAATGTCTTCGAAATAAATAGAGTTAAATAAAATATGAAGGACAACTGAAAGTGCAATTTTTTCTGTTTTGATGTGTAATGAAAAGTATACAATCAGACCAAAAAAGATTTGAGGTGAGAGAGATAAAGAGATAGATAGAGTGATAGCAACAGAGACAGGCAGATAGAGAAAAGAAGAAAGAAAGAAACAGAAGAAAAAAGAAGAGGAAGAAGAAGAAGAAATTGATATTTGAATTCAATATTGAAATGGGCAAAGATAGGAGAAAAGGAGATGGAGAATAAGAGAGAGAGCAGTTTAGCTGAGAGAATAGTCACAAACAGAAGAAACTACAAGTTGAAAGGAGGACAGTTAAGGGAAAAAAGAAAAGGTTAAAAAAGCTGTGGGAAGATATAGGGCACAGGAAAGAGATGAGCCATAATAGGGAAGTTAAAAAATTGCTTCAATGATAGATCAATAGTACTGGCAAACTTTTTCACCACCATCATCTTGTTTGCCTTTGCAAAGAGTAGAATGATTATCAGCAGCATAATAATCAAAGACAATTCTAAAAGACTTGTAATGGAAAATACTCTCCATATTCAGAAAGGAACTGAGGAGTTTAGATGCAGACCAAATCTTACTGTCTTCAATTTTTAAGAGTTGTCTTAGCTAAATATTATGCTTTTTCTGTTTTCCTTTTATTCTTCTTTCATAGCATGATTAATATGGGTCTATGTTTAGCATGGCTGTACATGTATGGCCTATATTAGATTGCTTTCATTTAGGGGGAGGGAAGGAACAAAGGGAGGGTGAGAGAAAGAAAAATATAACAGTCAAAACATAGCACAAAAAAGGATTGTTGAAAACTACTATGGCATGTAGTTGGAAAAATAAATAAAAAGATTAGAATGAAAAATATAAAAGAAAAAAGAGAATGTAAGGAAACATATCATTTCAAATCATAACCATGAATGTGAATGGAATAAACTCACCCATAAAATAGATAAAATAAAAAAGGAATAGCAGTTTGTTTACAAAATACACAATTGAAATGTTCAATACAATGTTATAAAAGGATAGAGCAAAATGTTACTGATTTGTCTGAACTCAAAAAGCTATTATAACAATCTCAGATTAGGCAAAAATAGATATAAGAAAAGAGCTAAGCAGGGAAACTACATTATTCTTAAAGACTTCAAATTTAATAAATCAATATTAATGTTCAACAACATATATGCACCAAACTGAGTTTAAATAATCTAAGATGAAGCTAATGGAATTATAGGGAGAAATAAACAATAAAATTATAATAATGAGCTATATCAATGCTGACCTAGACAAATTAACAAAAAATAAGCAAGAAAGATGTTAAACACAAAAACAGAACTTTAGACAGGTTTGTATTGATTGATGTCTGGCAATTGCTAAATTGGAACAGAAAGAAGTTTACATACTTTCAATTGTGCATGGCACACATAAAAAAATCTCACAATTTCAGAGAAATACACCTAATAAATACATCCCTTAATCAATCACAATTTTTTTTAGGTTTTTGCAAGGCAAATGGGGTTAAGTGGCTTGCCCAAGGCCACACAGCTAGGTAATTGTTAAGTGTCTGAGCCTGGATTTGAACCCAGGTAATCCTGACTCCAAGGCCAGTGCTTTATCCACTACGTCACCTAGTCACCCCAATCACATTTTAATTAAAATTATATTCAATAAAGGGTTCTTAAAGAGTTTAAAAATACATTAGAATCTATCTAGTTCAATCCTAAATAATTGATAGGTTGAAGGATAAACATTGAAACAAAAAATTTTGAGGGAGAAAAGAGAGATCTAAATCAATAGATCACATCTAAGCAGCATCAACAAAACAGCTATAGTTCATAACATTATTTGTATTGGGAACTGAGAGACATAGAGTGGGTAAACTAAACATACTACAGAAATGGAGGTTCAGATGTCTACAAGGAATAATAGAATAGCATAGAGCCATTGCAAAAAGAGCATCGTAAGGACTTATGGAGGTGATAAAAAGACTTTCAGAACTAGGATCTGTGGCCATAACGTGCTCTCTTAATTTAAGAATACTCTCCCAAGGGACTTGATATGTACAAGTGAGAAGGAGTATGCCCCTGGAATAAGAGAATGGTTCTGTAACTATTATTCTTGCTGTATCTGCTTTGTAAGCACACTTCTTAAAAGCTAATTTACTCTGGATGTAATCAGTGGTAGCAATCTGATGGGGGCTTATGAAGAAAATAAAAAAAAAAATTTCCCATGATTACTCCATAGAACAAAAAAAGTAGTAAAATACCAGTCATACTGTGAAGACCTGACTCCAATGTGAGTGAGAGAAAAGAGGTCTTAGAGGAAGTGTTAAAGATATATCAATTTCCTTTCCTGGAAATTTCTTATGTTTTGAGACTCTCATTGATCTGGGAAATATATTCCATAGGCTAAAGGGCAGTAATTATAAATGAACCAGAGCCTTGATGAATGTGTGATTTCTAGATTTCATTGATTTTAAAATAATGAAATATCTTAAATTCATTAGATTATCCATTGTTTCCCTTGAGCAGCTTTGATCTTGGTATGGCAACAAGCTGGAATAAATGGTCATTCCCTGGAATGCTATCAGGAGTATGATTCCTTCAGTGTCACCTTTCTTCAATGTTCCTTGACACCTGATCCAGGACAAAAATATGGAATGTAGCTACAAACCTGTTCTACTCCATGAGCAAGTAACATAAGTTTTCATATATATAGAAATATCAAACTAAAGATATATTCAGGCAGACATATGGGAATTAGTCAGTGGCTAGAACTGGAAGAGGGAAGAAACAGATTAAACATTTTATATGTTGTAGCATAGACTAGAAACATTCAAGAAAGGAGCTAAAATAAAATCCCTAGGGGATAAAAGTCATTGCTATTCATCTGGTACATTTCTTCCCTGTTTGCATCTGTTTTAAGAAATTTTTCATAGTATAGTTCAATTCTGAAACATGTTATCCCTGCTGGTCAGTAATGAAATGTAAACAGTTCTGGTTTCCCAAAGGTATTCATTCCTAATGAGACCTCCTGAGATAAGAACTCAGTCTCTGTTTTCAACTATATCTATATGCCCCTGAATATATCATAGAATAAAAATTGCTGGAGGTCTGAGTCAGACAAATCATTACCCACCTGGGAGGAAAACAATCAAAGCTCCTGGGAAAGGGTGCTTAAAGAGACCCTATCACCTTCTGAATCACCTCCTCGGTTTCTCAGGTACTGATGGTCACAGGTCCCTTCTGTCACCTGGAGAGAACTGGCATGTCCTTAGTTTGACTTTTTCAGTTCCTCTTCTTGTGATCTCAAGACTCTCTTCTTGCTTATTTACTTTGAATAGGTCTTTGAATAGCTTTGAATAGCTATATTGCTTTACACAGAGGACTTCCCTTCTCTTTCATATTCCTTAAGTTTAGTAAAAAAGTAAATGATTATTGATGAAAATGGATAAGAATTGAATCCAATTTAGATTTTCCGAGATCCCCATGCTCCTGAACTTTTTATTAAAAAGTTAGGATAAACACCATTCCAATTTTCATGACCATAAGTGTTTCATGCTTTCATTGTGAAGAAGTAGGGTTTACTGTCCTATTTTTCTTTAGCATGATTAGAAACTGGGGAGATACTGAAAAGGAGGAAAGCAAGTTGAACCTTTACCCAGCAAGATCACCTGGCACTAAAATTTCTAGTAACTTGTTAAGACAATGTGTCTCAATATTATTTTAGAGGACAGTGAAATTGCAAGGCCAGTTCAATATGACCAAAAGAAATTCATTTCACTTTTCTGGGTCTTAGTTTCCCCAAATTGGACTTGGTAATACTATAAACTTCTTCCATAGAACATGATTGCAATGCATTGTGATTCAGAATTTTTCTTTAATCTGCTCCTTATTTTCATTATGTTCAATTAGCTTTGGAGTCTAGGTAAGAGCTAAGTATACAATTTTAAGATCATTGAATGGGAGATGAGCTGAAAGTAATATTGAGTAGCTGTGTGACCTTGGAAAAGAAAAAAAATCTATCTGTGCCTCAGTTTATCTATCTAAAAATGGAGGGATAATTATAGCTGACATATATAGAAATTTGTGTTTAATAAAAGTCTTTGCATACAAAGTCTTTGATCTTTTCAATAGCACTGTGCTATATGAGAATTATTATTTTCATTTTACAGATGAAGAAACTAAGGCTCAAAGAAATTAAGTAATTTTCCAAGGGTCACAAAGGTAGGAAGAATTGGAGGCAGGATATGAACCAAGACTTCTTCAGATATCAAGTTCCATACACCATACAGCCCTATTGTAATTTTCATTAATCACTCTAACAGGTTGTGATAAGGAAGTGAGAGGCTTTTATTTAGGGTCTACTGTGTGCTTTACAAATATTATCTCATTTGATCCTCCCAGCAACCTTGCAAGAAAGGCATTATTATTCTTACCACATTTTGGTTGAGTAAACTGAGGCAAATAGTGGTTAGGTGATTTGCTCAGGGTCACACAGCCAGTAAGAATCCTAAACTATATTAGAACGCAGGTCTTCCTGTCTCCAGGACAAGTGTTCTCTACCCAATCTACAATAAAGAAGCCAAAATAGAGGAGAGAAGAGGACAGGACAGGACAGGAATGCAGGGAGAAGCTGGAGTAATGGTCATGGTGATGATGATACTGAAAAATTAAGATATTCTAGTGATCTCTAGGCACAACCCTATTTATCATTTCCTTGCAAAGTCAACCAATCAATCAATAAGGATTTATTAAGTAACTATTGAAGCTACAAAGTAGAAAATATAATAGACTCTTTCATCAAGCACTTACATTCATTTCCCTTTACTACCTCATGGCTGAGCATGATCATATTTCAGATTTATTGAGATAATATTTGATTTCTATTGGTTGGTTTCTCTGCTACAAGTTTCTCCTCACTCCAGTCTATCCTCCACTATCTTACCCTTTAGGAAGATCCCTTGATTTTGATCATTTCATCCCTTACCCTCACCCCCCTTCCACACACATGCACTCTCAACAAACTCCAATAGTTCCTTATCACCTCCAGATCAAACACAACATGATTCATTTATCCAAAACTCTTAAAAAGTTGTCCTTTTTTCTTAGACAATCTTCTTATACCTCACACTCCTGACCTCTTGTTGCACCCTCTTACTTTTAGATCCAGTAACATTGGTCTTGCAGGTTCCTCTTCCACACACTGCATCTCCCAACTCTGGTCAATTCTTCTGGCTGAACTTCCTTCCTGAAATGTTCTCCCTCCTACTCTCTGCTTCCTAGCTTGCCAGATTTCCTTCAAATGCCCAATACTTAATTCAAGTACTTTCCCTCTGTTTATTATTTCCAATTTATCCTATATGTAGCATGTTTGTATTTAGTTATCTGAATATCTTCTGCATTAAATAAATATTGACTAGTTATTGGGAGAAACATATAAGTAAATGCAATGTATTTCTACAAAATAAATATATGTTATTTTTCTAGGGAACAGGGAAGGCTTCATGTAGATGGCAGAATTTGAATTAAGTTTTGGAGGAAATTAGTGTTCCAGAGAAAAAGAGGTGAAGGAGTATATTCCAAACATGGGGGACAGCCTTGACAATGGCACAGACAGGAAATGGTATGTCATTTGTAAGAAAGAGAAAAAAACACATCTTAGCTAAACCAGTGAGGTTATAAAGGGTGTAATATATAATAATATTAACAAAGTAGATAGAAGCCTGGCTGTGGAAGTCTTTGAATACCAAACAAAGAACCTGCGTTTGATCTTAAAGGCAACAGGATGCCACCATTGAGAAGAGAGACTTGAGAAAGGAAGATCAATTAAAAGATTGCTGAAATAATACAGATTGAAAATGATGGGGCATGAACCAAGATGGTTCACACGAATAGAAAAAAAACAGATGTAAAAGATGAGGAGAAGAATTGATAAGATATGATAATTGAAAAAATATATATAGTACATAAGAGTGAGTTAACGATGAGTCTGGTATTCATATCTGGATAATTATAAGGTCAGTATAGTCCTCAATAGAAATACAGAAATTAAGAAAAGTGCAGGGGAGAATGGAAGGTTGGAACAAAAAAGATAGAATAGTTTAGTACCTACTTTCCATTGCTGTTGTGAGAATCAAATCTGGAATGTATATATGAATAATAATTAATATTTATAAAACTGCCCAATGTCTAGTACATAGTAGGCAATTAATTATGTTTCTTGTTATAATTCTTTCCTAGTCTTGTTTCTACCTTTATGATTTCCTGCCTTTATATCTTTTGAATGTCTTTTTTCCCACTCATATAGTTGTTCTTTGTGCAAATATTTATCATCTTGCCATTATTATTATAAATAAATTATAAAAAGCTTTCTGGTTGGTGTCCCCTACCTCAAGCTTCTCTCCAGTTCAATCTATCCTTCATTTAACTATCAAAGGGCTCTTCCTGAAGTCCAGATAAGACAATATCACTCCCTACTCACTGTACCCCCATTTCTCTGTAGGTTCTAATGCCTATTATCTCCAAGATCAAAGATAAAATCCTTCATTTACCCTTTAAACCTTTAAACCTCTTTACAACCTGGCCTCCTCCCACCTTTCCAGCCTCCTTGCAATTTATTACCTTCAATTTTAGTCTATGATTCATCTGCATATTAATATCATAGCAAGATCAATAAACAGAATATTCTTGTTGTTCTTTGTATAAGACATTTTAGCTCCCAGTTTCATGCCTTTTCATTGGCTATTATCTGACTTCAACTTCATTCAAAACTGTTCAAATCCCGTTTTCTGCTACAGGGCTTTTCTGTACTTCCCCCATCCTCCTCTCCCTGACCCTGCTGCTTGTGCCATCCATCTGAGGTTATTTTCATTTATACTCTACATATATTATATGTATCTCTTTTAGACTGTTGTTTTCTCCATTTAAAGGTGAGTTATTTTAAGGATGGGTACTTTTTTGCCTTACTTTTACTGCCCAAGGCTTTATGTAGTGACTGAAACAAAATTACTATTTAATTAATTCTTGTTTTGATTAATATTGACTAAAGAGAGGTGGGCATTTGGAGTGAGGTTAGAATAAGCAAAACATGGTCATATTTATAGGCAATAGAAAAAAAGTCCACTCTATATTATGCGAGTCACTCACTTCCTATATTTCTAATCATGAAGTGTTGAACACTCAGAATAAGTCATGTAATCATTCAGACTGAGTAAACACTACAAATTTATATCTAATCTCAGTTGATTCTTTAATGACACATGGCTATCCTTTTATTCTTCTCCCATTAATATCCTTCACACTCCCAACAGAAGCTATTCCATACTTTCCTTCTTCTCCTCAAGCCTCCTACAGCACTCCTCCCCATTCTTTCAGGAGAGGACATGGTATTTCTCAACAATGCTAAACCTATTTGTTATTCCCTTAAATCTTATTCTTCCAAATGTCTTCTTTCAGATTGCCCCCAACAATCTTCCTTTCATATTCAATGTTTCCCAGGGTTGAAGTTTGGCTAGGAATGAGAGTCAAGAAGTCAAAAGATCCAAAATAGAAGGCAATATGACAACTAAACTGATGAACTCTTATTACACTTATGAAAAGAGTCTTGTGAAATCAGAGCAAGAATTTAAGAAAGAACTGAAATGGTGAGGATGAGAGGAATGAAAGGATGAGATTCTTAGTATTGGATATAGTTGATGGTGAGATCAAAGGTGTCCCTTTCCTTATAAGGGTAGAGTAAAAGGACATGTCATGAGAGTGAAGTCACTGGTGACCTGAAAGATTATATTATTTAATGAATCTTACCATTTATAGTAATAACTATTCATTACAACTGGAAGAGAATTCAGAATCAGGTAACTTAAGTTTCATAGTTGGCACTGACACAAATTATCTATGTGAGCTTAAGATATTTAACTTTTCTGTGCCTCATTTTTTGCACATCAAATAGATATAATAAATATTTATATTTATAAGCTTTATGGAGGTTTTAATGTTATTTTTTAATTTTTTCAATTAGATGCAAAGATAGTTTTAAACATTCACCTTTTTGTAAATTTTTGACTTCCACATTTTTCTACCATCCTCCTTTCCCTTCCCCCTCCCCTTGTCAATGAGCAATCTTATATAGGTTATACGTATACAATCATTGTTAACATATTTCCATATACCATTTATACAAGGTATAATCCTTTCTATCACCATTCAGTTTTCTCCAGAAGAATATCATATCTAACTTTTCTAAAATCCTGTTCATCTTCTTAACTTCCTTTTTGTATATTTTGTGATTAGTTTTATCTATTTCTGAGGAAGGGAGTTTGAAGTTCCCCACTAGTATAGTTTTGCCAATTATGTCTTTCTCTAACTCATTTAACTTCTCCTCTAAGAATCTAGATGATATACCTCTTGGGGCATATATGTTTAATATTGAAATTGCTTCATTGCCTAGGGTATGGTTTAGGAAGCTATAATTTCATTCCTTATCCTTTTTAATTAGATCTAGTTTTGCTTTTATCTAAAATCAGGATTGCTACCCTTGCTATTTTTTTAACTTTAGTTGAAGCATAATATATTTTGTGCTAACCTTTTACCTTTATTCTGTGTGTATCTCTCTGTTTCAAAGGTGTGGAATTCTAGTTTTTAATCCATTCTACTAGCTCTTCCATTTTTGTGGGAGAGTTCATCCCATTCCCGATCCCAAGTATGATAGCTATCTTTGTTTTACCCTTCCTCCTATCCTCCCCATTGTTACTTTTTTCTCTCTTTTCTCCTTTTTCCTTCTCACAAGTATTTTGCTTCTAATCACCACCATCTCCAATTTCTCCTTCCTGCTTTTCTTCTCCATTCATTTTTCCTTTTACTATTTCCCCCTCTATTTTCTCTCCCTCTTATCAACCCCTGTTTCTTCTTTCTTTCCACTTTCCTTTTGTATTTCCCTATAGGGTAGAATAAATTTCAAAATTCAATCCGAAATGTATGTTATTCCCTCTTTGAGCCATATCTATTGATTGAGAGCCAATAGTCACTTAAAACCTCCCTTCTTTCCCCTTACTATAATAGGTCCTTTGTGCCTCTTCATATGGCACATGTCCCACTATGGCTTCATCTTTTTCTCTCAGCATAATCTTTTTTTTTGTCATACACCTTCTGTCTAAGAATATTCCTTTGAACTGCCTTAATAGAAATACAATTCTCAAGAACTATACATATTATGATCCAGTGGAGCAATATAAACAGTTTGGTCTCATTGACTAAATTTATTTTTCATACTGTTTAACTTTTCATGCATCCTTTGAATCTTGTATTTGAAGATTTAATTTTCTGTTCACTTCTGATCATTTCATCAGGTAATTTTGAAAGTTCCCTATTTTATTGAATGTCCATCTTCTCCCCTGAATGAATATACTGAATTTTGCAGGGTAGTTGATTCTTGGTTGCAATCCAATCTCCTTTGCTGTGTGGAATATCATATTCTAGACCCAGCAATCCTTTGATGTTTAAGTTTCTAATTGGGTATCCTTGGTATTTGAACTGCTTCTCTTTGGATGCATACACTATAATTCTGAAAATTCTACTACAATATTCCTTGGAGTTTTTAATTGGCTGTGTGTGTGTGTGTGTGTGTGTGTGTGTGTGTGTGTGTGTGTGTATTTGTTCTCCTCTGGAGAACCTCTCCTCTACCTCCTCTGGAGGTAATTGATGGATCTTTCAAGGATGATTTGACCCTCTTGTTCTAGGATATTAGGGCAGTTTTCCCTGATAATTTCTTAAAAGATATTGCCCAGGCTCTTTTTTATATCACAACTTTCAGGTAAAACAAAATCTTGTACATTATCTCTTCTGAATCAATTTTCCAGGTTTTTCCAAATAGATACCTTTAAATTTTCTTCTATTATTCCAGTCTTTTGATTTTGTATGATGGATTCCTGATGACTCATAAAGTCATTAGTTTCCACTTGCCCAACTCTAATTTTTAAGGTTTTATTTTCTTCAGTCAATTTTTGTGTTTCCTTTTCTAGTTGGTCAATTCTACTTTTAAAGGAGTTATTTTCTTCCATTTGACCAATTTTATTTTTAAAGGTGTTTTCTTTAATCAATTTTTTGTTTCCTCTTCTAATTTTTCACAAGTCTCCTGAATGACTCTCATTTCTTTCTTCAATTTTTCTACCTCCTCTCTTACCTGGCTTTTAAATCATTTTTTGAGTTCCTCTAAGAGGACTTGTTGGATTTGAGATCAATTCATAATCCCCTTTGAGTATTCACATGAGGGTATTTTGTCACTGTTTTCCTCGTTTGAGATGACAATTTGATCTTCCCTGTCACCATAGTAGCTTCATATGGTTTGGGCTCTTATTGTTTCTTTGCTAATTTTGAAAGTTGAGCTGTGCTTCTGGAGCACATGTTGTACAGTCCAAAGCTTTTTGTTCTGGTGACCAAGAGTCCCTGGCTTTTGACTCTGGGGTTACATGAGGCACAGCTTAGTCCCATCTGCTGTGTCAGCATTCCAGGGTTTGTGGTATGCCTTCTGCACTGGGCTGGGGTCCTCACTGCTGGTCTGCTGCACCACTGGCCTGATGAGTCAGGACTCAGGTATCTTGATTATTGAACTGCACTAAAAGCTAAGAGACTCACACTGGCTTTCCAGTTTCCCTATCTATGGTTGGCTGTACTCATCTTTTATCACATGAGACAGATCTTTTCTGAAGTGCCTTCAATATATCTTGAGCTGAACAGTCGTTTCAATCTATCTTTTTGTGGATTCTGTTGCTTTAGGTTATGTTTAGAGGATGTATTTAGCTGTTCAAAGACAAACTGGGAAAAGCCTCAGAGCTTCTTAACTTCTTTCCTCCATTTTGGCTCCACCAAGGAAGTCCCAACTTCACAGAGTTTTTATAATGATTACTTTGGCTGATACATGGATGTACTTCAGAAAGTTTAAATATACAAATTACAAAATACAGTTACTAGTCTTACAGTTTTCTCTTCAAAAGAAAAGGCAATTTACAATTTCTCAAATAATGATGATTTTTTCATAAGCTTGAAGATGTGAATTTTGCCCACACTCTCTTAGCCTTATTATCTCAAAACTTTTATCATTTTCTCCTAAGTTACATTTTTTATGTTTTTCACTCCATCAGTTTAGCTAAAATATCTCTTCACTTCACTAGCTTTCCTTAACTTCTTTTATTCATTACTTCAGCAACTCTTCCACTCTATGTTTCAGATGTTATGCTTTTGGGTTCTTTATCCCTGCTTTTCTACTTCTAGTTATATGTCTTAATGGTATGTCCCATCTATGACATCAGATAAGAAATTTCCTAAATATTAGGACTTTATATTCTATTCCTTAATTATCTTTCTTCCCAACATTGTTGTCTCTTTGTTACCCTGGCTTATTTGTCATTTTCTCATTTCTTTGATTTTTTTTGCATATTTTTAAAGTGGGTGTATATATGTATTTGTTCTCCTCCTCCATTATACTGTGAAAATCCTCAGGTCCAAGGATGATACCTTTTCTTTCTATACAGAATTTATTCTATTCCCTACTTAGTGTCCAAAGCAGATCTCCACTCAAGTTGCATATATGGGGGGGTCGAAAGAGGAGGCTTTTGTTAGCCCATAGTGTTGATTGACTTTTCATGTCTTTCCATTCATGAAGATCAGTTAACGAAGTCAAAGAACTTCTCAGAGATGAGGGAGTTTAGGGATTCTCAAGTTTTCAGGAGCATGAGATCATTCTTTATGTATTGTTTCTGACCCTGTACATCTTAATTATGGCTGGCAATGTAATCATTGTGACTATTATCTGCATTAATTGTCTCTCTGATTATTATGCCTCAGATGCTTTCCAGTCTGGTAGGGATTAGCCAATCTATCTCTTTCATAGGATGTGCCACCCAGATGTTCTTCTTTCTTGACTTTGCTATTACCAACTGCCTACTTCTAGCAGTGATGGGATATGATGGATATGTAGCCATCTGCTATTCTGTTATCCCCTCTGTTATTCTGTTATCATGAACTGGAGGGTCTATACTCTGATGCATCCTCAATTGATATTACTGGTTTCTCTCTCATTCATTCAGGCTGTGGCTGAATATTCCATTTGCCCTTTTGTGCTCTATTTATTGAACATTTTTTCTATGATGTCCAGTCTGTACTAGATATGGGCTGTGCCAACACATTCATCATTGATATTCTGACCTTGGCCACCAGTCTTCCAGCCATTAGTGCACCTGCCAATTTCTTTTTTGTCTTCTATATTCTTATTATCTCCACAATCTTATGCATTGCCTAGGCTAAGGGATGACAGAAGGCTTTTGCTACATGCGCCTCCCATCTCACAATGGTCATTATACACTATGACTATGTCTCCATTGCCTATTTCAAATCTAAATCAAAGAATACTAAAGACCAAGGCCAGATGATTTCCTTGACTAGGCTGCTGACTTCATTTTCATGTTTTTCCTGCATCTCTCTCATTTTTTTTCCCAGTTTTTCTTCTAACTCCCTCATTTAATTTTCAAAGTCTTTTTTGAGCTCTGTCATAGCCTGAGCCCAATTTCTGTTTTTCTTGGAGTCTTTAGATGCAGGAGCTTGTGCTTCCTCATCTTCAGACTAAGTATTTTCATCCTTCTTGAGCTCATTTGCAAAATATTTCTCAATGGTTCCTCTTTTTTCTCTGCTTGCTCATTTTCCCAGCCTGAGCCTGGTTTTGGGGTGCTTCCTGAGCTTTTGGGACACTCCCACAAGGGTCTCAATGTGTGAGGCTCTGTCCTCCCTCCTGGTCTGTGAATGACCATATGTGACCCCCTCTGCCACGGGGCTGAGGTGGCGGGGGCCCCTGATGTTCTATGGGGGGGCCTAGACTGTGATCAGGATCTGACTGTGGTCAGAGCCCCAGAGTCCTGCTCCAGGGGCAGAGGACAGAGCTGGGCAGTCTCTCTCTCTCTCTTCACTCCCCTCCCTAGGTTCAATGGGCTCATGCCCCGGGGTCTCCTGCTCCTGCTTACCTACTCTGCCTGCTTCTGTTCCTGGATCTGGGCTGCCAAAAGACCATGTTGCTCACGGTGTGCCCTGAGGGTTGGGCTCCATGTGCTCACTCTGGCAGAGGTCCCCCGCTGTTCCCCCACTTTGTGCCCGGTACTCCCCAGGGTATAGCTCAGGAGACTCCCCCACTGCTGCGAACCGTGGCTTCCAGAGCCCTGGGGCTGCCTCCACAAGGCTGAAGTTCTTTCGCTCTGGGAGGGCCACCCCTCTGGCAGGCCACACCTCCAACCCCGGGGTGCAGAGCCTTTCTGCTCTTTTCCAGGTTACCTTGAGTAGGAGAACTGCCTCACTGGGTCCCTCTGTGGGTTCTGTCTCTCAAAAATTTAGTTAGAGTCCTTAGCTTATGAGTTTTATCAGAGAGCACATAAGAAGGGAACCTTTCTTGTCCCCATCTTGGCTCCGCCCCCAGACTCCTTTTTCTATGGCCCCTTTATAATCAACCTTACTATCTTTACAGAGTTTTAAGGCATCACCAACTACATGGTGAGAGTGAAAAATGGGGAGGAGTATATACCTACATCACCTCCAGGATGGATGGAGCTCAGACTTAGCTGTAAAGCTTCACCTGAAGACCCAATCATAAATTTTTATCTTATTTGATCCAACCAGAAATAGAGGAGGAATGGGAAAAGGAATCTTTTCCTGAAGTGATCTTGGAAGGGAAGTCATGTAACTTAGAAGAAAATATAACAATCATTTTAAACAAGAGTCTTGAGTTGGAATTCAAGCCTTAACACTTATTGGCTGTATTACCAAAAACAGTTCACTTAATATTCCTAAGCCTCCACATATAGAGGGGATCTACATAGAGGGGATAATAATAATTAGACTAGCTCTATCTCTATCTTCTACTAGTTCTTAGCTACTTGGAATACTTAAATTTTTATCTTATTCATTAATTAATACTCTCACTAATAGCTTAAAACTTGGATCACATGATGGAGCACAATGTCTTTCCCTGCACTGATAACTGGTACTATAAGCATACAATGCCCCCTCTAATTTTGCCTGTCCTGACTCTAGCATATATCCTTTATACATACTCCTAAGTCCTATGTATAAAGGATTCACAAAGAAGTAAAATGGCAAGATATTTTCACCCATAAGTCTGCCTATGACTTTATTTGTGGGTATTTCATCTTTTCTTTCTAAATAGTCTCTTTAGAAGCCAACTAGAATGATTGAAGAATAATTTCAAGGAATTCAATGTAAATTATCGAGAAGGAGGACTTAGTGAAGTTGGAGGAGGAGGGCAGAATCCTGTTAAAGCTGAAAAAGCTGGGTTTTATGTAATCCCATTATATTTTATTTTTAAAAAATAATTGATTACATACTTGCCTTTAAAATTCAAAATAAAATAACCACATATTTACAATTATTGACACTAAAATGTGTTTCTACAAATAATATAGCCATAAATTTTTTTGGTTTCTCCTTCTGTGCTCCCTTCCAGCATGTTTATTTTTCCATATGTACATTTGTGGATAATTTTTTCCTTTCAAGTAATCATGGTCAATGAGTACACTATTCTTCTATGTCATAAATTTCATATTACTTCATTTAAGTAATTTTTAATTTTTTTCTTAAGTCATTTTAATGACATTTTCATATTTCATTGTATTAAATCATTAAAAGCATTAAAGTCAGCTATTCACCACTGGGATATTTATATGGGATATTAAAAATGGAGAGTGATCAGGCTTGTTCAAGTTGGTCACAGAAGGAAGAATAGGAAGTTAAGGATGGAGTTCACAAAAAAAGGGAAACTTAAACTGGATGTTGAGAGCAAGGGAGGCTGCAGTGAGTCAACCTATTCAGAGATAGAAGAGAAGAGACAGCGCCAAATTCAAACAACATATAAATTTTTTTAGGAAAATGAACTTGATAGTTGAGTGGATGTTGAACTGGAGTGGAGAGAGATTTGAAGCAAGGAGTGCAATAAAAGAATTATTACAATGCAATGTAATCAAGGTGCCAGCAATGTCTGAGGAGAGAAAAAGGAATATACAAAAGATCGAAATATAAAGACATATAATATACATATATATTACAGATATTTTATATTCTTTATAATAATATCCAGGATAAATTCCTAATCACGGGATTGCTGAATTAAAATTATGATGATTCTTATGGAATTATGTGATACCAAATTGTCCCCCCCCCCCCAGATAGTCTACCAATTTGCAATTCTACCAGCAAAATGCATTTATAATTGCTTCTTTACAACCCTGATGCCTTTGAGTATTGCCCCATATCTATGTATGAGGTAGTAGTTCAAAATAGTTTTAACTTGCATTTCCTTATTATTGGCTGACATTTTTTCTAGAAATTTTTTATATAATAATGTACATCCTCCTTCATAAAGCTTCGGTTCAGCATGGGGGGCAGGCAGAGCCAAGATGGCAGCATGATGGCAGGAATTCCCAGAAACTCTCCTTTAGACCACTCCCAATGCCTTAAAATCATGATTCCAACCAAATTCTAGAATGGCAGAACCCACAGAAAGACCAGGTAAAACAATTTTCAGGTCCAAGACAACTTGAAGAGGAATTTGTTCCACTAGGACTAGAAGGAGTCTCAGAGCAACCTGGGTCACAGCTGGGTGACACTCTTGCTGTTCCAGAGAAAATGAGCTCCAATCATCTGGGAACATCCCACAGGGCATCTGGGTCCATGGCAGTGGGAGCAGTTTCCAGATTGCTTAGCCCAGAGATCACCAAGGATAACTTGGAAGGTTAGCAGGAAAATTCTACCACACCAGAGTGAATGCATAGCCCAGATCAGGGCAACCCCTCCCTGGGAACTGGAAGCAGACCTGTGGAGCTACCCAGCAGGGGAGCCATCCAACAGCTGCTTCCAGCCCACAGATGGTAAGGGGGTCCGGGGAGATTGTTAAGGTCTCCCTCTTCCCCTGTGGCAGGACTCTTCTGCTTTGCCCATATTCAGATCTAGGCTCCATTCTGAGTTCCCACACTGCTATGTTCCAGGGAACAGGGACCTTCCTCCCAGCTCCAGGAAAGAGGGGAGTGCTTGTGGTAATCCACAGATCAGAGCACAGGCCAGTAAAGCAGTTATAGCCTCTCATAAGACATTGGAGGAATTGAGGTCATGTGGGGGGGGCAGAGAGGGTCCAATAATACTCAAAAACTTGGGAAGTGTGTTAAAAACCAGATCCTAGACTGAGGAAATGAGTAAACAGAAAAAAGGAACCTGACCATAGATAATTACTTTGGTCAAATGGAGGATCAAAATACACACTCAGAAGATAACAAAGTCCAGGTTTTTGAAAAATGGGAATTGGTCTCAGGCTATGGAAGAGTTCAAAAAATTTTGAAAATCAAGTAAGGGAGGTAGAGGTAAAATTGGGAAGTGAAATGAGAGTAATGTGAGAAAATCATGAAAACCATGTCAGCAGCTTGATGGAGGAGATACAAAAAAATACTGAAGAAAATAACATTTTAAAAATCACTTTAGATCAAATGGAAAAAGCAGTCCAAAAGGTCAATGAGGAGAAGAATGCCTTAAAAATACAGAATTGGAAAAGGAGATAAAGCTCTCTGAAGAAAATGACTCCTTCAAATGTAGAACAGAGCTAAGGGAAGCTGCTGACTTTGTGAGAAATCAAAAAACAATAAAACAAAACCAGAAGAATAAAAAATTAAAAGAAAATATGAACTATCTCATTAGAAAAAACAACTGACCTGGGAAATAGATCCAAGAAAGATTATTTAAAAATTAATTGGCTACTGTTTGTGGTGGCAAAGAATTGAAAATTAAGTGAATGTCCTTCAATTGGGAAATGGCTTAACAAACTGTAGTACATGTATGTCATGGAACACTATTGTTCTATTAGAAACCGAGGGGAATGGGAATTCAGGGAAATCTAGAAGGATTTGCATGAACTGATGCTGAGCAAGATGAGCAGAACCAGAAATACATTATACACCCTAACAGCAACATGGAGGTGATGATCAACCTTGATGGACTTGCTCATTGCATCAGTGCAACAATCAGGGACAATTTTGGGCTATCTGCAGTGGAGAATACCTTCTGTATCCAGAGAAAGAATTGTGGAATTTGGACAAAGACCAAAGGAAAAAAATTATCTTATTATGTAATTTGCTGTCTCTTATACTTTATTTTTCTTCCTTAAGTATATGTTTTCTCTCTCATCACATTCAACTGAGATCAATGTATACCATAGAAACAATGTAAATACTACCAGAATGCCTTCTGTGGTGGGTGGGTGGAAGGAAGCAAGAATGGGAGAAAAAACTGTAAGACCCAAAATAAAAAAATCTTTTTAAAAATATTAATTGGCTACCTAAAAGTCATGCCCAGAAAAAAAGCCTAGACCTCATTTTTCAAGAATTATCCAGGAAAATTGCCCTTATAACCTAGAAGCAGAGGATAAAATAGAAATTGAGGGAATTCATTGATCAACTCCTGAAAGGAATTCCCTCCAACTCCTAAAAAATAGAATAGTATAGTCAAATTCCAGAACTCCCAAGTCATAGAGAAAATATTACAAGTAGCCAGAAGAAACAACTCAAATATCATGATGCTACAATCAGTATTACACAGGATTTAGTAGTTTCTACATTAAGTGCTCTTGAGGTTTGGAATATGATATTCCAGAAGGCAAAAGAGCTCGGATTACAACTGAGAATCAACTACCCAGTAAAATTGAACATCCTCTTTCAGGGGGAAAGATGGACATTCAATGAAATAGAGGACTTTCAAACTTTCCTGTTGAAACAACCAAACCTGAACAGAAAATCTGATTTCCAGGTACAGGACTCAGATGAAATATAAAGAGGGTGGAAAGGAAGGGAAAATTATGAGGTATTTAATGATGTTGAACTGATTGTGTTCCTGCAGGGAAAAATGATATTGATAACTCATATGAACCTTCTCACTTAGAAGGAGCATATATAGATAAGACACAGGAGAAAGTTGAATATAAAGGTATAATATATTGATTGCAAAGATGGAATCAGCAGGCAAAAAAGGAATGTACAGAAGAAAGGGAAAGGAGAGGTAGAATGAGCTAAGATAATTAATGTAAAAGTCAAAGAAAAGCTTTGGCAATGGAATAGAAGGGGAGAGGTAAAGGGGAATGTATGAGTCTTCATTCTCATTAGAAATGACTCAGAGATGAAGCAGCTAGTTGGCCTAGTGGATAAAGCACCGGCCCTTAGAGTCAGGAGTACCTGGATTCAAATCTGGTCTCAGATACTTAATAATTGCCTAGCTGTGTGGCCTTAGGCAAGCCACTTAACCCCATTTGCCTTGCAAAAACCTAAAAAAAATGACTCAGAGAGGAAACCACATAGACACTCAATAGAGTATAGAAATATATCTTACCATAGTTGAAAAAGGAGAGGAAAGGGATAGGAGAAAGGGGGAGGGGAGGGGAGATTATGGGAGAGGATAGTAGGATTGGATGGCATACCCAGAGTCACACAGCTGAGTGGTTGTTGGGTGACTGGGGACAGATTTGGACTTGGGTACTCCTGGCTCCAGAGTCACTGTACCATCTGGTTGCCCCATAACTCATTTAAGAGGAGGGACAAAGTGAAAAGAAAGAATAGAATAAATGGGAGCGGGGAGGAATAGAATAGAGGGAAATGCAGTTAGTAATAGCAATTGTATGAAAAAATATTGAAGCATCTTCTCTGATGGACTTATGATAAGGAATGTGATTAATACTGTATTTTAATATCAAAATGTTCTCCAAGGATTAGGTAGCATTCTTCTTTTTTTCTGATATTATAGCAAATCTAAGAAAATGTCTGTTACCAATTTATTATACTCAATTTTAGAATTTTTTAAGTGACATCAGTTTTGTCTTATTGTTTCTGTAAATGTCTACTACAAGTCCAGTAGAATTAAATACCTTCTTATATTTTAGAAAATGATGCAATTTCAAATATTTTTGTAGTTATATAGCCTTTGTATCAAAAGATCTCACAATACTTTTTTTACCCTAATAAAAACTCCTATTTTCAACAGTCAGACTGAACCTTGAATAAAATCTTTGGTATTGGGCCAAGTTTGAGTGTCCTTGTATATTTCCATCAGTTTTTTTCTAAAGTTGGTGAGCAGTTTTACTTGCTATATTAGTAGCTGGAAATATTTTCTGTAATTTAAACTTTTTGTTTTATCATGTATTCATTTTAGGCAGGGAAAACTTTTATTGTTATACCATTAAATATACTGTGTTCTATATGATATCTTCTATTAGTAAAATAGTTAATATTTCTCTGTTCTCTCCATAATTGAGATTAAAAAATTATATTCCCTTTTTCCCAAATATTTTATAGTTCACATTTACATTTAATTATATAATAGAAGAGGAATTCATTGTCATAAAGGATCTAAATTCATTTTCACAATGTTACTTGGGCCCCAGTGATAGCATTTGTCAAATATTTAACCCTTCCTCCAATTGCTTTTATTTAGTTTTTTGCTTTTGCTTATAGGATTATCAATTAGCTTTGTTTGCATATGCATTGTGTTCTATTTCTGAAATTTTTGTGTTACCTTACCACTTTATTTTTCCTGTTACCAAATAATTTTAATGAAAGTTGACTTATGTTTTAAAGTCCAAAAGAAATGGTCAGAACTGAAATTGTATTGATTTTACCCCCAAAAGATTCTTCTTAACTTCTTTATTACTATATAAGGTACCACCATCTTCCCATTTATTCAGATGTACAATCTAGATGTCATCCTTGGCTCTTCAATCATAGGCCTTTTTGCATTCTCTTGATCAGTTCTTTCATTTTTACCTTATTAACATTTCTTATATAAATATTCCTTATCTCTGAAACTGTCACTCCTCTGATGTAGACCCTCATCAACTCACACCTGAACTATTGTAATAGCCTTCTGATGGACTCTGCTTGAAGACTCTCATCATTCTAGTTCATCCTTCTCATCTACCAAATTGATTTTTCCCAAAGCAGAGGTTGGATTTTCCCATTCAATAAATCCCAGTGGTTCCCTATCATCTGCATATAAAATCCTCTTTTGGACATCTAAATACCTTTACAACCTGGCCCTTGCCTACCTTTTCCCAATCTAACAATCTACCACCACATATGTTGTGATCCAGTAATGCTAGTTTCTTTGTAGTTCCTTTCAAAAAAATTCAGCTGTGCATATAGTCACAGTTAGTAGCATGACACAGGAATATAGGACACATGACACATGATACAGGAAAGAAGATTGAGGAGCATTCAGACAAAAAGGAAAACAAAGAGAAAGCAATATCATATACAAAAAATGGTGGTCAGAATTGCCAAATGCTTCAGAATAGTCAAGAATGGTAAAGATTGGGAAATGGGCATTTAGAAGAGCATCAGCCCTTAAGTCAGGTGAACCTGAGTTCAAATTCAGCCTCAGATGCTTAATAATTCCCTAGGTGTGTGACCTTGGGCAAGTCACTCAACCCCACTGCCTTGCAAAAAAAAAAAGTCCTTGAATACATTAGAGAGAACATTTCCATTTAAATAATGAACTATGCATGTTCACTGACAGTACCCCATTGAATTATATTCCTCTTCATCTGTAAGTCTTGACTTCCCCAAGTCTCTGCTAAAATCCTAATGTTTACAGGTAGTCTTTACCAAATCCCATCAATGCTAATGCCTTCTCTCATTTGATTATATCCAGTCTACCTTGTCCATATCATCTTTGTAAGATATTGTTTACATGTTGCCTCCCACATTTGATTGTGAGTTTCTTGAAAGCTGAAACTGTTTTTTCAGCTCGCTCTGTAACCAAATACTCAGAACCAAGTTTGGCATATTGTAAATACTTAATATATGAATGTTGACAAAATAACTGACTAATATAATCTCTATATTTTTAAAAATAAATTTTACTATAGTTTTGTTCAATTTTATAAATCTATTAATATTTCTTTAAATCTAAAATTTGACTTTCTAGGATGTAGTGATTTTTTCCATATAAGTCCAATTCATATCTGAACATTTTATTTCCCATTCACTTATTTAAACCATCTTTTATTTCTGCAAATCTTGGGATTGTTTTTAAGGTTTTCTTTCTAATTATAGTTGACTGAATGGTATAATGGAAAAAAAAGTTGGAATTGGAATGAAAAAGACTTGATTTGGTATTTGTTGATAGATGTGTGACCCTTAGTAAGTCATTTAATATTTATCAGTTTCATCCTCCTCCTATGTAAAATGGAAATAATGATAGTACCAATCTTTAGCAGTTATTACGAGGAACAAATAAAATCAGTTGCATAAAGTGGTCTGCAAACTTTAAAGTGCTATTATAAAAGTGCTATTATTGTTATTGCTAATTAGTTAACAAATAATAATAGATGATATTGTGTTAGACAAATTTGCTCTTAGATATTTAAAGGTATTTGCTGCTACAAATGATATTTCTTTAATGTCTTGGTTTTTGCTGCAAAAATGCATGTAATTTTTCCGGTTTTTTCTTATTTCCTACAGTCTTTAGAAATTACTGATTTCCTTAATTAGATTTGTTTTTGTATCTTTTATATCTTAAAGGTAGAATGATAGAATTAAATAGTTGGGAGAACCCTCAAATTTCAATTAGTTCAACCCTTACCAGTAAAAGGAACATATTTTGATATTCTGAGTATGGAGCAGGTATGCAGACAATATCAAAACAGGGAAGGGGAGGTTTCTAGTGCTTGAAAGATTCCCATCAAACCCAGGTCCTCCTGAAACCACTTTAAGAAAAATAAGAAATTGTGCCTCATGAAGCAAGGACTAACAAACAAAAAGGGTAAAATGAAAAGAATCTATGATATTAAAACCTCCACTTTTTATCCAAATTAGAAAAACAAAAACAAGGCAAAACAACCAAAAAAATGTTACTGACCCACCTAAGCTAATGTTTAGGAAGAAAGGGGCAGCCACTAACCACTGGCTTGGCAACAGATACAATCAATTCTATCACAATCATCTGACTCAGTACCTGAACCAGAACGTACCCCATCAGGATTATGACTTCTTATGGATCAAATGACCTAAATCAATATCTATCCCACATCTTGACCTGAGAAGAAGGGGAAGAACCTTAAAACTATTATCACTCCCCTCCCTTTGCTGCTACCCTAGTCCATTCTAAGGACTGAGACCTTTTCAGGGGTTACTAGAGACTCTCCATTCCTATATAGTAACCTGTGGTGAGGAATTGGCATGTCAGTGGCTCTAACAATTAAAAGTTAAGGAAAATCTTGGAAGAAACAACAAATAATGGGGGTTTGTTGAGGGAGGGGGATGACAAGAGAAAAGGACCCATACCAGAAATCCTTTGTGAGGAGAATAAAGAAATGAGCAAATATAAGAACAATCTAGTTTTAAAAATAAATATTATAATTCAGAGAGACTGCTAAAAGCAGGACTTAACAAAAGTTACAAGCAGAAGAGGAATGCAAGAATGGATGAAACCTAGGTATTCAAACAGGTAAAAATGAGAGAGTCTATTCTAGTCAAAAGAACAACAATTCTAAAGCATGGGTGTTGAAGGAACAGTGTCCTATATGAGGAAAAGCAGACCAGTATGTATAAATTACAAAGTGCAGGGAAGCAATATATATATGAAGTTAGGAAGGGACCAAGTTGTAAATACTTTTATATATCAGAATAGAATATATTTTATTAGACCTATCCTTTAAAAATCACTTTAACAACTGTATTTTGACTGAATTTGGAGTGCAGAGAAATTTGAGACAAGAAGTCTAAAGAGTAGGATACTGAAACAGTGTAAAAGAGAAGTGATGAGAGCTTGAAACAGGCTGGTTATCATACGAATGGAAAAGGGGGTTATATATAAACTTACAGGATAAATGGAATGAAAGTGAGGAGTAGATGACATCATGGTCACACACTGGCTAGAAGGATTATCATGATATCAATATAAATAAAGACAGAAGAGAAGTGGATTTGGGAATGAGAAGTAATGACTTCTGTTTTTGTTGTATTTGAGATGCTGATGAGATGATCAGTTGGAAAAATTCAATAGAAAGTCTGTAGTGAGGAAATAAAGCTTAAGAGAGATACCAACAGCAAATATATAAATTGGGAAATTATATTTTTGAACTCAGGAGAGATAATGAGGTCACCCAATATGAGACTGTTAACACAAAAGGCAAGGGAGATCTAGGATAGATCTTTGGGATACAGCCACAATTATTAGCATCACATGGAAAATGATACAGCGAAGATTGAAATGTATCATTCAGACAAAAAGGAGAACAAAATCATGCAAAAAAAAGATGATCAGAAGTACCAAGTGTTTTAGAAACGTCAAGAAGGATAAAGATTGCAAAATGGGCATTGGATTTGTGAAGATATCCTTGATAAAATTAGAGAGAACATTTTCATCTAAGTCATTTTCATCGGAAGTCAGAATACAGATGATTGAGTAAAGAGCCAAGAAAAGAAGTGGAGGCATTATAAGACAGCCTTTTAAAGAAATTTGGCTGAGAAAGGTTAAGAGAAATATATGGGGGCGGCTAGGTGGCGCAGTGGATAGAGCACTGGTCCTGGAGTCAGGAGGACCTGAGTTCAAGTCTGTCCGCAAACACTTAATAATTACCTAGCTGTGTGACGTTGGGCAAGTCACTTTACTCCATTGACTTGCCAAAAAATTTTTTTAAAAGGATGTAGATGTGGATGAAGAATGGGCCTTGAACATATTTGGAAATGAAGTAAATGGAGAGAGATTGTAAATTAGAGTGGAGGGGAGGCTAGGTGGCATAGTGGATAAAGCACCGGCCTTGGAGTCAGGAGTACCTGGGTTAAAATCCAGTCTCAAACACTTAATAATTACCTAGCTGTGTGGCCTTGGGCAAGCCACTTAACCCCATTTGCCTTGCAAAAACCTAAAAAAAAATTAGAGTGGAACAATCATATGGGGAAGTGGGATGCTAAGTGGTACAATAGAGAACCGGATTTTTTTGCCTCAGACACTTACGAGCTGTGTGTCCCTGGACAAGTCACTCAAGTTTGTTTGCCTCAGTTCCTCATCTGAAAAATGAACTGGAGAAGAAAATAGAATATCACTCTGGTAACTTTGCCATGAAAATTCCAAATGGGGTCACAAAGAGTCAGACACAAAGATAAGACAGATAAGATAAGCAGTGATGGAGCAGCAGTGGATGGATAATGGCAAGATGGATAATGGCTAGACTATGTTGATAAATGTTTAAAACTAATTCCCTGGGGGGAGAAGCAGTCAACATAACACATTTTTAACTTTATTCTGCATGATTAGCATTTTCTCCATTACTTTCTTAGCTTCAAAAAAAATCAAAAACCAATCAATTAAGCTCTAAATTGTTTTCTAATTTTCCAAATGCTCACAAGGAAAATTTAAAAATCAGCCCTCTTCTCAAGGACGTACATATTGGCTCACCCATACCCCTGGATCATAAAGGAGATGAATTTTCCAGGGAAAATAATCACCTCTTCATCAGAGATATATATTAACATGTATATATATACATATATATATATATGTATATATATATGTCTTTTTGTTGTCTTTTTCACAATTGATATTTAATTTTATATTTCAATAACATGTTATGAAAAATTTTCAACATTCATCCACATGCTTAAGCATTTTTATAAGTTACATTATTTCCTTCTACCCTCCCTTCCCACCCCCATCCCCTCAATGGCAAACAGTTTTGTGAACATAATGCATATACATAGAAATAAATGTCTTTGATATATATTTCCTACTTATTTTTATTTTTGTTTTCTTTTATTTTTCCCCAGTTACATGTAAAAACAAATTTCAACATTCATTATAGCTTAAAAATATGTAGTTCTATAAAACATTACCATAATTGTCATGTTGGAAAAGTAAACATAGCCCCCTCAAAAAGAGAAACTTCAAGAAGATAAACTAAAAAAGATATGCTTCAATCTGTATTCAAACACCATCAGCACTGTCTTTAGAGATGGATACTGTTCTTTATCATAAGTCCTTCAGAGTTGTCTTGGGTAACAGCAAAAAAAAATACCCTCTATCATCTTCCCACTCCCTTTATCCCATCCCTTTCCCCTCCTACTTTTCTCTAGGGTAAGATCAATTTCTGGGGGTGGCTAGATGGCACAGTGGATAGAGCACCAGGAGTACTTGAGTTCAAATCTGACCTCAGACACTTAATAATAACCTAGCTGTGTGGCCTTGGGGAAGCCACTTAACCCCATTTGCCTTGCAAAAAACCTAAAAAAAATTCAATTTCTATACCCATTTGAGTATGTATGTTATTTCTTCTCTGAGCTAATTTCAATGAGAGTAAGGCTCACTCATTCCCCCTCATTTTCCATTCTCCCTTTCCATTGCAAAAGCTTTTTCTTCTATCTTTTGTGTGGAAACAACTTAACCCATTAATCTTCTCCTTTCCCCTTCTCTCAGAACATTTCTCCATCACCCATTAACTCAATCTTTAAATATAGTATCCCTTTGTATTAAACTCTCACCTAAGTCTTGTCTATATGTTCTTTCTAATTGACGTTATAAATGAGAAAATTATAATGAGCTATCAGAATCATCTTCCCATGCCAGAATATTAGCAGTTAAGCATCAATAAATCCTTTAAGATTTGCCTTTTTTTTCAATACTACAAACAAATTAGAAGACCAAGGACTAGTTTACCTGTCAGATCTATGGAAAGGGGAGCAGTTTATGACTAAGGAAGAGTTGGAGAACATCACCAAAAACCAATTAGATGATTTCAATTACATTAAATTAAAAAGCTTTTGCACAGACAAAACCACTGTAACCAAGATCAAAAGAAATGTAGTAAATTGGGAAACAATCTTTACAACTAATGATTCTGACAAAGGACTCATTTCTAAAATATACAGAGAAATGAGTCATATTTTTAAAACAAAGAGCCATTCCCCAATTGACAAATGGTCAAAGGATATGCAAAGGCAATTTACAGATGAGGAGATCAAAGCAATTCATAGCCATTTGAAAAAATGTTCTAAATCGTTAATTATTAGAGAAATGCAAATTAAAACTTCTCTGAGGTACCACCTCACACCTCTCAGATTGGCCAGTATGACCAGAAAGGATAATGATCATTGTTGGAAGGGTTGTGGGAACTCTGGGACACTATTACACTGTTGGTGGAGCTGTGAACTCATCCAACCCTTCTGGAGAGCTATTTGGAACTGTGCCCAAAGGGCAACAAAAGTGTGCATGCCGTTTGACCCAGCAATACCACTACTGGGTGTATATCCTGAAGAGATAATGAAAAAGGGTAAAAACATTACTTGTACAAAAATATTTATAGCAGCCCTGTTTGTGGTGGCAAAGAATTGGAAATCAAGTAAATGTCCTTCAATTGGGGAATGGCTTAGCAAACTGTGATATATGTATGTCATGGAATACTATTGTTCTATTAGAAACCAGGAGGGACGGGATTTCAGGGAAACCTGGAGGGATTTGCATGAACTGATGCTGAGTGAGATGAGCAGAACCCGAAAAACACTGTATACCCTAACAGCAACATGGGAGTGATGATAAACCTTGAAGGACTCGCTCATCCCATCAATGCAACAATCGGGAGCAATTTGGGGTTGTCTGCAAAGAAAAGTGCTATTTGTATCCAGATAAGGAGCTGTGGAGTTTGAACAAAGTTCAAGGACTATTCCCTTCAATTTAGAAAAACACAGATATCTTATTGTCTGATCTTGTTACCTCTTAGACTTCTTGTCTCTTCTCTAAGGATATGATGTCTCTCTCATCACACCCAATTTGGATCAAGGCACAACATGGAAACAAAGTAATGACTGACAGATTGCTTTCTGTGGAGGGGGAGGGGGAGGGAAGTAAGATGGGGGAAAATTATAAAACTCAAATAATCTATTTAATAAAAATTAATTAAAAAAGAAACTGTGAGCAATAGGATTTCAAAGAAATATGAAAAAATTCTCATGAACTGACACTGAGTGAAGTGAGAAGACCCAGGAGAACACTATATTCATCATCAGTGAAATGATTAACTATTATCAAAGCAATTCCTTACAGCTAAGCGATCAAGCACAATCCTAAGAGACCTATTAAGGAAAATACCATTTACATCCAGAGGAAAAAGTAAGGATTCTGAATAAGGAACAAAGCATACTATGTTCACTTTTTAAATTTTTTTTCTTTCCCCTTTCGTCTAGTTCTTTTTCCACAGCTTGACAAATATAGAAATATATTTAATGCAATTTTACATGTATAACCTAAAAAAAGATTTGCCTTTTTTTTTTAACTTTTTATGTTTCACTTGAGTCTCATATTTGATTTTTCTATTTGGCCTTTTCATCAGGAATGTTTGAAAGTACCCTATATCATTTAATATCCATCTTTTTCACCTGAAAGAGCATGTTCAGTTTTTTCTAAATAGTTGATTCTTGGTTGTAATCCAAGCACTTTCATTCTAGGATATCATTTTATTTTTTTTTATTTTTTCGTTTGTTTTTTTTTTAGTTTTTTTTGCCAGGCAAATGGGGTTAAGTGGCTTGCCCAAGGCCACACAGCTAGGTAATTATTAAGTGTCTGAGACCGGATTTGAACCCAGGTACTCCTGACTCCAAGGCCGGTGCTTTACCCACTACACCACCTAGCCACCCCTTCATTTTAAGCCCATAATTTAGAAACTGCTAAAATTGGTGTTATCCTGACTGTGGCACCATGATAATTCAATTATTTCTTTTTTGACTACTTGCAATATTTTCTCCTTGACTGCAAACTCTGAAATTTGGATATAATATTCCTTGCAGTTTTATTTTAGGAGCTCTTTCAGGAGACGATTGTGAATTTTTCAATTTCTATTTTACCCTCTACTTCTAGAATACCGTGGCAATTTTCCTTGATAATTTCTTTTTTTTAGGGTTTTTTTTTTTTGCAAGGCAAATGGGGTTAAGTGGCTTGCTCAAGGCCACATGGCTAGGTAATTATTAAAGCTCCAGGGCCGGTGCTTTATCCACTATGCCACCTAGTCTCCCCCTTGATAATTTCTTGAGTGATGTCTAGGATCTTTTGTTTTTTGATCATAGCTTTCAGGTAGTCCAACAATTTTTAAATTATCTCTCATGCATATATTTTCCAGGTCAGTTATTTTTCCAATTAGATATTTCATATTTTCTTCTAATTTTTCATTCTCTTGGTTTTGTTTAACTCTTCCCAACATGCCTTTATTCCACTCTATGTTTAGAGGAATTATTTTCTTCAGTGACTTTTGTATCTCCTTTTCCATTTGATCAATTCTGCTTTTCAAATTATTCTTCTCATTGACTTTTAGGACTTCTTTTTCCATTTGTTCCATACTGTTTTTTTTTAATTTACAACTTTTTTATTGTAATATAAATATTTTATTTATTTTCCAATTATATAAAATAGTAGTTTCTACCTATCATTTTTTTGTGATGTTTGGAATTTTACAACACCTTTGGTGTTGAAATTCCTAAGAGATTTTGCTCACTGGGCTTAGTAACTCCAAGTGGGCTGGTCATTAGGGGGTGCTAAACTCTTCCTCTGTAGTATCTGCAATCTTGATTTGTGGCCCACTCCCAGTCCTGGGGGTGGGGTGAGTATCAGTATCCTGTCCTCCTGACTCCAGAGCTGGTGCTCTATTCACTGTGCCCCCTAGCTGCCCCTGACTATAACTATTTTTTGATGAAGTGGTGTTTTGCTTCTAAAGTGAAGGATACACTATGCCAAGTTTTGGAGGTTTTCTGCAGCTATTTTCAGAGATACTTCCAGGGATATGCAGTTTTTCACTTCTTTCCAGGTATTATGATCTAGGGAGAGGTTTGTACCACGCTCCTGGCCTGTACCCTGGTCTGTGGATGATCAAAACCCACCTTTCTACCTTAGAACTGTGAAGAGAGTCCATGTTCCACTGGGGCAGTAAGCTCTATTGTGCTTCTGCTCCTTTTCTTGTAACTAGAACTCAAGATTGTGACCTAAATCTGATTATGGTCATCACAACAGAGTTCTGCCTCAATGATAGGAAACTGGCCCCTGTTATCTCCTACTGACCCCATTAGCATCAGTGGGCTGAGATCTCCAGAAGCAACTGCTGCTGCTGACTCATTGGTTCCTGAGGCTACTCCTAGTCTACTGGGGTCTACTCTGGGCTGCTGAGGCCTGTGCTGGACTGTGCTCCACCCACACCGCAGTGTACCCAAGATTTTCTGCTGACTTTCCAAATTGTCTTTAGCAATTTCTGGACTGAGAGGTCTGGGAAATATTGCTGCTGCCACTGACTCAGTCATTCCACATTCTTTCCTGGACTTCTGGATCAGTTTGCTCTGGTCTATCCATCCTCCTGCTGCCTTGCCCTTCTCTCTTACCCTGGTACAGAATGATCTTCCAAGTTTGACTCGAGCTAAAAAAAAGTTTCAATTTTTTTGTAGGTTCTGCCCCCCCCCGAATTTATTTGGAATCATTATTCAAAGGAATTTGGAGTGGTTCTGGGGGGAGTTGGATAAATTCCTGCCTTTGCCCCATCCCATTTCCCTTTAGAGTAAGAGAGATTTTTATGCCCAACTTAGTACATATGTTATTTCCTCTTTGAGCGAAATCCAGTTTTATGCATGGCTCACTTCCCTTTCTTTCTCTTCACTGTAATGTCTTTTGCACATCTTCATGATACATATACATATGCATGATACAACACCCTCACCCCTTAATTTTTTCTATCATTACATCAGTTTATACACACACATTGTATATCTAAACCTTCTAACAATCCTAAAAGTAATACAGTTCTTAAAAGTTAAAATTTTAAAACAATGGGGATATAGGGAAGGGCTCCTTCTCTTCTTTGACACAGTAAGTGAATATGTAGAATATTGAACACACTATCCATTTCATTTGAAATGTTGATATGTTTTGCTGAACTGCTTTTACCACCTTTTATATTTATTCTTTATTTTAACGTATGTATCTCTGGACTGTGATGGAAGAGGAATAAGAATTTGAAATTAAAAAAAATATATATTAATGAATGCATAAAAAGTATTAAACCTTTAATATGTACAAAGCATTGATGTTAAAAAAATTGCAAATAGCCCCTGCTCTCAAGGAACTCACATTATAATGAAAAAGGCCACACAAAGAGTTCAGCTACTAGTAAGCTACAAAGGTAACATGGTCTTTAGGTGTAGTGGCAAATGTCATTATCTAATGTAATTTTTACCAATACATTTTTATCTCTTCCTAATGTTGAAACATATGATGGGTGACAAGGACTTTTCTGTTGAGGAAATTCTTTTCTAGATCTACAGGAGTATGGTTCTTGAGGAGTCATCAGTTTTAGCACCTGCAGAAGCAATTGCCAATGTATATCTCCCCAGAAGTTTTTTTTTTCCTGAGTTAATGACTGGGGTTGGGGCAGAAAGGAAATGGAGGTTAGATCTGTCCTCTGAAGAATCTTGTCATTTCCAACCTCTTAACTGCCCTACTCGTCAGAAGTTGGCCAGTGAATATTGGTATTGGTAATGAAAAAAAGTGGGCTTCTCCAAAGTGATTGTTTATAAAAATAGGACAAATAAAAACAAAAAATGCAGGGATGGTGATTATAATTTCAGGTCAAGCAACAGTAAAAATATACTTTGTTAAGAGAGATAAAAATAGAAACTCTATTATTGCTTAAAGGCAACATAAATAATAAAATATCATTATTAAATATATATATACATATACATATACATATACATTATATATATATATAATATATATATATTATATATATATATATTATATATATATATATATACACTAGATGGCATAACATCTAAATACTTTAAGGGAAAGTTAACCAAATAACAGAAAGAACAAAACAGGAAAATCACATTTCTGAATGAACATCAGTCTGTTCTTGGTTTGTGCTTTTCATTTATCATTAATTCTTTGTTGGAAAGATTACTTAAGATTTTTACTCCAGCAACTTTTTATTTCTCATTATCAACAACTAGGTGGCACATTAGATAGTGCAAGAGGCTTAGGGTTAGAAAGAACTAAGTTCAAAACTTACATCATACTTTCTAGCTTATGATGTCTTTCTCAGACCAAGTTTCTTTATCTATAAAATGTGCTATACATGTATGTATATATGTATATATACATATATATGTACATTTATCATTTCTCTCCATTGGTCCTTTATAAGGATGAAATTATCATTATGGAAATATGAATTATTAAGGACTTTGCTTTTTGTAGGGAGAAGAGCTTTAACAAATTATCAAATCTTTGAAATTTACAGTCTATCCCTGGAATATAATGACTGGTGTATCATATCTCTCTGCCAGGTTTCTGATCTTTTTTAATACTACCTAAGGTAGATGCAGTTAGGTGGTGCAGTGGATAGAGGATTGACCCTGGAGTCAGGAGGACCTGAGTTCAAATCTGACCTTAATAATTACCTAGCTGTATGACCTTGGGCAAGTCACTTAAAACCATTGCATTGCAAAAAACAAACAAAAAAAGAATACCTACGATATACATTAAATTTAAAAGTTTTGCAAAAATAAAACCAACGCAACCAAGATTAGAAGGAATGGATAAAGCTGGGAAACAAAGTTCATAGCCAGTGTTTCTAATAGAGGACTCATTTATAAACAGACTCAAATTTTTAAGATTAAAAATCATTCTTCATTTGATAAATGGTCAAAAGATATGAATAGAGAGTTTTCAGATAAATTTAATTATCTGTCTATAGTCATATGAAAAAATTCTCTACATCTTTATTGATTAGAGAAAGACAAATTAAAACAACTAAGTTTACAACCTCAAATCTATCAAAATGGTTAAAATGACAAAAAAGGAAAATGATCAATAATGGAGGGGATGTGGTAAAGCTGAGTCATTAATCCATTGTTGGTGGAGTTGTGAAATGATCTAATCATTCTGGATGGAAAATGGAAAAAAAAAGCATTGTGCATATCTTTTGATCTAACAATATCACTATGAGGTCTCTATCCCAAAGAGAACATAAAAAGGAGAAAAGACCTAGATGAACAAATATATTTATTTAGGTTTTTGCAAGGCAATGGGGTTAAGTGGCTTTCCCAAGGCCACACAGCTAGGTATTTATTAAGTGTCTGAGACCAGATTTGAACCCAGGTACTCCTGACTCCAGGACCAGTGCTTTATCCACTGTGCCACCTGGCCACCCCAACAAATATATTTATAGCACCTCTTTTGTAGTAGTAAAGAATTGGAAAATGAGTAGATGTACATCAAGTGAGAAATGACTGAAACGATTGTCCTGTAAGAAATCATGAGTGAGTGGACTTGAGGGAAATGTCTGAAGAGACTTGCATGAACTGATGCTGAGTGAAGTGAGCAGAACAGGAGAACATTGTATGCATTAATAGCAACATTGTGTGATGAACAAATATGATGGGACTTAGATCCTCACAGCATTTTGATGATCAAGAACAATTTTAAAAACCTTGTGATGAAAAATGTCATCTACATTCAGAGAAAAACTATGGATTCTGAAGCAAAGCATACTATTTTCATTTTTTAAAACTTGTTTTACATTTTTCTCTTTCACGTGTTTTTTCCTCTTTTAGTTCTGATTCCTTTTTTATAATATGCCTATTGTAGAAATATGTTAAGCATGATTGTACGTGTATGACTGACCCATATCAGATTACTCACTGCCTAGGGGAGGGAGAAGGGAAACATAGGAGGAAGAAAAATGTGAAATTCAAAAGCATATAAAAAAGATGGATGTTGTAAACTGTTTCCTAATCTACTTGAATTATTTTTACCAGTTCTAGGTATAAAAGTTTCATAGAAAACCTTTGATCTCTTAAGTTATCTAGGGGGAAAAGAATTATGTGAATTTAGTTCTCAATACCATAAATGCCTGCCTGCCTTCCTTACCTCCACTTTTATTTGTGTTTTGGTTTAGACCTCCAAGACAGTCTATCTGGGCTGCTTCTCACCCTCACCTTCCCACTTGTTGCAATTTCCTTTCTCCCTCAATTATCTTACATCTACATATGAACCTATGTATTGTATTTTCTCAGTAGAATATAAGTAGACAGGTACTGTTTCATTTTTCTCTTTGCACACATCCTAGGTACTTTATAAATAGTTGTTTAGTCATAAATTACCTGATGAGACAGTGGTCTTACAACTATAGCATTGCTTATCCATATATGTACATGTCTTAGTATATATTCATAATCATTTTTCCAGTTTTAAATGAAAATATGGATTATTTATAAATATGTATCTTGCATACATATATATGTATATACATAAGAGCATACCTACACATATATGTGTATACACACACACACATAAGAGTAAACTCAGCTAAAATAATTTAGTTTGCTCAGTAAGAGAACAGGATAACTCACAAGCTTGCAAAATTTTCCCATCTAATTCTCAGTCATGTTAACTAGTCTCTTCCATACCTTTTCCCATCATCTCAAAGGGAGTTCAGATATTTCTGATGACAACTACTTCTGTTGAATTAGGAAACCTGGCACTTCCCACCACCCTCCCCTCACTTCCATCACTCTTTTCATTGCTTTTTCTCTGTCCATTGTTTTTTACTCTAGGCCTTTGCTCAATTAATCTTTTAATAATCCCTGCTACACCCCTAGTCAGTCAAGAATGAGCATTGCTATCTATCTGGATTTTGTTTCTTCACCTACACAGATCCACATGATCTATGACCTACTGGTCTGAAGCCAAATATGTGTATATCATGCCAGGGTTAATATAAACTATTGTCAATATGCCAAGAATATGATAGAAATTGATGATCAGGCAACCATCATCAAATCACTTCAAAATTCCACAGAAATCCTACTTCATCAAACCACCTAATTAGCCCTACAGCTTAAAAGTACAGAATATTTTAATCAGTGACTGGTGCAAATGCTGCTGGGACCATGACTAGGCTATTTTCTTAGAGGACAATAGTTTCAGTCATTTCTCACTTGATGTACATCTCCTCATTTTCTAATTCTTTGCCACTACAAAAAGAGTTGCTATAATGCGCTCCATTCTAAGCAGTTGTTTGTAATATGATGTTCTCCCTCTTCTCTTCTACTAAAAACCCTTATCAGTGTTCAGGTGATCTGTGTTTTAAAACAGATTGTTAGTCAATATATATAAAAGCCCTTGGTAGAACTATGGCCTGAAGTCAATAACTTTATTTTTAAGTAGAAAAAAGTTCTTACCTATCATGTAATTCCCCAGTCCCCCACAGAATTCTAACCTGGAATCAAAGTCAACCCCCATGTTCCCAAATCATTCTCTTTGAGATCAAACAAACAAGATCCATTCACAACAAAGTCCCAAGACACCCTGCTGTTTGGATCCTTACTTTTCATACCCATCCCACAGGAATGGACAAGATACCTTAAGGGAAAGTGACTCCAGGGTCCTGAGCTAAACAAAAAACCTCCTCCCAGAGAGCTTCAAAGCTTGGCTTCTGGCTCTCAAAATTGATAGCAATTTTTTTTTTCCAAAAGGTGCAGCTAAAAGTGGATGAAGAGGCTCCTATGATTCTCCCTTCCAAGTCTGGCAGACTGTGTATTCTTCATGATGAATTTATTTTTCCTCATCACAAGTTTCCTTAGAAGACACTGACACTTTGGGCTATGTCTGAAGATGAACATGGAGAGTGGATTTTGAATTCATCTTTAATGAATTCATCATTAAATATCTTCCTAAATTTTCTCCCCAGCCTTCTGTTTGACTGTCAGTCCTGTTCAGCAAGGTGTAAGTGACATTGAAGGGGGAAAAATAGTGGAGTTTCTGTAATTATATGATATCTCATGATGTTTTCCCTGTGGAATCCCACTATCTTTTCCTCCTGTCACTTTTTAAAAGGAAAGAGATATATGTTGTTTTGACACTTTAAAAAATTCACCACTTCATAAATTATATTCCTCCAAAATAGTTCAGCAAAAATGTCTGGGTACAATTATTTCAGCAGATAGTAACTGGCATTTTTTACCTTTACATTTTATCAGTTCTTAATTGGAACAAAGGATGTGTTTTAACTATAATTATAGTTCTCTCATTTTTGTCGATTGCATTTGACCTGAATTTCATTGCCTTATTTTCTTAATTTCCATTTTTCTTAGTCATTTGAATATATTTTTTTATTTTCTTCTTTTTTATCCAACATATGCAACTCCCTCCATTTTTCTTGATTTTATATAGCCATCATTCTGTGACATGATATTTCATTACATTCATAAATAATGTCTTTAGTCATTGTAAAATTAAGACAATGTTTTTCCAGCTTTTTCTGTTACACTTAGCACTGCTATGAGTATTTTTATATGTATGAATCCTTTCCTGCTGACATTGGCCTTGGTGGGAGAGAAACTTAGTAGTAGGTCCCTGGATCAAAGGATATAAACAAATATGAAATATTTTTACATAATTCCAAATGATTTTGTAAAATGACTAGATAAATTCGTAGCTTTGCCAACAGTGTATTAGTGTGCCTACCTTCCTATAGTTCCTCCAACATGGAATATTTCCATCTTTTATCATGCTGTCAATTCAGTGGGGTTAAAGGGAAAACCACAAAAGCAGTTTTATAATGCTTTTATTATTACTGTCTTCAAGTAGTAGATTAGTATACCTGTCTTTCCACAATCCCTTCAAAACTTAATCTTTGTCATTTGGATAGCTGTGAGGCAGTATCTTAAGAATTATTTTTATTTGCATTTCTTAGATCTCTAATGAATATATGTGTATATATATATATATATATATATATATATTTCCAATAGTTGCTTATAGTTTGCATGCATTTATAGAAAATTTTCTTGCACATAATCAAAGGGGAAATTTGTTTTCTTTGACTATATATATTTGTTACAAGGATTTTCTTTTTCTTTTTATTTCTTTTAGGACTAGGATAAAAGGTAGAATGGAATTGGGGAATAGGATTCCCCCCCCCAATAAAAACATAAAGAGAGAAAAAGAATCACAGATAAGCAAAAAAGCTTTAAAATTATATGTTGAATCTCTTCTAGCATGTTTTATATAATATGATTTTATAGTTTCATGTATAATCACCTGTTTCTTGTATATGAATTTACTCACTTAATTGATATTTTTAAAATTCAAAATAAAATGGAGGAAAAGATAACTATTAAAGGATAATGGCATTTTAACCACTTAGACTAATCTCATGTTAATAAATGAAAAAAGTGCAAATTCTTCATAAATTTTGGATATCAAATTTGTACCTAAAAAACTAGTACAAATATTGTCCCCCATCTTCCCATGTTAGCTTAATTACATTTGTTTTACTTTCACAATATCTTTTTAATTTTATATAATCAAAATTGATTTTTTAGAAAATCTCCCTAAAAAAATCTGTATCTTATATATCAGATTATTACTTTTTAAATATATATAGCTTTTTTTTAGGTTTTTGCAAGGCAACAGGGTTAAGTGGCTTGCCCAAGGCCACACAGCTAGGTAATTTTTAAGTGTCTGAGACCAGATTTGAACCCAGGTACTCCTGACTCCAAGGCTGATGCTTTATCCACTACGCCACCTAGTCGCCCTATCTATAGCTTTTAACTAGGATTTTTAATTTAATTTAATATTTAAATTGCTTAGCCATTTTAATACAAATTATTGTATATGGCAAAACATTTATCTCTAATTTTTTTTTTTTCCCAGTAAACTGCCTTCGAGTTTTCCTAACAGTTCTTTTGGGAAGGGGGTGGGGTGTATCCTTATTTAGTTTTCCTAGTCTATGCTGTAGGATAAAAGCAAACAAACATTTACTCTGGATTGAAGGGGAAGGGGTCCAACTCCTATCTGTGAATCTTATAACAGTGTGAGCCTGTTACTTCATGTGTTCAGTCTGAACGAAATGGATTCTGAGGTTCCCTTTACCTAAAGATGCTATAATACTGTGTGTATTCATTCCTTAATTATCAGCATATTATTTCAGTTCCACAAGCCATAACTTGTAATCAGGTTTTTTGTTGTTGTTGCTATTGTTTGCTTGTTTGTTTGTTTTCTTTTCTTTTGGTTTTGGTTTTGGATGTTTCACAATTAGGTGGTATAGTGGATAGAGTGTCGAACTTGAAGTTAAGAAGAACTCAAGTAAAACCTATGTTTACTAGTTGCATGAGGCAACTCACTGAACCTTTGATTGTCTCAGTTTTCTCATTAAATCACCTATAAAATAGGAAACATGGACACATACCTCCCAAAATTTATGTGGGGATTGAATAAGATAATATTCATAAATTTCATTATGAACTTTAAAGAATTATATAAATTTCATCTACTATTTTATTATTATTCAATATTTAGGAAGCAACAAATTATCCATGTAATTCTTGATTCAGTTGTTTGTGTTGTTTATATGTAGAACAATAGCTTTTTAAAGTAAAGGTCTAAATAAATGCAAAAATAGAAGAATAAAAAATAAATCAACTCTAATTTGACTTATTTTTAAAATATGGAATATAGCTAAAAGAAAAAATTGATATAAAATAAAATAATTAATACACAAGAGCTTTGTAAGCCTTAAAGAATCATGTAAATGCTATATTATTATTATTATTATTATTATTATTATTATTATTATTATTATTATTATAACTCCCATACATATACCTATGAAATAACATGGTTAAATATATATATATATATATATTCAGCTGAAATATGTTATTTTAATTTCTAGATCCTTTAGCTATATTTTTATTTAAATTGTTTTATCTTATATGAAAAATTGTTGAGATATATTTTCTAATCCATTTTATAAAGTTCATCTATTTTTATGGATGATTTTAGCTTATTTATGTTCAAGTTAATACAATTTTTTTCTACTTCCATCAAATTGTTATTTTACTTTTCAAAAAGTCAGGACTTAGAATAAATAGTTTGCTTGTTAGACACACATTCTTCCTTCTACAAACCCAGAACCCTAATTGTTCCTATATTTCCTTTTAAAAAAATAAAATTAAATGTTTATAGTTTTTTCCTTGAAACAATTTGATCCATATCTCTCCTCTCACACATCTCACCTCTCACTCCTCTCACCAGTCCAAATCCAAATCTTCTATTTCTACTTTCCATTTTTTTCATAATGCCCTTTCCCAATATAGACAACAGTGAAGTTCAGGATCCCACCCCATCTTTGATGTTCCAGTTCTTTGAATGATCATCACTCAAACCACAGCTTTAAAATACTTTAAGTTCCCTTTCTGTTTCTTCCTTTCTCTTTGACATTCTGTTCAATTCTTCTCCTTAAGAGTCAGTAGCCCATTGGTGTTCTTTGTTTTAATCAATGATACTTAGACAAGGTGGAATTTTTACGAGTCAATAGACTTACTACCTCTATGAAACTTTAAATCTTTGAGTTGTTATCTATACTTTTCATGCTATAGGAAACTATTTTTCCCCAAACAAAAAATTCTAAATCAGTGGATATGTCTGTCAGTGTTTTCAACATTTTTACAGTATATTTTGCTAATTTAATAACATTTGCAAATTTTATATATCTACTTCTCAATTTCCACAATAAAGGCAATGAATTATATTTTCTCAATGTTTCTCTGGGATTAAATTTGTTCTAAAGTATTTAGTTTCATTTTATTGTCTCTTTAATTTATATCATCATGGTCAGTTTTTTTTTATTTTCCAGTAATGAATTATTCTGAATTCATTCAATTGTCTCCATGCTTCTTTGAATTATTCACATTTGTATTTTGTTAGTGTGCAGTACTATTACATTACATTCATGTATCACAATTTGTTTAGCCATTCCCCAATTCATGGGCATCTACTTTACTTTCAATCCATTGCTAACACAAAATACTGCTAAGAATATTTTAGTTTATATAGGACCTTGCATTTTATTCTTGACTACATTGGACTATATATTTGGTAGCACCAAAAAGAGTGAACATTTAAGATACTTTTTTATTAAAACAATTCCAAGATATTTTCCAGAATGTTTAGACCAATTCATAGTTGTACCAGTAGTATATTATAATGCATGTCTCCTCATATCTCATTCAACATTTACTATTTTTATGTCTTTGTCATCCTTATAAATTTTCTAGGGTAAAGTAAAACTCAGAGTTGTCTTGATTTACATTTTCCATATTATTAGTGGATCAGAACAGACTTTCATATGATTATTACTGGTTTGCAAATTTTTGTTTGATGATTATGAATGTCCTTTGGCAACTCATCCATTTAAGCAATGATTCTAGCTCAATTATATTTGTATTAATGCCCTACATTTCTTGAAATTGTATCCTTATCAGAAAGCACTAGTTCACCTAGCTCACTAATTCACAAGTTCCTTTTGTTTAATGATTTTATGTTTCCAAGCCTCTACATATCTTTGGATTTTGTATTATTATTGTATAATGACTGTGTATGTGGTTATGATCTATATTTTTAACAGACTCAATAAAGCTCATACCTTACTTTAAATTGAAAGCTGACATATTTTTATTTTTAGTTTATAATATTTCAGTTCTTGTCATCAACAAGTAGTTCTACATAAGAAGTGGTGTTCCATAGTACATAAACTTAAATATCCTGGATTCTCACAAGATTCCTTCATTGAAATTGAAACTCTGGAACTTGGTGACTACATTTTTGGGTAAGTGAGCATTAATTTTCTCTCTAACCATTTGTACTTTTCCTGCTTGAAAAAAAAATTTTAAAACTTTCCAGTTAATTTTCTTGTATACTTTTCTAAAATATGAATTCAAACTCTTTTTTAAAATCTCTTTTATTTTATTTTTTCCTGGAAGTCAATAATTCCCAGAGTGTCTCACTAAGCTTAATCTTCAAGGTCCACTTCAGTTTGTAGAGATATTGAGTGATCCCCCCCAATTTTAAAGAGTTCTTTAATTTGGTTTTAAATTCATTGTTCATTTTGGCATTTTTGCATCCTGTTTCAATTTTTTCTGAAATGTACAGTGTTATAGTATGATTTTCATCATATGTTATAAGCCCCCAACTTTTTTGTCTTTTCAAATTCTTTTTTTTAAGCTAATATACCTCCTTATAGGTCTTTGTATTTGCTGTACTAAGCTTCTGATATAGCTAGCATTCCAATCATAGTTAGAATTATTTTAGAATTATATTTTTAATTATGAATTTTTCATTTTACATCCTTACAACCATCTTATTATGGTCCCTTTTTGTTTTTTTTTTTTCTGCTGTGAAAGTTTTTCCTGTGAGGTTTCTTTTGTGGAAAATGTTTCTTTCCTCTTGCCCTTTTTTATTATGATACTCTTACTTCACTTGTTACATTTATTGCTTTGAGGTGATAAAGGGTCACTGACTTTCAACATAACCATTCATTTAGCTTACTGAAATTTTTTACCTTTCACTTCACAGAAAATACCATTTGTTACTTGAGAACTAAGGATGACAAAGTAAAACATACCAATTGTCTAGTTGAAAACAGGATCATGTGACTATTTACAGAAAAAAATTCATGACAAATAAGCAAAAGGAAAAAAAAAAAACGAGAACAACTGAAAAAGCTGTATGTGGGACTCAGCCTTACTCAGCCTTGAGAAAATTCAGGCAATAGTTTGCTATAGACAAGCTCTTGAATAAGGCACAGTATTCTTTTAGACTGGGCTCCTACTGAGTATATATCAGGCATGAGTGTATGTAAATCATACCTAACGAGAGAGAGAGAGAGAGAGAGAGAGAGAGAGAGAGAGAGAGAGAGAGAGAGGTGTCAGAATACTTGCAAACATCAAGACTGATTTGATGAAAATTATAAGGAAATACAGAAGCTGCAAAATGAAAAATGAGAATTCTACAGGGTTTGCCAACAGAATAGTTCATTCATTTCTAAGAAGGTAGCATTTAATTCCATAAAAAGTAAAGTAAAAGTGAAGCTTAGAAAGAGGATTCTTGGCTGAGGAAGAAGGGTGATAAAATTCAGTTTGAGGTGGATAATAAAAATCCCAAGTGCTTTTTTAATGTCCTGAAGGCTATTACAGACTAAAGACATATAGTGCATCTCAAATAGTGCTAATGAAGCTACATTAATTAGTGATATGGAAATGATCCTAGAGAGATGGGTTGATCATTTCCATAGTGTCCTTAATGGATCATCATCATCAATCAATTCAAAAGTCATTGAGCATTCACTTCAAATTGAAATCAGTCTGTCCTTAGCTAAAGTTACATCTGAAGAAGAGGTTCTGGATGCCATTAAGCTCCTTTCATGTGGCAAAGCGCCTGGTGCTGATTCTATTCCGGTAAAGATTTACAAGGTGAATAGGTCCACGGTTCATTCAAAAGCTGAGCAAATTTTTCAGGTTATATGTAATGCATAGGTCATCCTGTGACAATCACAAGGGTTTTTCTATCTTAGTCATTGTTGGTAAAGTTCTTGCCAGAATCTTCCTAATTAGGTTGATTCTTCAACTGGAAGATAATCACCTACTTTTGAGAGCCATTGTGGCTTTAGGAAGGATTGAGGAACAGATGATAAGTTTTTTAGCATGATGTTTTCATCCATGTTATCAAACATGTTCACTGAGGATGAACACAGCATCAAGGTCAGCTACCACACTGCCAGTATTCTTCAACTGGAAAAGGCCCCAAGTCAAGAATAAATTTGAAGGAGTGTTTATGCATAGTTTTCTCTTTGCAGATAATTGTGCACTCAATTCAGCCTCTGAAGCTCAAACACCACAAAGTATGGATCAATTCTCTGCTGCTTTTGCTAACTTTGACCTTAAAATTAACACCAAGAAAACACAGGTGCTCCATCAGTCAGCACCACATACATATCCATATGTGGAGTCATCAATTACAGAAAATGGAGAAGTTTGGAATAGTATGGATAAGTTCACTTACCTTGGCAGTTTGCTTTCCAGGGAGGTACATGTTGATAATGAGATTGACATATGCATTGCTATAGCCAGTGCAGTATTTGGGAGGTCTGAGAGAAAGTGTGTAGAAGAAGAGGGATTAGATTAACCACCAATCTAAAGTTCTATAGAGCCACTGTACTGACCTTATTGCTATTATGCCTGTGAAACTTGGGCATTCTACCAGAACCTTGCCAGGAAACTGAATCTCTTTGATTTAAATTGTCTTAGGAAGATTCTAAAGATGATTTGGCAGGATGAGATACCAGACACTGGGGTCCTTTCTCAAGTTAAACTGCCAAGCATTCAAAAAGGTACTACAGAGAGTGAAACTCCAATTGGCTTGCTATATTGTTCAAATGCCAAATGTATGCCTGCCAAAAAGACTATTTTATGAAGAACTTAGGGCAGCCACTCACAGGGGAATCAGAAAAAGCTATACAAGTGCACCCTCAAGATATCTCTTAAAAATTTTGAAAATCATTATCAGCATGGAAGACCCTGGCTCAGCACCATTCAGTATGGCATGCCAACATCAGAGAGGGTGCTCTGCTTTATGAGCAAGGCATAACTGAAGCAGTTCAAAGGAAATATGAGATTGTTAAGTTTAGAATAATCACCCTAAGTGTTCCCATGGACATTTTTCTGCCCAACCTATGGCAGTGCACTCTGAGCTCATATTATTCTGGTCAGTCATAGTGTGACACACTGTATCTTGTTTCTAACATAGTTATGACATTTTGGTATTCTTTGCTAATGAAGGACAAGAACTAACCAACCAATCATCTGTCTCTTTTCTCTTCATACTCACACCTTTGGCACATCAACAGGGATCCATGATGCCACACACCCTCAGCGTGCTCTCCTTTCTACATAATTCCTGGGCTTCCTCAATCATCTCCCACACTGTCCATGCCACCTGTCTGACATCTTCCCCCAGAAATCAATTTTAGAGATATCTTCCAGAGAGCCTATGGAGACTTTATACCCTTTTTTCAAATACATGACTACAAAAATTATCAATGAAATGACTTTAGATATTAACCATCTACTGCTTCAAATAATCATCTTAGAAAATGTGGCCTATCAGAAATATTGGAATATAAGTACCTGAGGTGAGAAGTCATACCCCAAAACCTCAGTAGTGTATCTAGCAATCTATGTAAGGTACCTTAATCTTCACTGAATAGGTGTGAAATTTACCACCATCTCCCTCCTAGGCTTGTAAACTTTGGTTTGTTACCCAGGATCTATGTGAATCTGGGTTTTTCAAAGCAGGTGCAAATTCAGGTTTGGGCACATTTTCCCAGTCCCTCTCCTCCTTTGACCAATATCCATTCTGCTCCTTTTCATCAGTAGTGCAGTGGGAAGAATACTGACTTTGATCTCTGAGTACCTTGGTTTGAATAATGACTGCCATTTACTACTTGAGTAACCTTGGGCAAGTTACTTTACAGCTCTAAGTCTGTGATCCTGTTTCTAATCAATCATGGAGGTTTTAGAATCATTGTTTTTGTTTATGGTGGGGGGGGAGCATGCAGGCATATTATAAAGCAGAAGATGAAGATAGTCAATTCTCTAAGACCCTTGGTTAATGATCAAACAATAATTGTTCTTGAAAAAGTGGGATTACATAAAATGTTTCTCATCCTGTTTAATCAAGTCCCCCTGACTGGTGATGTCTATTTCATAAACATGTTAATTCATATTCAGACTCTCATACCTCTCTACTTCTGTCTTCCTTTTCAGTCACAGGATTTCCTCAATGACAAGGGCAAACTTCACAACTATAAGTGAGTTTACCCTAGAGGGTTTCTCTAGCTTTGGATGGAAACACCGGCTGATCCTCTTTGTGATTTTCCTCACCCTCTATGTTCTGACTTTGTTCAGTAATGCTCTCATCTTGACACTCATCCAACTCAATCGACAACTTCATACACCCATGTATTTCTTCTTGAGTGTGCTATCTATCTCAGAGACCTGCTATACTGTGGCTATAATACCCTGCATGCTGACTGGACTGCTGTGCCCATATCAACTGATTACCATCCCAGGTTGTGCAACACAACTCTTCTTCTATATTATCTTTGGGGTCAATAACTGCTTCCTTCTCACAGCCATGGGCTATGACCGCTATGTGGCCATCTGTAACCCCTTAAGGTACTCAGTCATCATGGGAAAGACAACATGTGTTCAGCTAGCATTCATGTCATGTAGCATGGGACTTGGCACAGCCATCATTCAGGTGACATTTGTATTCAGTCTTCCTTTCTGTGATATTGGCATCATTTCCCATTTCTTCTGTGACATCCGCCCACTGCTGAAACTTGCATGTTCAGACACAACTATTAATGAACTTATCACCTTGTTAATCAGTTTGGGTGTTATTGTTCTGCCTATGGTCCTGGTCTTCATCTCCTATGTGCTCATTTTTTCCACCATCCTCAAGATTGCCTCTGCTGAGGGGCAACGGAAGGCTTTTGCTACCTGTGCCTCTCACCTCACTGTGGTCATTGTCCACTATGGATGTGCTTCCTTTGTCTACCTCAAGCCCAAGTCCCAGAATTCCCTAGAAGATAGACTTATCTCAGTGTCTTATACTGTCATCACACCCTTGATGAACCCTGTTGTGTATAGCCTGAGAAATAAGGAGATCAAAGATGCCTTACGGAGAGCCCTAGGCTGGAAACCTCTCTCATAGGAATTCATTGCAAGTGAGGAGTGTAAGATTGTAAGATCATTCTAATTGAATGAATCTAATTCTTCTTTTCATCATGTGGAGAATTAACAATAGATTTTTCTCTAGCTACTCTAGAATGCCTGGTGAGATTATATACATATGGGGAAAAACATAGTGCTTTCTACCTTTTCTAATGATGAGGGTCACTGCCTGAAATACTCCTGAAAGTCTCACCTCTCAAAATGTAGTATTTAATAAAAATATTTAAGATTTAAATTCAGGAGACTTGGGTTCACATCTGGATTAAATCTTTGTTAGCTTTGTAACCGTGTACCAATGTTGTTGTTTAGTTATGCCAGAAAATTTTGTGACCTGGTGGAATATAGCAAGGGATTTTCTTGACAAAGATACTAGAGTTGTTTGTCATTTCTTTCTCCAATGGATTAAGGCAAATGGAGGTTAAGTGATTTGTCCAGGGTCTTATTGTTCCCAAAGTCATATTTGAATTCAGGTCTTTATGACCTGAGGCCCAGAACTCTCTCTTCTTAACCACCTTGCTGCCTTTAGTGATCATATGCAAGTCATTTAATTTGAGTCTCAGTTTCCTCATCTGGATAATGGGAAATAATACTTGTACTATCTACCTTATAGGATTACTATGAGGAAAACACTTTCAAAACCTAAAAGTGCTATATGAATGTGAATTACTATTGCTACCATCACTACTATTCCTCCTCCTTATCTTCCTTCTCTCCTCCTCCTTTTCCTCCTCCTCCTACCACCACTACTACTACCACTACTACTACTATCACCACCACCACCACAACCATCACATCACCATCATCATCACCACCACTGCCATTGATACTACTACTACTACTACTACTACTACTACTACTACTACTACTACTACTACTACTACTGCTACTGCTACTACTGCAACTGCCCAGTACTTATTTCTGTGATTCCAACATCTGACCAGCTTCCATCCTGGAATATTTCCTTTCTTAAGTGCACTCACTCTGTCAGGGTATTTGCTTATGGGAAGATAATATCAATAAAGAAAAGTCCTAAAACCAAGATTCTGATTCTTTTAGTAGTTTCACTTCTGATGGTAGATATATTTTGATTTCCATTGCTACCATTCTTTTTTTTAGGTTATTGCAAGGCAATGGGGTTAAGTGGCTTGCCCAAGGCCACACGTGTAGGTAATTATTAAATGTCTGAGAATGGATTTGAACCCAGGTACTCCTGACTCCAGGGCTGGTGATTTATCCACTGCGCCACCTAGCTGCCCTACCACTACCACTCTTGTCTCAGCCCCAATGACTAGTGATTCTCCTTCCCATAAAAATGATCTATTTATTGTTTTGATATTTCATGCATAAGTACATATATATGCATATATATATATGTATATTCTGTCTTCTTCAGTTTAATGTAAGCTTTGTGGAGCAGGAACTATTTTATTTTTTGACTTTGGAAACCTTTGCACAATAACTGACACATTATAGGTGTTTAATAAATATCTGTTGTTTGACCTCAAATCATCCCAAGAATATCTTCTTACTATCTGTAAAAATAGTTTAGCCAGCAGAGGTTTTGGGGCAAATAAAAGGAAGGATATTTAAATGCAAAACAGGTTATCTTTCAAGAGAAGACTGTGCAGTTAACCTTAGCTATCTCAGAATAAAAGATTCTTAAGCAGTTGTTGAAGTTGTTAGTGAAAGATCCCCTTGTTCCTATAAAGCTAGATCTCTAGAAGTCCTGCTTCTATCATTATACAATAGATCTCTCAGAAGTTGAACCATATATACTTATCTATCTTCATGTCTCAAGTAGACATCATCATGACCTTGCCATCATGACAGTTATCTTGTGAACCTACATTTTCTTCTCTTCCCCAACTGATCAAAAGCTCTAAGAATGCCTAATCTGAGAAGTAGTAATACAAATTGGAGCCATTAGGAGTAACATCCTCATTGCAGTTTTAGGAAAGGAAACCTGTTCTCCCTCCTATGTATGCCTATAGTGATATATTGATGGCACCTTCCCAGACAGGTTTTATCTGGGGTTCTTAACTTGGGGAATGTGAGCTTGTTTTGCTGCTAAATATCTTGCTTTTTTTAAAAAAATATCTTTTGCTTTTAAATATATTTAAATATCTTTTTATTACTTTTATTTCCAATCATAACAAGCATTATTTGTATCAATCTAGCTCTCCCACTACTCCCCAGAGAATAAATTAATCTTTTAAAAAGAAACCTAAAGAATGGATACATTATTTAATACAGTTCTACTTAGTTCAATAAAAGAAGTTAATATAGTCCATTTCCTCTATAATGCTTTATATCTTATTTTAAAACACTTACTTTGCGAAAAGGTTCACAGGCTTTGCCAGATTACCAGAAGATTCTGTCTGTGTCTCTGTTTCTGTCTGTCTCTGTCTCTGTGTGAGAGACAGAGAGAGAGAAACAAACCTCTGGTTTATAAGAATAGATCAGTGTAATGTCATAATATCAGGCATTTTTAAAACTTCAAAATGTTTATCCTGTTGGTCAGTGCTAAGGAAGATAAAGTACTTGATGCAGCAATTTTTAATGCATTGCAATCTTCATTTTTCCCACAGAAACTTTGTTTTCTCTGCCTCCTCCATCTGCCTTTTAGCTCTCCAACATCTTCACTCATGTAAGTCCTAGGGCAAAGAATTAACTTCCTCTGCTTTTTCTCTATATATTCCCTGTCTGTACACAACTCAATTTTACTTCTCTAAGTTATTTCTTACTCTGCCTAAATTCTAAATTCTCGTCTTCCCTTTAGTACCCCTAGTGAAAAGGCCAGCAATATGATATCAAATGTATATATGAAATCATACAAAATATTTTCATACTAGCAGTGTTGCAAAAAATAAGAAAAAAGAGAAATAATATGCATACATACATACATATGTACATAAATATTTATATGGATACATACATAAATACTTCAATTTGTATTAAGAATACCTTCAGGAGGTGAATAGCATTTTTAACTATAAATTCTTTAGAATTTTCTTAGATCATTGCCTCGATCAGAAAAGCTGTCTTTACATCATTATGATACTGCTATTAATGTGTCCAGTGATCTTATGGTGCGCTCACTTCACTTCTGTAAAATTTATATAGGTCTTCCCAGGTCGTTCTGAAATCATCCCCCCATCAATTCTTAAACCACAATAGTATTCAATCATAAGCATTTGACACAAATTATTCAATGATCCCCCAGGTGATGGACATCCCCTCAGTATTCAATTCTTGCCACCACAAAAAAGAACTGCTATAAATATTTTTACACATATAGGTCTTTTTTCCTTTTTCTATGATTTTTTTAGAAGCATAACTAGTAATGGTATTGCTGAGTCAAAAAGTATGCAAAAATTTATAACCCTTTGGAAATAGTTCTGAATGTTTGGACTATCTCAGAATTTTATCAATAATGTACTTGTATCCCTTTTCCCCCATTAATTTCCCCTACAATATTTATCATTTTCATTTTCTATCTTGTTAACCAATTTGATAGATTTGAGGTCATACCTCAAAATTGTTTAATTTGTTTTTAATCAGTGGAAGGATATATTTCAGAAATTAGGGTGGTTGTTTTTTCTCAGGAGATGATCAGTAGATGCTTTCCATTTCTATTTTACCCTCTAAGTTCTAGGATATCAGTAAAGTTTTTCTTTATAATTTCTTGAAATGTAACTCTTTTCTTTTAAATCATGACTCTCAACTAATCCAGTAATTCTTAAATTATCTTTGCTCAATCTAATTTCCAGGTCAGTTTTTTCCCCCCAAAAGATATTTCACATTTTCTTCTTTTTTCATTTTACCATGTTTTTTTTTTTTTTTTGTCTCTTAATGTTTCAGGGAATCATTAACTTTTCTTTTCCTATTATTACTCTTTTTTTATTTTTAACTTTTTTTTTAATCCAATAAATGACTTGAGGCTGCAAGCTATCTCCATGGGCCCTCTGGAGTTTTCCTCTGACTGAGATGCATGCCAGGTTTTCAGATCTACCTCACCAGTGAACTGGATTGAAGTCAGACTGTCCTGATATCAGTGGAAGACTGAAGATCAGAGGTAGACACAGGAAGGAAAAGGGGAACTACAGGAAGCAAGGCAGGTCCTTTTAAATCACCAAGGACTCCTTCTTCAGATTACACCAGTACACCAAACAGTCATCTTTGTCAATAAGGAACTTGATTAAATTCTACTTTAGTGTGTTACCCAAAATGCCCTTCTCCCTGGGTTGGATTTTCGTCCATTTCCACAGGGGTGGGCATCATCTCCATGGACACATATTTTGCTATTCATATCAAATCTGACATTGTATCTGGAAGTGAATTCTCATATTTCTGCATTACTCCATTGACTTTTGCCTTCCAAACTGGTTGCAGAGGAAAACTAAAATACATAAAGCACACTCAGAATAACTGACTAGCAGGTCATGTGTAGTTTATGTCCATCTTTCCTTATTGTGAGGCTACATTGGGAACAACACAGACACAGCTCCTGTTCTTATCCAGAGATACTGTGCCATCATCAATATCCTTAGCAGAAAAATCGGACTTCAATCTGACACATCTCCAATCATTTTGGGAAGTAGACATACTTCTGAAAAAGCCTATGACTGCCAGAACTATGCCCAGAAGAGATAGCTTCACCAAACAGCAGAAACAACTATGACTATTCTTACTCTTGAAAAAAATTATTTTCTGTAGTGAATTTTTGTGCCTCTTTTCCCTTTTGTTCAATTCTGTTTTTAAGGTATTATTTTCTTCAGTATTTGTATACCTCTTTTGTTAAGCTGCTAATTCTCTTTTTGTAATTTCCGTACATCTAATTTCTTTTTCCATTTTTTTCTCTATCATTCCTCTCTCTTTTAAAACTCTTCTCAGAATTCTTGTGAGGATTGGGTCTAATTTTCTTTTATTTTTTGAGGTTTTGTTGATAACTCTTTTCATTGAGTTTGTGTCTCAGTTTTCCCTGCCACCATCATTTCTTTTTTATGCTCAATTTTTTTTTAATGTCTGCTCATTTTTCAATTTACTTCTTGATTTTGAATTTTATGTTAAAGTTTGGCTCTGCTCACCAGGATGTAGGAGTACACTATTCGAAGCATCAGTATTTTTTTTTGTTTTTTATGTTGCTGTTTTCAGAAATAATTCTTAAACTTTGAGAGTTTTTATGTAGTGCAGTGTAATCTCATAAGAGGTGTAGACACTGTTCTTCTAGTCAGTATTCTTCTCTTTAACCAGGAAGGATTCCTGCTTCCCTGCAGTTACAAGTGTGATTGCACCTCTTGGCACTGGAACTGTGATGAGGGACCCTGCTCCTGTACAGCTGCAAGACTAGTGCTCCTCTCTGCCTTGGAACTGCAACTTGGAAGTCTATATAGGCAGTGCAGTAGAGTTTTGTGCCCAGTGACTCTCGGGTCTCCTATAATATATTTCTGACCAGTTTCAGGTTCCCCTCCTATCTCTGGCTTGAGAGATATGAATGATGCTACTACCATTGTTGTAGTAGCCTGCAAGGACCACCATTGACACTGCCAGCATTTACTACAGGCTAGTCCCCATTCTGGTGTCACATCTTTCTTGCTGACCTCCTAAGGACAGGAAAAAATGTCTTCTCTTGATCTACTGTTGACTCTTCTTCAGAAAGCTATTTTTAAGATTGTTTTGGTGAAACATTAAGAGAATTCAACTGAATTGCTGCCTCTGCTCTGCCATCTTGGCTCTACCTTTTCTAGTTCACTCTCAAACCTAGTCTTCATCTCCCTTGTAATCTACAAATTCTCTTTCACTATTTCCCTAGTTCATCACCTTTGCTGTAGTTTCACTTTCCTTTTTTTCATAATCTTGACTTAATAATTATCCATCTGAATTATAATTTGTACTTTACTTTCAACCACTTTTCTCCTTTGTTCCTATTGTTGTTCATATCCTTTAGTTACTTAACCTTTGAGATCACACCCATTACCTCGAGTCAGATGATTCTTAAGTGTTTTCATACAGTCTTACTAACTCTCCTGAGATTCAGTCTCAAATTACCAAGTGCCTTTCAGTAAATCTTGAAATGGACATCTCAAAGGCATCTCAAACAGATATTTAAAACGGAACATTTCTTCCTTTCAAACTCTGACTTTTCTCATTATTGTTAGGACATCACCATCTTTCCATTCACCCAGGCCTTCAGCCTCACTTTCTTTCATTTCACATTTCCAATCCATAGCCCAGTCTTTTCATTTTTACATCCGCAACATCTCTAACCAAATTCAGGATGATCACCTGTTGCCTAGAACAAGGTTGTCTAATTCAAATAGAAACAAATCTATGTGGACCTCATAATATTATCTAAGTTTTATTATATTTTCATTTTGTTAAACATTCCTGAATTACATTTTAATCTGGTTCAGGCCACACTCTTGAGTAGTCTATCAGCTGCAAGTTTGACACTTCTGATTTAAACTGTCTCTAGAGTCTTCAATCTGGCTTTCTTGATTAAAGACTCTTCCTGCCATTCAGTTATCAATGTGATTTTTCTCAAGTTTAGTTGTAACCATGTTATCCCTTACTAAGTACTCTAGTGGCCCCCATTTTATTTTTAGGATCAAATAGAAATTCTAGAGTACTAAAAGTTTTTTTATACCTTAGTACCATTCTACCTTTCTAGTCTTCTCACACTTTATTTCTCTCCACAAATTCTAGATTCACAATGCTGCTTCTCAGTCACAACATTCCATCTTCTGTCTCTACTCCTTGATGCCAGTTGTTCCCCATACTTGGAATGTTCCTCCTTTCATCTTTACCCCTTGCTTCTAGAAAGACTCAGATCAAATGCTTCCTTTTGAGGAAGCCTGTACTGGTAGTTCTCCTAGTCAATAGAACATTTATATCTGAGGTTATTGTCTAATTACTTCCTATAAAACTTATATGTATCTAGTTATTTGTACAGCAGTTGATTCATTAGAATGTAAGAGCTTTGAAGGAAAAGGGGCAATATTTTTGCCTTTATATTACTGGTGCTTTCCACATTACCTGACTTGTTGAACAATGAAATCGGTGATTTCTATTTGTAAATTGTTTTATCTTATTGCAACAAGTTCAAAAGTCTTGTAGACCAATAGGAACCAGGATGGCCCAAAACAAATTAAGGCCTCTGATATACTGAATAAATTGTAATTTATAAATGGAAAGAATACTACAGATCATTTACTTCAGTATCTTTTACAGAGGATAATTGATATCTGGATTGGCTAAGTGATGTGATCACTAGTTAGTTGTAAAGACTGAACTAAAAATTCAAGTCTCCTGTCTCCTAGTTCAGTGGTGTATTCACTGTACCACAGACATTCATTCAAAAATCTTTACCTCCCAAATATTTATTCATCACATAATATGAACTATACACATTCTAGTTCTAGGTATAAATAGTATAATACTTTTCCATAAGGAAGAAAAAGGCATAAAAGAGCCACAAAGTTTTGGAGAATTCTGAGCAAATATTTAATGACCAAGAAATTCACAGGAAGAGGCAAAGCAAGGCAGTTGATCTAAGAACTTAACAAATAGTTAAGGAGCTAGGAGATCTACAAAAACCAACAGCTTGACCTGTCAAAGTTGTCTTTTACAATGGCCCTGAGACTTTTCTACTTTGCCTTCTGTCTCCCTTTGGTGTTTAAACATCTGAAAAAAATGTAGGAAAAAAACAGGCACAGCTGTGAAACATAAAGCTACTGAGGGTGGGGATAGAATTTATAATCATTTAAAAAAATTCAGGGACATGGGTTCCAACAGAGCCATAAATAGGGAGGGGTGACTCATCTTTGCCCCAGGGTGCCAAATTTAGAGGGTGCTGTCAGCACTTGCAGTCCTACAGCAGCATTGATACAACAAAGCTTAGCACTTAGTTAGCAAGAATAATTAGCTAAAATAGGAAACTTCCAGATGGCACTTCCTCCCTCCTAAACTGCACTGAGCTCCTACCATACCAACCCTTCCCTCAACTACTCCTCCCCCACTACCTGCTTTATTGTCACCTACTGTGACCAGGCTTCTGCTATTCCCTTCTCCCACCTACTCAACAACCAAGTTGACCTTAACAATTGTATAGATTTCACTGAGGCTGCAGTTGATTTGGGGGGAGATATTTCATGGCATAGCACCATGTCATGGTGTTTGAAATTCCTTCAATTTGCGTTTTGTCTTGTACATGTTATTAGGTACACATAAATGGTCTCTGTCTACTAATTTTGATACAAGAATTAAAGATAGAAGGGAAGTTGTTTGGTCTTCGCTTGAATGTCTGCAATTTTACTGAAGAGAAAACAAAATATAAAAGAGGTGAAATAACTTGTGGCTATTTCTGAAGAAACAACATTTCTAACCTTTCTCACCACAACCCTTAACAAGCATTTTCTTCTCCAAGTTGACTCTTATATGTCATAGTCTGACTCTTCTCATGATCCTCATGAAGCTTTTGATGATATACTCCAAGTTATCACTGTCCTACTTAAAATATAGCACCAAGAAACGAACACAATATTCTCAATGTGTTCTGGTCAGATCAGATCATAGCATAGTTATGACCTTCCTTATTTTTGAGACTCAGATGACTCTCTGATATCATTGATTTGAACATTCCTTTCTAGCAATTCATCCTTGTGCAATTCTTGTCAATGTCCTCCCTTAAGTTTTCCACAAGAGTTCTAAAAGTATATGAAAGCCTTTCTTGTTTTCTCCTGGCATAATGAGGATATCAGTGGAATACCTGGACAAGTTAACCACCATCTCTTGCCCTTTACCTTGAGAACAATGCATCTTTTTTGTTTATCATTTCTTGGTGATATAACTTACATTTCAAATTTTTTTCATGGGTAATATGTTGCAACTGTTCATACATGCCAGAAATCTCTCCTTTGTCCTTTGTGGGATATTAAACTGCTGTCTACTATGCTATTCTCTTAGAACCTAATACTAATAGAATATATGATTTAAAAGATGGGCCTTTGTTTCCACAGGGAACTTGAAACCATTAAAGAAGCTTTGCAATTTTCCAAAGTCAATCCAACCTGCTCTCTAACTCTTGTTCAATTGTAATCTCAAATCTTTGTCCATTTGTGCTATTTGTCCTATGTATACATAATGATAGACAATTGCTACAGTTTGTCCTTCTTCCCAAAAATATGTATGTTATATTCTTCACAATTGTCAATCTTTACTAATTTGACCTTTTCTGGGTGAACAATTAGATCAAACTCACTTGAGTGATTGTTGATCTCTTTCAGGAAACTTGTCAATATTCTGCTGTTTAAGCGTAATTTATAAACAATAATAGCTAAAGGACCTCATCATCAGGAATCTTTCTTCAATTTGGACTCATATTGAACTTTCTTCATTATGATGCAAACACTTTTTATGTGAATACCTCTCCCTATTTTGATTCTTCTGGGAGTTATAAGAATGTCTTTGAACAGGATTACATCTACTGTATCTTTAAAGAGGATCATAATCCAAATTTCTCTCCCTTTCACTTAGGATAACATTAGCTCTTTTGAATGAAATACCATACTGTTGACTAAGTTTATTCAAATCCCCAGATCTTATTCATATAAATTGTTGTCTACCTACATGTCCCTTATGAAGCTGAATCTTTGAACTACATTATCACTGTTAACTTTGTCTTATTCAATTTGGCCTATCATTCTAGCACATGATATTTTTGGATCCTAACTATAATTCAATGTATTAGTTATTCTTCCCAGTGCTGAGTCATTTGCAATTATGATAAACATGCCTTTTATTATCTTATCTCTTAGTGACTAAAATGGGCCAAAAATCCTAAGCATACATTATTAAAGACATGCTTCATGGATAATAGTATTAATGGTTACTTTTAGGGACTGATCATTAAACAGTTTTGAATTCATCAGAATTTACTATTATTAACACACCTGCCTATTTTGTCCACAAAGAGAACATGAGGCATCAACAATTGTTTTGTTGAAATTTAGGCATAGCATAAAAACTTCCCTTCATTTACTAGTCTAATAACCTTGTCAAAAAATTGCCTGTTCTTAATGAAGTTATAGTGGGTTTTTTGATCATTGCTTCTTTTTCTCAATATTCATAAATTGTTCTTAATCGTTTTCAAAATTCTACCGGGATAAATCTAAAATTCACTGGACTACATTTTGCCTATATTCACCCACTTTTTGTTTTTGTTGTTACTGAGTCATTTGCATTATATCTGACTCTTCATGACCTTATCTGGAATTTTCTTCAGAAAGATAACTTGAATGATTTGCTATTTCCTTGTCCAGCTCATTTTATAAATTACAAACTGAGGTGAAGAGTTTTAAGTGAATTTCCCGGGTCCCAGGCCACATTTAAGGGAAGATGAGTTTTCCTCATTTATTTGGAACTCTATCCTCTCTGCCAGCAAGTTACTTTCACTCATCTTTGTACCCCTCTATTCCCCAATCTCTAAAGGATCACAAAGGAAAAGAAAAACTATTATTATACTGCTTATTTCAGGGTGTTGTGGTTATTAGGTTCACTATGTCATGATAAACTTTTAAAAATTGTAGAGCATTAAGCTACTACTACACATAACCCTAAATAAAGCAGTGCTGTATCTGTAAATCAGTGTTATTTTATAATACAAAAGCATTATTCCTATGTCCCACCAGGTAGCTTCTGAGAAACCAAAGTCTTTAGGTTCTGGGAGAAGTATGGTTGCAGAGCTGAATAAAATAGACTGTCAATTGACAAATTGGGTTATTTTTACCCTACTTATGTTGATTTGTCACTTAGTATAAGTGGAATCATAGTTCCAAACTTTGGATATTTCTGCTTAACTGAGGAATCAAAGGGATACAGGTATCATTTGTAGAACTTTAACTGAATGTGGCTAAATCAAAAAATCCCTAAGCCTAATGATTCCACAGTATCTTTATGCCTCAGGGATCTGGAAAGACCTACTACCTCTAAAAGGTCAAGGTCTCCATTGTATCCAGACCAAAACCAGTATTCCTGTTCCTACTAAATCAGGCCATGAGGTTCAGATGGTTTTGAAAGAGACAGTGAGAATGACATGGTTGCACAATAACCCCTCCATGAATGTCATAACTTCATTTCCTTGATATTATAGTCCTCTTCGAGATTGAAGGACAATTTATTATGAAGGTGCTTATAAGCTGAAATACCACTTCTTTGCATCAGGATTTTTCCTGGTTTTCCTAGCTGTTAGTGCCTTTTTCTACTTATTGGGTATCTGGCAGAAATCAGGTAGTTGATAAATACTTGATGATATCTGTTTTATATATAACTGTATCGAGGTTCATTGTCCTTTACAGGAATATAAGCTTCTCTTCCTAATCCTATTGCCTATGTAGATATTTCATTAGTTTTTTTAATTTTTTGATGGATATGAAAAGTGTCAATGAATAGAAAGATCACTAGATTGGAAGTCAGAGTTCCATAGTTCAAATATTGCTGCATCCTCTTAGCAAATTACTTCCATTTTTATTTTCTTATTTATAAAATGAAACTAAGACTTTATATTGAAGGAGTTCCCCCTGCTCTGAATTCTATGATCCTTGGGTATTAAGAGCTGTGGGATCACCCAAAATGGAGAGATAGACACATAATAGATGGGTTCAAAAGAGTAAAAAAATGGGAATTCAGCAGCTAAGGACCCAAGGAACCAAATCAGTTTCTAGATGTATAGCCAATACATGCCATTATGTCTCAGTGATTGGGCCATTACCATAACAAGTAAAGAGTTTCAACTCCTAGCATGCTGAATGTAGGACAGAGACTGTCTCTAAGTGAATAAGAGAAAATTTTCACCTCAAGAGAAGGATACTCACTTAGTTCTTCACCAAAATTGTCCCTGTACTCCAGACTCAGACTGATCTTGACATCCCTGTGTGGGCAAGAAACCCTTTATAGGTGATGCTCCAGCTATTAAGGCACCTTCAGCTACTGAATGGTGTCATTTAATTATTTGGGAACACTCTACAGAAGAAGAAAACTTCAAGATCATAGTCATCCAATCCCTATCCTGTCATGGAAACCAAGATTAGTCTCTGACAACTGCAATGATATCTATACAGGGCTAGATTTCATTTCAATACTGTATCTCATTCCTTATCTGAAAGAAGATGACTCCAAAAATGATGATTGAGAAGCTTCTGACCAAATTCCTTTTACAACTGAAGTGGAAAGTAGCAGAAATCAGGTTTTTTTAATTTAAAATAGAAGTATCAATAGCTGAAGAAAATTATAGACCAATTAGGGAATTGCATCTGGAACATAAATGCCATGCTGGTAATTAAGAACTAATTTTTTTTTAAATCAATGCTCTAAGACTAACACAACTATTTTTTTCTCTTTCGTGCCTAATTATTTTTTAAAGAAGTAATTTATTTGCATTCATGTCAATGTTATAAATATTCATTTAAATTATCTGGCTTGGAATCTTGGATCTACATTAAATATTTACAGTTTGGAAAACTATGTAAAACTTACATTAACTATCATAATTTTATTAATAGCTGTTAGCATTTTCACAAGTTTTTCAGGATTCAACAATTATGTAAAAGGATTTGAACTCAACTTCATATTATGCAAAAAGTATTTATTAAGAACCTGTTATGTGCCAGGCATTGGACACTTAATTATACAATAGTCTTGGGAAGGGAACACCAGTAGCAGATGGGAAGGAAAGGAAAAGTTTCATATAGAACATGGAACTCCAGGTAAGAATTGGTTGAATCTCACACAGGTCCTGCATAATGGCCCTGTCTTGACAGATGGGCTAAATCAGGTTGAGGGTAACCAACAGGCCTCAAATTCATCATTAAAAGGGAAGGGGGAGGGAGTTTACCCCAAGCTTGTGAAGAATTAGTGGAATAAATGGATGAGAAAAAATTATTCCAATGGACATGAAAACAATAGAAGCAGGTGATGTAGAGCACTTAGAGCTTGGTCAAACATCCAAGATCCAAGGTCACACACTGCATCCCACACCATTTCCAGTTGTCTTGACTTACCACTGAATTTTTATCACTCAGAAAGAAAGAGTGAGGCTCACAATTTTGTGCAACTCTGCCTCACTTGAATACAATTCACACACAAGTCAAGGAATCAGCTATGATGTCATTGGTCCTGCTTGAAAATGAAGGACAAAGAATAATAATAGCAATATGCTTGAGCTATTCTTGAAGGAAGATGGAAATTCTCAGAGGTATAGGTAGAATGCATTCCAGGTTTGGAGTATAGCCTTTGCAAAAGCATACAGTTAAGAGATGGTATGTCACCTTTGAGAAAGAGACATTGGTAAAATTAACTGAATTGGAAAGGTGAAGAGTCAATTATTCAATCACTAGGTCTTCATTAAGTATCTGCTATGTACCAGGAACTATGCTAAGGTCTGAAGATTCAAAAATAAATAAAAGATAGTTCCTGCCCTCAAGAAGCTTACACTCTAATGGGGAAGCAAACACATGAATAAATATATGTAAAGCAAGCTATATTGAAGATAAATAGAAATAATAAATAAAGAGAAGACACTGGAATTCAGAGGAATTGGGGAGAGGATCCTAAAGAAGGTGTGATTTTAGCTAGGACTTAAAGGAAACCAGATAAGTCAGCAGTTCAAGTAGAGGAGGGGGAACATTCCAGAAATGGGGGTCAGCCAGGAAAAATTCCCAGAGCTGAGAGTTAGTATGTCTTGCTCATATCTTGTGTCACTGAATCAAAGAAAAAGGTCTAAGAGAACAGGAAAAAAAGGAGGGGAGTACATAATAAAGGGTTTTGAATGACAAGCAGAGCATTTTGTATTTGCTTCTGCAAGCAACTGGAAGCCATTGGAGTTTATCAACTAGAGGAGTGACATGATCAGATCCACACTTTCAGAAAATCGCTTTATTGGGTGAGTGGAGGAATGATTAGACTAGAGAGAGTCTTGAGACTGGCAGACATAGCCGCAGGATATTAAAATAATCTTGGTATAAGGTAAAGTGGACCTATAGTAATGGTATCAGTGTCAGAGAAGATAAAAGAGAGGGTATATTAAAGAGATATTGAGAAGATAATATAGATAGGTCTTGGCAACATATTGGATATGGGGGATGGCAAATAGCAATCCAGAATGGTTCCTGGGTTGGAAATCTGAGGGACTAGGAGGATGTTAGTATCCTCTATAATAATAAGGAAAGTAAGAAAAGGGAAATATTTAAAGGGAAAGACAATAAGTTCTGTTTTGAACAGAATTAGTTTGAGATGTCTACTGGATATCTGGTCCAAATGAAAGGCAGCTGAAGATGTAAGGTTGATATAAGATGTCAGATTGAAAGTCAGTAGAGAAACTGAAGTAGTATTGGTAAATCTGAGAGTCATTAATATAAAGATAGAAGTAATGTATAATGATGATGGAAAGTTAAGTTGGGCAAGGTTGTGAAGGATTTTAAAAGCTAATTAGAGAAGTTTACATTTTACCCAGGAGTTAATAGAAAATCACTGGAGTTTTCTGAGTATAGGAATGACATGACTAAATCTACCTTTAAGGAAAATATATTTGATAGTAGTATATAAAATTGACTAGAGTGACTAGATACTTGAGATAAAACTAGTAAGTAGGACACTGCTACAATAATCTAAGTGAGAAGTGATATGGTTCCAAACTAAGTTGATGGCTGCATGCATTGAGAGAAAGGGGACACATTCAGAACTAGAAATGGCAAGATTTGACAACTGAATGGATAAATGAGATAGGGGAGTGAAACTGGGAAGATAAAGATCACATCTAAAATCACATCAGCACTATAAATTTGGAATATTGGAAGATCAGTGAAACCTTCAATAAAAAAACAGGAAGTTTGGAAAAATGCTAAGTCTTGGAGAAAAAATAATGAGTCCAGTTTTATTTTTGTTTTGTTTTGTTTTTTACATTTTGAGTTTAAAGTATCTCCAGGACACCCAGTTTAAGATATCCAATAATCAGTTGTAGACAGAGGACTGAAACTGAGGATGGATACAAAGATCTAATTCATATACATAGATGGTAATCAAAGCCATCAGATCTGATGACATCATTAAAAGAGCATAGAAACAGAAGAAAAAAAACTTAGAACAGAACCTAAGTAAACATTCATAGTTATGGAATGTAAGATGTATGATTAGTCAGAATATTGAGAAAGACAAAATGTTGGAGTAAAAATAAAGACTTGCCTGAGCTCTCCCCTAAACCCCTGCAAATACCTTTAAATAATGACTCTAAGCAAATTCTAGAGCAGCCAAACCCTCAAAAAGATGGAATAAAACAATTTTCCAGTCCAAGACAACCTAGAAGTTTAACAAGAAAATAAGTTGCAAAAAAGTAAGAGAGGGGTGCAGGCACTACCTGCATAGACCTAGCTCCAACACACTAGGATCTGGCTTTGGGAAGTACTGAATCAGTAGCAGGAACAACTACTTTTGGAGATGTCAGCCCACACACCAGTAAAGGGGTCAAAGAGCTGAAAACAAAGAGATAACAGGCATCTCTTTGCTTTTACTGAGGCAGGATTATATTACTTTGTCAATACTCAGATCTAGGTCACAGTCCTAGGTCCTGGTCCCAGGATAAGGAACAATACAAGTTCACCAGAGCTTGTGGCCACAGAAACCATTTTCCCATTTCCAGGGCAGAAAAGAGGGCTCATGGTCATTCACAGACCAGAGCATAGGCCAGGAGAACTGCAAACATCTTTCCTTAGATCATACCACCTTGGAAGAACTGAAAACTTACAGAGTAATGAAAACAGTTGCACAAAATCCCTAAAAATTGGGTTAGTACAACCCTCAACCCTGGAAGCAGAACCATGCTCTAACAGAGTTAAAAGTCAAATAATATGTTCAAAAACACCAAATAAAAAACATTCTGATCATAGAAAAATACTATGGTGACCAGGAAAATCAAAATATATAGCTCTTACATCCAAATCCTTCAAGAAAAGTATGATTTGGTCTCAGGTCATGGAAGAACTCAAAAAATATTTTGAAAAGGAAAAGAAGTAGAGGAAAAAATTGGGAAGAAAAATTAGAGTGATGCAAGAAAATCATGAAAAATGAGTTGACAGCTAGGTAAAGGAGACACAAAAAATACTGAAGAAAATAGCATCTCAAAAAAATAAAGAGTGTACCAAATAGTAAAAGAGGTATAGAAAGCCAATGAAGAGAAGAATGTGTTAACGTGTAGAATTAGCCAAATGAAAAAGGAGTTATAAAAGTAACTGAAGAAAATAATTCCTTAAAAATCAGAATTGAACAAATGCAAGCTAATGATTTTATGAGACCTCAAGAAACAAGAAAACAAACAGAATTATAAAAGTAACCTCACTGGAAAAACAACTGATCTAGAAAATAGATTGAGGAGAGATAATTTTAAAATTATTGGACTGGGGCGGCTAGGTGATGTAGTGGATAAAGCACCGGCCTTGAAGTCAGGAGTACCTGGGTTCAAATCTGGTCTCAGACACTTAATAATTACCTAGCTGTGTGGCCTTGGGCAAGCCACTTAACCCCATTTGCCTTGCAAAAATCTAAAAAAAAAAGTATTGGACTACCTGGAAGTCAGGATCAAAAAAAGAACCTAGACTCATCTTTCCAGGAAGTAACTGAGAAGGGCAGCTAGGTGGTGCAGTAGATAGAACACCAGTCCTGGAATCAGGAGGACCTGAGTTTAAATTTGGCCTCAGACACTTAATATTAACTTAGTTATGTGAACTTGGGCAAGTCACTTAACCCCATTGCCTTGCAAAAAATTTAAAAGTAACTGAGAAAACTGCCAAGATAGTCTAGAACAGAGGGCAAAGTAAAAATGAAAGAATCCACCATTCATTTCTTGAAAGAGTTCCCCAAATGAAAACTCTAATGAAATTATAGCCAAATTCCAGAGCTCCCAAGTCAAGGAGAAAACATTGCAAGCAAAACAGAAAGAAACAATTTAAACATTGTGGAGTCATAGCTAGGATAACACAAGATTAAGCACTTCTATATTGTTGAATTAGAGGGCTGTGAATATGATATTCCAGGGGCAAAATCACCTAGATTACTGCCAAAAATTACTTAAGCATTAAAAGCTGAACACAGACTTTCAAGGGGAAAAATGGATACTCAATGAATTGGGGAACTTTCAAATTTTCCTGATGAAAAGATCATAAATGACTAGAAAATTTGGTTTTCAAATGCAGAACTCAAGAAAAACAGGAAAAAAAGGCAAACAAGAAAGGGACTTAATAAGGTTAAACTGTTGACATCCTACATGGGAAGATGATATTTGAAGCTCATAAGAACTTTCTCAGTAGGACAGTTAGAAGGAGCATATATAGCCAAAAGCACAGATGTGAGTTAAATATGAAGGGATGATATCTAAAAGAAAATTAAGGATTGAAAGTTGAATACAGTGTGAGAAAGGGAAAGGGAACAGTAGAATGGGACAAATTATCTCCCATAAAATGGACAAGAAGAAGCCTTTACAATGGAGGGGAGTGGAGGGAAGTGAAGGAGAGTGAGTGAATCTTACTCTCATTAGAATTAGCTTAAAATGAGAATAATATACATATTTAGTTGGGCATAGAAAATAGTACTTTCCTTCAGGAAAGTAGGAGAGAAAGGAAATAAGAGGGGAATGATAGAAGGGAGGGCAGATTGGAGGAGGAATACTGAGAAGCAAAACACTTTGAGAAGGGACAGGGTGAAAGAGAGAGAGAGAGAAAAAATAGAGAAATACAATTAACAATAATAACTGTGAAAAAAAAATTGAAGTAGGTTTCTCTGACAAAGGCCTCATTTCTCAAACATAGAGATCTGAGTCAAATTTAGAAAAAAAATTACAGCCATTCCTCAGCTGATAATGATAAAAAAATATGAACAATTTTCAACTGAAGTAATCAAAATTATCTTTAGTCTTATGGAAAAAAATACTGTGATAAACTATTGAGCACAGAAATACAAATTCAGATAATTCTGAAGCACTACCTTCTACCTATTAAATTGTCCAATAGGATAGAAAAGGGAAATGACAAATGTTGGCATAGTTGTTAGGGGGAAAATGAACCATTATTGGAGTTGGTGTAGTTGTGAACTGATTTGACCATTCTGTAGAGTAGTTTGGAACTATTCCCAAAAGGATGTGAAATAATGTTTTCACTGACCTAACAAGATTCTACTAGGTCTGAATTCCAAAAGTAGAAGAAAATTAAAATGTAAAAGGACCCATATGTTCAAAAACTTTAAGGCAGCTCTTTTCTGGTGGCAGGGAGGTTAGAAATTGAGAGGATGTACATCAATCAGGGTAAACAATGTCTAAATGGTTCAACAAAGTTTGATGTGTGATTGTGATGCAACACTATTCTGCTATGGGAAATGATGAGCAGAATGCTCTCAGAAAAACTTGGAAAAGACTCACAAGAGCTATTGCAAAGTGAAATGTACTGTGTCCAAACAGCAACATTATAGGATGATCAGCTGTGAATTACTTAGCTTTTCTCAGCAATACAATGATCCCAAGACAACTATAAAGTACTTATAATGAAAAATGCTATCATACACAGACTAAGAACTGAAGGTGTCTGAAAACAGATTGAAGCATACTTTTTTATTTTATTTTCATGAGAGTTTTTTTTAAATCTAAGTGTTCTTTTACAGCATAAATATTATGGAAGAGATGAAATGCTATCCAAGAGAGGAATGGGACTGACAGTGTAAAATATAACAGTTAAGAAGGATGGGGAGAAAAGATCATTAAATTTGGCAATTGAGATAGTTGCTAATTTTAGAAAGAACAGTTTTAATTTAATGATAAAGATGGAAGCCAGATTGCCACAGGTTAGAGTGATGAGAAGAGAGGGCATAAAGGCATTAGTAGTGATCAATTTTTTCAATTTTTTCTTGAAGTTTGGTGAGGGAAAAAATAGAGATATATTGGACAATAACTTGAAGAGATGCTAAAGTCTAGTGAAAGGGTTCTTTTAAGGATTGAGGAGACTTGGATATATGTAATGGGAGATAGGAAGGGAACAGTTCAGATTAGAGAGAGAAGGTAGATAATTGAGTCTGTGATCTACTGAAGAAATGAAAAGGAAATGACTTCAAGGGCACATATAAAGCAGTAGCCCTTGTCAAAGAGACTCAGGTAAAAGGGGGGTGGGGGAATGGGGACTAATGCCAAAAGATTCGTAAATGTCCTTACATTTTTTAAGGAATTAGGCAAGACTTTCAGATGAAAGAGAATGAAGGAGAGATATGGGAGGATTAAGGACAGAAAAGAAGGTTTCTGTAAGGATTGATATAGGAACTCAACTAGGAAGAAATGCAAAGATTGCTCTAAATGGTTTCTGAATTTAAAAAATGGAATTTTATGGGTAATGGTGAGATTCAGGGTGTTACTATCCCTATGTAGGATTGGGATGGAAGAAAGAAATAGGTCATGGGATTTAAGAAGATCAATGAATTGCAAGATTAAGCAATTTGAAGGGTTTCAGTATGGATGATAAAGATCCCTAAAGTTTGATGAGAGGAAGCTAATGAACCAGATGCCATTCTCCTCAACAAAAGAAAGAGTGACCTCAGGCAGCACACAACAACTACCAAGACCTGGAATAGGTTGAAAATTTTAATTGAAAGAACTGCAAAAGAGATGTTGTTGAATGACAGTGATAAAGGGAGAAATTGGAGTTGAAATGGGAAGCAACAAATGTTTCAACTTCACCACCAGAACCAATGTGTTGGAATTTCACGTTAAAGTATAACCAGAAAGGATAACTAGAGATAAAGTGCTATTGTGAGGAAACAAGATCTTAGTGAAGCATGAAAAGAGGAAGAGACCATGAGGTCTAGGATGGAGGGATTTTTTGTTTTCTATGAAATAGGAATTCCAGAGAACATAAGAAAAGAGACCGGAAAGGTTAGAGTAGATAATGAATAGAATATGTTGGGTAAGGGAGTGAATAAAATAAGAAGGCAGAAGGGAGATTTGGAAAATAGTTTATCTTCATGTTACCAACACTAAACATAGGGATAAGGAAAAAATAGATTGTGAGAGATTGTGATATAAAGACAATAGAGGGTAGCAACTGACTTGCAATGTTCACAGTCTCCGAGGATTTTTTTTTTGTTTCCTCAGAGGTTTCACAGTGTAGGTCATCTTTACTTTCTCCTCCTGGATGGAAAGTGGGGAGAAAAGTGAGGTTTCTGGCACAGCCTGGGTTTGGGTTAGTTTTCAGACTCTTCCCCTTCCTCTATTGTGGTGGGCTCTGGGGGAAGGGAAGGATGTGAAACAAGAAATGCTAGGTAAAATATGGGTCTGGATCAGTCTAGAAACATGGAATTTTAACTGAACAGGATGGAAAAGATTTGCAAGCAGAAGGGAAACTAATGGATATTCAATGTGTTGAAATACTGAGCAGAATACAAATAAAAATAGTTCACATTTATATAATGTTTTAAGGTTGGTAGTATTTTATCTTTACTCTAGGCATCCTAAGAAAACACTGTAGGAAGACCCTTTTACCTTAATAATAGCTGACATTTAAATAGTGCTTTAAATATATTATCTCACTCAATCCAAATACCAATTCTCTGAAGTATGTATCACAAGTGTTATTTTTTCCCATTTTTATGAGGAGAAACAAGATCAGAGAGGTAAGGGATTTGCCTATGGACCAACTGGGTCATAAGTTAACTTCAAATTCAGGACACTCCTGATGACAGGTCTGTCATTCTGTCACAGATGATTAGCAATGTAATGGCTACATAATAAATAAACCTTTCTCTTATAGAAAAAGATTCCTCTGCATTTTTCCTGGGTCTTCTTCTAATTCTAGAGGTGCTTGGATAATGTCAGTATCAATACTTGTCACTAGAGTCATCCTTAGAGTACAAGGAAATAGCAAACCTGAACATTTATTTTAGCCCCATTTTCTATAGGATTGGAGGATCAATATTAAGGGCAACTATAGGAGGATAAATAGGCTCCTAGATAGGGGAGTAGGGTGGGAAAATATAATTTGCAAATCCATAAAAATATGAGTCACAGGACATGTAATACAAATACATGGAGAAAATATTAACCATTGGTGCTCTTAATGGGAGTTATAAATACAGGAATTAGAATGAGTATTGATCTGGATTCTAAAACATCTGAGTTGGAATCCCAGTTCTGTCATTTACTAGTTGAAAGACTTGAAGCAACCTAACTTTCCTTGTCTGTACATTGAGCAAGAAGGATAAGGAAAGAGAAAAATGAAATAGATTATCTCAAATATATTTGATACGGAATCAGATAAATGAACTCCATCTATAATGAGCACCCTACCCCAGGCACCACCTGTTTGGATTGTGACTCTGTCATCCCCATAAACTGTTTTAGAGCACCCTAAGAAAATGTATGCAGAGGCCCTACTTGAAGAGTCTCATTTCCTATTATTGACTTTTAAAAACTTCTCCATATAATAGAGGATATTGAAAGTCAGGGTGTCCAGTAGGAATCTTCCTCTGGTTCCTTAGTCCTCCTTTTTGGTCATTCACAATCACAAAGGAAATTGAGACTGTCCAAATTCTAAAGGGAAGGAAGTCCAGTCTAATTAAAAGACCATTGGATTTGGATTCAGAAAATTGCATTCTAGTCAATGTTCTGCCTGTTAATCAACTTGTATGAACACAAGAAAGTTATTGTGAGGAATATGTGGGTGTTTGGTTTTTTGACAAGAATATGAAGGGAGACTTGTTAGCTTACATTGCAAAGATTGGGGTCTGCCGATATTGTTGCCTATTGGCAGGTAGCCTCAATCTGATCAAAAATTCAGATTAGATCAGGTGTGCCCCACCTATTTCTAAGGTAACCTAGTATCTTGACCTTCTCCTTTGCCATGCAAGGAGATAGCTATTCTTGCTCACTAGTATAATGAGCAGGGAGGGTAAAATGTGTGGGGACCTGTATCAATTAGATTTTGATCTCAGTCTATGATTGGCATGAAGGGGCAGAAACAAAGCCTTTCAAAGTGCTTTAAAAGACCTAGTATTTTGTAATTTCCTCACCCCTCTCCCACCTTGAAAGAGGTGTGCCATTTATTGAGATATCTTAATAAAAACCATTTTAATCACTCTAGACTAAGTATTCACAAGCCAATTACAACAGTAATTTACCTTCTCTTTGCCTTAGTAATAATAATAGTAATAATTATCATTTGGATAGAACTTTAAGGCCCTATATTATTTCATTTGATCCTCACAATGACTCTTTGAAGTCAGTATTGTTATTATCATCATTTTGGTTGTAAGAGGTTAAGTGATCTATCCAGCTAGTAAGTATCTGGTACATAATTAAAAATCAGAGCTTCCTGGTTCCAAATCTGGTCGTTTAACCACCTAGCTAACTTAGTTGTGCAATTTCCTTTTAAAAGAGAGGGAAGGACTTATATGATCTCTAAAGTCCTATACAGTCTTAAAAATTTCTATGACTACATGATTCTGAGTCTGTTTCCTTTCTGCCACATAGGCTCCCTGAGTTAACTTATTTCTCATTGTGTCTGCAAAATTGTAGTCTAAATTCCACATCTTAATACCCTTATCTCCTTTAAGCCTCACAGTCAGAAAATGTTGCAATCCCACCCAGAGAAATGTAAGTGATGTTTTGGGAGAAGAAAAACAATGAGGATTTGTTGTAGATGTGCTATGTAGATGTTATTGTAGAGAATTTTAAAGTCCTGGCTTTCATGCAGAAATCTTCTGTTTTCCCCTCTTTTTTGAATATCCCCCAACTACTGCTACCTACTAAAAAATCCTAAACTGGGAATTAAATTAAAAGGTTATTTCTTCTATCTCTATTATCTCCAGGAATTTACCTAATCTAGCCCCAGCAAGTCTAAAGGAAAGGTAACTACAGAAACTCTCATGATCACAAATTCCTATGTTAAACAAGTTTGATTTAATTTATTGATCATCAGTTTAGCAGTTGAGAAATTTTTCTTACTGTCCATGATAGCGTATCATAGGAGATGAAAGCAAGTATTTAAGTCAGGAAAATGGGTATAAATTTCATTTCTGACACACATTCATTGCTGATCCTTGGAAAATTATATAGTCTCTCATTGTTCTAGGTAATTCACTAGGATAAGCTAAGGAATTCCCTATATCAATTAAATTATAGATCTAGTTCATATCTCTGTTCCTATGATAGTATTTCAGAGTGTTAAGAGATTAGTAAAATAGTAATTTGGTCTTACTTATTTCACACCATATTATACAAGGCACTATTTTTAAGGTTCCATTTGCACTAGATGACCACCTCTAAAATTCTATGATCCTACAAGTTTCTCTCTCTCTCTCTCTCTCTCTCTCTCTCTCTCTCTCTCTCTCTCTCTCTCTCTCTCTCTCTCTCTCTCTCTCTCACACACACACACACACACACACACACAACTCATCATTTTTCAAGCTCCTATCCATGCCTTCCACCATCTTGTATTTATAAAGTAAATTTATGAGATCAAATGAAAGATTTTTTTTTATGTATCACTGTCATATTTCAACTTCTAAGGTTCATCCCTATATTCTGGTTGGTCAAAACTATTTTTGGATTACAGACTCTGTTATCTAGTGTGCTAACTCTCCCAATTGAGTCATTTGAAAATTTGATAAAAGTCTTGCTTTCTATGTCTTTATCTACGTCATAGATTCATAGGATTTAGACCCAGATTTAGACCTAGAAAGGACTCCAACATTTATCTTGACCAAGTCTCTATTTTTCAGAAGATGAACTAAAGTGAAGAGAGGTTAAATACCTTATCCAGTGTCATATGGCTACTGAAATTGCATTTGAATACAATTTTTCCTGACTCCAAGTTCAACACTTCATTCACTACACCATGCTGAAATTTTTCTTAGACACATCAAATTTGAGATAGTTAGAATTTCTAATTCAAAATGTCAAATAGACCAATTATAATATGGAATGGAAGCCCAAAACAGATAGCATAGGATGTAATATTATAGTCATAAAAAAGACTCAAGCTCATCTTTTAATAATCTACTTCAACCATAGCATATGTTCAAATATTAGTTCTTTCCTTTGGTGGTAAGTAAAATAAGTCTAATTTATTTTCTACGTGAAAGTCCTTTAAATTATCTTGAATACTGAGTACCAATAGTAATATAATCACTTTACTTTGAGTATCAATTTTCAAATCAACAGCTATTCTTGTCATTGTTTAAACATGTTTGTTTTTTTTTTTTTACTATCAGAACCTCTCCCTTCTCTCAACTATGTTCAAGTTTCAAGACCTGGTTGCTCAGGGTAATATAGCAGTTTGAGACCATAATTGAATCCAGGCTCAACTCTCTATTCACTATGCCACTTATTTTCTTATTTGTCTATTTCAAATATATATATATATATATATATATATATATACATATATATATCTCAATGATAGATATATACATAGATATTTCATATAGAAAATCATGATATAATTACTACATAGAAATTATTGAAACAACTCTAATTAAAACCAAAAACATATTATCAAGTTTTGAACCACAAATTAACCAATAAGTTATAACTAACACACCCATGTTCAAGGGTGCTTTCTAGGGCTTAAAAAATTTACATAATCTATAACTGTATTTCTTTTACAATTTTTACATTCTTATCTGATTTGTTTCCCCTATAATCTTAATTGATTCCATCAATTTGCTTAATGGATACTCTTCTTAGAGACATATCAACAGCAAACTCTAAGACAGGTCAAAATTTTCTTAAATTCTGAAACAGAAGAGTCAATAAGTCTTATGTATGTTGTTATACCTATACTATAGGATGCATTTCAAAAACTGCATGGTCCTTTCTAAAAAAGCTAATTCTCAGAACACAGATTTGAGCACTCCAGGTCCAAGAACAAATCCTTGGGGAATTCTTCTGAAACTTTATTCCAAATTGTCATTGAACCATTAATAATTAGGTTTTTAGTCCTTTGCTCTAACCCAGATATCTCCATCTTTTCTACATAAATAATATGAGAAAAAAATGGCAAATTACCCTTTTACTAAAATCTAACAAAACTGTATCCCTAATATTTGTCTCATCAACAAATTAACTAAGCATGTCAAAAAAGGAAATAAGGTCAGTCTGCCCTGACCTATTCTTAATAAAATCATCCTGGTTCTTTGTGACCATTTCCTTTTCCAGATTTGTCCTAACCATTACTTTAGTAATCAGTTCTAAAATTTTGCCATAAATAAAAGCTAGGCTCATTGGCATCTAGTGTACAGATTATTCTCTTGCTTTTTCCTTTTGAAAAATGAGACATTTTACCCTTTTTAATCTTGTTAAAATACTCTCATTCTCCATAGCTCTTATGTCACTGACAGTGTAGGTCAAATCATATTCATCAGTTCTTTCAGTGTCCTAATCAAGTCCTCAAGCAGATATTAAGTGTCTGCACTTTACTATGCACTGTAGTAAAGATTATAATACAAAGAAAGGCAAAAATTTAATCTAATTTAATTTAACAATCAGTCCCTCTTCTGAAGGAGTTCACAGTCTTTTGGAGGAAAAATACCAACTATAAATAAACAAAATATAGACAGGAGAAATTGGAGATCATCTCATAAGGCAGGTATTAATATTAAGAAGGACTATGAAATGGTTCTTGTAGAAGGTAATGTTTTAACTAAGACTTAAAGGAAGTCAGAGAAGAAAAAAAAAAGAGATAAAGAGGGAGAGCATATCAGGCATGGACAATAGCCTATAAAAATGCTTAAAGTCATGAAATGGAAGATATCATGTGAGGAATAACAAGGATGTGTCAGTTTTTCCAGATTGTAAAGTTATATATAGGAGAGTAAAGCATAAGAAGGTGGTGAAGGTAGGAAAGGGGCAGGTAATGATAATTCATCTTGGTCATGTGATTTGAAATGGATATCAATTGCTTAGTACCAATTTGTTTTCTTTTCTTTACTATCCAAAGGTATTTTAACCTCCTTGAAAGAGAAAATAAAAGAAAAATAATATTTAACCTATTCTGCCGACACTCTGTTGTCAGTTATTATTTTCCTCTCACACTGCAATTGTATCCCCTTTTTGATCCTTCTCCTTTTCTCAATATTGATTTAAAAACCAACTTTTTTGTCCTTTAATATTTCTCAACAACCATAGCCTCTTCTGATTTTTAAGACTCCTGGCACTTTTTATTTCTATTTTTTTCAATGAACAAAATCTTTCTTTTCCTCTTCTTCCCACCACCCCCTCCCATTTAAAGAAAATGATAAACAAAACCCTTATAGTAAATATGCATAGCCAAGCAAAATAAATTTTTGTATTGATAATTTCCAAAAAAATGTCTCATTCCACAATTTATTCTACACATATCACTGCTCTCTCAGGATTTGGTTAACATACTTCATCAAGAATCCTCTAGAATTGTGCTTGGTTACTTTGCTGATCAGAGTTCATAATTCTCAAAACTGTCAATCTTTTCAGTGTTAATATTGTATAAATTGTTCTCCTGGGTCTGCTCATTTTATTCTGTACAAATTCATACAAGACTTCCCAGGTTTCCCTGAAACAACTTCCAAAATTTCTTACAGTATAATAGTATCTTTCGAAATTTATATATTTTAATATTTAATATATTTATATATTCAACCAATTGGTGGTCACCTCCTTATATTCTACTTGTTTATTGCTACAGAAAGTGTTACTTTGAAATTAACTCTTCAAAATCTAGGATACATATAAGTTCTAATTTCTTTCTTTATCAGAGACTCTAAATTGTATTGGTTACTTCCACTCCAGAAACCAGTTAATGAATATATACTATATACAGAATTTTCTTTTACTAATTCCCCCATCTTTTTTTAGGATAAATTTATGATTAAGGTATTTTTTCAGTTTTTGCAAGACAATGGAGTTAAGTGACTTGCCAAAGGTCACACAGCTAAGTAATTATTAAATGTCTGAGGTCTGATTGGAACTCCAGGGCCCATGCTCTATCTACTGCATCACCTAGTTATCCCCTAAGGTAATTTAAAAAGAATTATTAGCTGCTCTGTTTTTGGCAGAGGGAGAACATCAATAGATTTATTGATCATTGAAATCCTCTATCACTGTATGCCAACCTTGTGCTTTGTTTAAAAAATAACTCATCTATATCCTCTTTCTGTCCTGGAGGTCTGAAGTCAGTTGCAACATTGTTTCTGATTATCACTCCAATTATCTTCAACCAAACCATATTCATCATTTTTCACACCCCTGGCAGCCACAGTTCCTGAATTTCTTCAACTTACATGCCTGTTTGATACATAATGTAACTCTTCCTTTTCTATATACCTGTTCTATTATTTTTTTAAATAAAATCTAACCAGCCAGAGTTATGGGGCAGCTAGATAGAGCAGTGGATAATGCACAAAGTCTGGAATCAGAAGACCTGAGTTCAAATTCTGCCTCTGATATTTAATAGCTGTGTAACCCTGGGAAAGTCATTTAATCCTGTTTGCTTCATCAATTGTATGAACTGGAGAAAGAAATGACAGATCATTTCAGTATCTTTATTAAGAAAACACCAAAAGGGGTCAACAAAGAGCCAGAAGTATGTAAAACAAGTGAATAACAACCAGTTATATTCTTGTCATGAATTTAGATCAAATTTGACTCTGAATTAGGATTGGTAGTTCAACTTGCTTTTTGTCTAAACTGTGTTCATTTTCAATAGACATTTGAGACCATGGGTTTGCTACTGACTCTTCTTTTTATTTTATCCTTTGTGAACTTCTTTATACTATCCAGCTTAATAGAGGCATATATGTGTATTTTATATATATATATATATATATATATATATATATATATATATATATATATCCACGGGTATTGAAATATATGTATATGTGTCTTTGTCAAATGACTCCATCAAGAAGATAAATACCAGAATACTGTTGTAGTTGTTTGTCTTTATTTTCAAGGAGCAACAATGACATCATGAGGCTATATTTTGACTTGCTTATGAATTGGATTTAAGTGAGAGAGATTTAAAAAACAGTCTTACTCTTTTTTCCCGAATCATCAAAACTAAAGGCCAGATAAGTTAGGGTGACTGGTGATGGTCTGAGATGCAGAGGATGACCATTGTATTTTCAGTGCCTGTCTGAACTCTAAACATTACAAATCACCTATTTCAGTCATCTATGTAGATATTGGAGCAAATTGTTTTCCTCCTCCCATTCTGCCAGAAGAAATCTTTACATGCTTGGGGTAGACATATCCCTAATTCATTGATAGATTTATGAATATCAGTTACTCTCAACCAGAAGAAATAGCTGGATAATGAAGAAAGGAAAATAGAAGTTGAGATCATTTGGGGATCATGGCTGAAAATATAATAATGAAGGACTCCTGATTTGATTGCCTGAGAAGAATGTAATTGCCTAGTTTCAAATAAATGTAGTTAAAATAACAGTAATGTTAAACAAAGTTTTTGGAAGGAGAAAAATGAATACTCATATACATTTATGCATGTACATACATGTTCAGTGGTACATGCAGATATGTATTTTTATCAGTTCCTGATTTTTTTTCTCTTTAAAGTCCTTTTGATTACATTATAAGGAAACTAGTGAGGTGGCTAGGTGGCAAAATGGATAGTGTACCGCCCCTGGAGTCAGGAGTACCTGAATTCAAATCCAGCTTCAGACACTAAATAATTACCTAGTGGTGTGGCCTTGGGCAAGCCACTTAACCCCATTGCCTTGCAAAAAATTTAAAAAAAAAGTAGACAAATACATTCTTATCAGACAATCTGCTTTTAACCAGGATTATATTTTAAGACAAGATCCCAAAATTCAAATTCCATTCTCAGATGCCATCTTATAAGCCAACTTTTTAATTCTATAGCTCATAGGATAACAAGATTTAGAGCTATCAAGGATATTCTTTAGTTCAGAGTCTCAACTTATAGATTAGGAAAGCAGAGAAGTTTAGTGACTATAGCCATATAATTACCAAATAGAAGATTAGGATTCGAGGTCAGACTCCCTAGTCTTTCTATTATTTACCTAAATGACCATGTCATTGCAAACAGCCCCCATTTCCTTTGATAGTCTTTTTAATTTAGTCTATGATTGCTCAAAAGGTACAATTAACTTTTTGTAGAATTATACACTTTCCTTTACTTTCTCTGTCACTTTTTACAATATATTAGTTTTATATTATTTAATATTTAATTTTCCCTTATTACATATAAAAAATTTAACATTTATTTTTTTTAATTTTGAGTTCCAAATTCTCTCTCTCTCGCTCTGTCCTTCAACTTCATTGAGAGGACAAGCAATTTAATATGGAGTATACATGTACAATCATATAAGACATTTCCATTGTAATCTTGTTAATACATGTATTTCTAAAACTTCACAAAGAAGGAAGTCAAAAACTCTTTTTAAATGATTTATAGAAATTCATCTTCTTTAAAGAAATTTTTTAACTTTTTTGGTGTCATGAACTTCTTTGGGAGTCTGGTGAAAGTTGAGTATGATAATAAGGATAAATATTCTCAGAATAATATTTTAAATGTGTAAACAAAATACATAGGTTAGATCAAGTAATCAATACATTTTCACAAAAGCCCACTATTTGCCAGGAACAATACAACACAATCAATTATAAAATAAATCAATGATGCTAAAATACCTTTTATCAAAATAATTTTTAAAAGAACAAGGTAATAGACTTCCAAGTTAAGAACCCTGATTTAGTTTCTATTCTATTCTAGTGCATCCCCCATTATATTTCTTAACCTATTAGCTGAGTAAGTCATGATTCTCATGTGTAAGATATACCCTTACTAATAATTAGATAAATTTTTATTTTCTAAAACTCAATAACAATTCATGTTTATGTAGCTTTAAATGCTGGCAATGCAATTCTAGGAAGTAGATGTTAGAATTACTGTACTCATTTTTCAAAAGAAAAATCTTAGACTCAGTGAAGTTAAGAAACTTGCCTTTGATTGCGCAGTTAATAAGTTAGTGTCTCAGATAGTATTTGAAGTCAAGTCTTGATTAAAGTTAGTGCTCAATCCAATCCACCCACCTCACCACTATTCTTTGCTCAAGTAATCTCATTTAGCATGTGGCAAACAGAACCTGTGCAGTTAATTCTTAGCTCAAGAAAACTGGTATTTTAGCAAATATTATAAGGTATTTGACATAATTCTGTGTCTGAAAGACAATCTTCAAGAATACTTAGGTAGGACAGAGAAGGTGGAAAATGATTGAGAAAACAGAATGGTTTTTTTCCCCGAACATAACTCCTACATGATGAAAAACTGACCAGAATTACAGAATAGTTCCCAAGGTAAAAATCACTCCCTCCTTCTTCTCCTCCAAGCAAACACACACAATAGTTTAATCAGTAATACCTAAAGAGAGAAATTCCTCACCAGAGCTAAGAGAGAGCTGAAAAGTAGGACTATGCAAATTTGTCAAGATCATATTGTAAGCCAATTCAGTCAAAGTAATTTATTCAGTTTTCTTGGTAGAAGTTTTCTAATTGTTTTCTTCATGTGGAAATATGGAATCATACAGAAGTGAGTGAGCTTACTTTCCAAGGATTCCCCACCTTCCATGACAATCAACTCATTCTATTTGTTGTTTTTCTCACCCTCTACTCTTAACCCTGGCTGGCTATGGCATCATCATAATTATTATCATCAGTGACTATCACTTCTACACTTCTATGTACTTCTTTTTTCACTATGCTGTACACTTCTGAGACCTTGTATATTTTGGTGATCATTCTATCAATCTTGTTCAGCCTCATTAGCCCGAGTCAATACATCACCTTGAAAGGTTATGCTTTATCACCTTAGCTATCAACAATGGCTTCTTGCTCACAGCAACAGGGAATAGTTGAAATATAGCCATCTGCAATTCTCCGAGAAGTGCAGTCATCATGAACTCAGTTGGGATGTGGAGTATGTAGTACTGATCTCATTAAGGCAATAGAATAGATCTTACACATGATAACCATGAGTTACTCAGCTAATAGGTTAAGAAATAGAATAGGGAATGAACTAGAATAGAGTAGAAACTAAAGCAGGAGTTTTTTTTAAAGAGTGAATTTTTTATTTTTATTTTCATTGAATTTTACAATTTTTCCCCTAATCTTGCTTCCCTCCCCCACACCCCCACACAGAAGGCAGTCTGATAGTCTTTACATTATTTCCATGCTATAAATTAATCAAAATTGAATGTGCTGAGAGAAAAATCATAACTAAAGGAAAAAATTAAAATGATAGCAGAATTGCATAAGATAACATTTTTTTAAAAAATTAAAGGTAATAGTCTTTGTTCTTTGGTTAAACTCCACTGTTATTTCTTTGGATACAGATGGTATTCTCCATCACAGATACCCTAAAATTGTTCCTGATTGTTGCATTTTTGAAATGAGCAAGTCCATTAAGATTGATAATCATCCCCATATTGCTGTTACCATATGCAGTGTTCTTCTCATCTCACTCAGCATCAGATCATGTAAATCCTTCTGGGCTTCTCTAAATTCCCATCCCTCTTGGTTTCTAATAAAACAACACTTCCATAAAGTACATATACCCTAATTTGTTCAGTCATTCCCCAATTGATGGACATTCAATCAATTTCCAATCCTTTGCCACCACAAACAGAGCATCTATGAATATTTTTGTTCAAGTGATGTATTTATCCTTTTTCATGATCTCTTCAAGTTACAGATCCAGTAGTGGTATTTCTGGATCAAAGGGTATGCACATTTTTATTGCCCTTTGGAGTAATTCCAAATTACTCTCCAGAAAACTTGGGTGAGTTCACAGCTCCACCAACAACACATTAGTGTTCCATATTTCCCACATCCCTTCCACCATTGATCATTATCCTTTTGGATCATATTGACCAGTCTAAGAAGTGTGAGGTGGTACCTCAGAGATACTTTAATTTGCATTTCTCTAATCAGTAATGCTTTAGGGCAATTTTTCATATGACTATGGATCTCTTTGATTTCCACAACTGTAAATTGTCTCTGCATATCCTTTGACCATTTGTCAATTGGGGAATGGCTTGTTTGTTTTTTTTTCTTTTATAAATTTGACTCAGTTCTCTATATATTTTAGAAATGAGTCCTTTGTCAGAAATACTAATTGTAAAAATTGTTTCCCAATTTACTAAATTTCTTTTGATCTTGGTTACAGTGGTTTTGTCTGTGCAAAAGCTTTTTAAACTAATGTAATCAAAATTACCTAGTTTGTGTTTAATGATGTTCTCCATCTCTTCCTTGATCATAAACTTAAAGCAGGATTCTTAACCTAGAGATCAATTACTTTGTTTATTCTTCCTTTCTGTGATAAAGTTCCTCACTTCTGTGATATTCATCCTGTTAAGAAACACCCCTGCTTTGAAATCACTGTCAAAGAGATTATGATACTCATAAATGTGATTGTGATTCTGGTGCCCAGGTCCTTCATCTCCTATGTACCTGTCATCTTTATTATTCTTAAAATTGCTTTTTTTGAGAGGTCAGCAGAAGGTCTTTTAAAACTTGTGCCTCCCACATAACTGTGGCCATAATTCCCTTTGGTTGTATATCTATTGCCTAACTAAAGCCAAAATCAGAAAACACCAGAGACCAGAACCAGTCAATTCTATTTAAAAAATCTATGCAATTTTTACTCCACTGCTCAATTCTATTGTATATAGCCTGAAGGTCAACGATGCTCTGTGTCAAGCTTTAGGCAAAAAGTTCATTCTTTATCCAAAGATTCATGGCAATAAGAAACCACAACACTAGGTAAGAGAGGAACTGAATGGAAATATGAAATTCAAAGAAATTGATATTAAGAAATATTAAGGCATTCAGAAACTAAAGAGTACTTGGATAGAGGTCAAAGAGGTAGAAACTAAAGCTAATTTTTGATTGTAGCATACTACAGACCATCTTAAGAGAAAGAGGAAATAGATTAAGTTTGGGGGGAATATCTCAAAACTGTGACACATAGGCAAGATATAATAGTGATGGGGACTTTAAATATCCAGATATCAGTTGAAGTTTTCTCTCTGCCAAAAAAAAAAAAACAGTAGCTAAGGACATTTCCTACTTACCTCAATAATAATTTCCCCCTTCAAAAGGTAGAGGAATCAACAAGGAAAATATGTTTCCTGGATCTCTTTTTTTTTAAACAGGATCAATCTGCTTGCTGGGGTAAAAATTATAAAACTTTGTAGGGAATTTTCCCCTTCTTAGATTATGTGATAGAAGAGGGAAATCTAGTTATTCTTTGGTGTGCATGCTACATTTGGGGAAAGTAAGTTTGGGAATCTACTACCCAAGATAAACCCAGAAACTATATGGACACAATTACAAATCCAAATAAAGTCAGATCTAAACAATTGGGACATTGTCAATTACTCAAGGTTAAGACAAGCCAATATAATAAAAAATAACAATCTACCTAAATTAAACAACTTATTCAGAGTTATACCAATAAAACTACCAAAATGTTTTATTGAGCTGGAAAATAAGCAACAAAATTTATTTATAGCAATAAAAGATAAAGACCATAAAGAAATTAATAAAAACAACACCAAAACGAAAGTTGGCCTAGCCATACGAGATCCAAAACTTAATCAGTCATCAAAACTGTATAATACTGGTAAAGATTTGGAGAAGTATATCAGTGGTTTAAATTAGATACATGGGAATCTAATGTTTGACAAACCAAAAGACATTAGCTTCTGGGATAAAATCTCACTATTTGACAAAACCTGCTGGGAAAACTGAAAAACAGTATAGCAAAAACTAGGCATAGACAAATATCTCATACCTTTTGCCAAGATAAGGTCAAATTGGGTAGAGGATTTATACATGAAAGCTGAAATCATAGGCCAATTAGAAAAACAAAAAAGTAGTCAATCTATCAGATCTGTGGAGAAGGGAGAAGTTTATATCAAAGAAGAGGTAGAAGACATTATAAACTGAAAATAGATTAATTTGACTACATTAAATTAGAAGGTTTTTTACAAATAAAACCAATGCAGCCAAGATTAGAAGAAATACCTTCAAACTGGGAAATATTTTTTTTTTCATGATTAGTGTTTCTTATAAAGGACTCATGTGTAAGCTATATAGAGAACTGAGTCAAATTCATAAGCATAAAATTCATAAATAAAATTGGGAAGATACAAAGGGAAATAATTCCAATAAGGAAGGGTAATGGATTCATTTGATGAGACTAATCGCAATACTCAGGGAAAACATACAAACTTAGATTTTAAAAGGAAATGGATAACAGCAAGGTCAAGTAGTAGAGGATGAAAGAGAAGTGGTATGATCCTCTAAAAATAGTTCCAGCAAATGTTAAAGCTCAGAATGATCTGAAACTTTCAAAGAAAAGCAAGGACAATAAAATGAGGGGATTTTTGCTTATTTGTTGTTAGCTTTTGTGAAAGATCAAAGAGGAACAAAAAAGACAGGACTTTTGTTTGGGTTGTGTGAGACTATGATGAATGACCCAAAAAAGGCAGAGTTGTTCAATTTTTATTTTGCTGGGTTTTTTTCTCTACAAAGGATAATCAACTTCTTCTAGAAGTGACAGAACAAAAATGACTAAGAGGTAATACTAAAGATAAGTAAGGAGATAATAAAAGAACATCTAATTTCCCTTGAAGAATTCAAATTACTTATCCCAAATAAACTTGATATTTGTTTCCTGAAGGAGCTATCATATATAACTGCTGAGTCAATATCAATGACATTTGAAATATTGTAGAAAATGAAAGAGGTAGCATAATATGGGAGAAGGGCAATGATAATCTTAATTTCCAAAATGTAAAAGAATAGTCTACAGAACTATAATCCAACAAAGGTGACTTCAAAGCTAAGCAAAGAGAATTTCACATCTAGATTGGCTTTGTAGTAATGTAATTTGGGACCATAATAAATTTATGTCACACTATTAAATCTGTTCAAACTGGTATTATTCCTATTTCTTACCCAACATTTGTCTCCCAACCTTTGCAATGGCTACCCCCCCGCCATGCTTTGGTGTTACTCACTCCTTATTTCATAGAATCCCTTTATTCTTCCATTCAACTTATATACCACTTTCTTCAAGAAGACCCTCTACTCTAATCTTTCTAACTGATAATGCTCTCCCTCCCAGAATACTTTGCCTTTATTATGTACCAATTCCCTTATATTTACTCTGCATATAATTGTTGTCTTCCCAATTAAAATTTTTGGCTTCTTCAAAATCAAAATTGTTTTACTGTTTGAAAATGTATATACAAAGTGCCTGTCATAATATCTAGCATAGTTATTATTTAATAAATTTTTGTTGATTGATGAGTTGAACTAACCAAAATCACATACCCACTGGCACCTCTACACAGAGAAGATTTATCAAAATACAAAACCAGTGATACAAATTAAATTGTTATTCCCTTTTGTGAAAAACTATGAGGTCACCAAACATGACTTTACCATATTCATCAAAGTATCTACTCATGTCAATCCAATCTTTTATCATCACTCCTGGTACTAACTGAGTAGGAAAAAAAAGTATTCTGAAGCTTTGATGCATTGTTTAAATTATCATTTAGATTACAAAATACATTTTTTCCAGTGTGAGAATCTTTTGGTGTACAAACCATGTCATTAGGTAAAATACAGTTCCAAAGTTGGATTTTTTTTAATTTGGCTAGATATTACTTAAAATATGCTTAAGGAGCAGAACCAAGATAGAAGAGAAATGGCAGGAATTTTAGTTCTCCCAAACTCCCCTCTAAGCAACATTAACAAATGCCTCAAAATGAATTCTAGAGTGACAGAACCAACTAAATGATAGGGTTAAACAATTTTCCAGCCCAAGACAACTTAGAAGATTGGCTGGAAAAGTATTGTGTGAGCAAGAAGCACAGTTCAAGGTAGTCCCATCTTGGAAAACCAGGAACAGGCTTTGGGGATGATTGCAACTAAGGTTTCTAAAACTTTCAGGCCCAGATGGAAAGAGAGTCAGACAACTGATCAGAAATTAAAGGGAACTCTTTGTTGGCAATAGGCGTAAGATATTACTGTATTGTCCATATGCAGTTCTGGGTCATAATTCCAGGTCACAGAGGAACACAAGCACACTAGAGATTCAGACATAGGGGCCAATCACAACTCCAGGAGAGAAAAGAGTGCTGGTGGTCACTCACATACCAGAACACAATCCAGGAGCACAATGAATACAATTCTTATCATACCATCTGGGAAGAACTGAAAACTTACAGACTTCCAGAACTGAAAATAGCAACACAAAAATAACCTATAACTTGGAACTCTGGAAAAGAGCTCAACTGTAAAGTAGAGTTAAAAGTCAAGAAACATACTGGGGAAATGGGCAAACAACAGCAATAAAACAGCCTGAATGTAGAGAGTTACTATCATGATAGGAAGGATCAAAACACAAACTCAAAAGACTACAAAGTCAAAACAGTTACATTCAAAGCTTCACTGGAAAATGTGAACTGGTCTCTAGTCCAAAAATGAATTCCTGAAAGAACTCAAAAAGGATTTTAAAAACCAAATAAAAGAAGTAGAGGAAAAATTTAAGAAAAAAATTCAGTGAAGAACTCCTTAAAAAGAAAAATTAAAAGGAAGTACAGAAACTCACTGAAGAAAAAAATTGCTTAAAAATTTGAATTGGTCAAGGAGAACATAATAAATTCATGAGACATCAGGAAAAAATAAAACAAAATTTTTTTAAATGAAAAAATGGAATAAAATGGAAAATATATTTTCAGAAAGGCAACATACCTAGAAAATAGATCTAGGAGAGATAATTTAAGTATTATTGGACAATATGAAAGCCATGAAAAAAAAGAGAAGTTACACATATATTTCAAGAAATTATTGAAAAAATTGCCCAATATCCAAGAACCAGATGATAAAATAAAAGTTAAAAGAATCAAAGGACTTCCAAGGCAGAGCCAAGAGAGATCTTCTAGGATGGCAATAATATGATGCTATGAAGCTAGAAAGTTCCAAGAGCTTTTCCTATAGCAATTTTAAATGAAGCCTCTACATAGATCTTAAAGCTAAAAATCCACCCCCCAAAAGAGTGAAACAGCTTTCAACTAAAGATATCATGGAGAAACCATAGTAGAGGTCTGCCTCTTCAGAATAAAAGGGAAATATATTAACCTAGCATAACTAGGAGAGCAGAAAAGTTAGCAAAAGACTCTATGACACAGTCCAGCTAAAGTCAAGGCTAAGCAAGCTGGCATGGCAGCAGTAAGGGTCCCAACCCCAGCTCACAGACAAAGTTTGAACTCCGGAAATAATGGTTAGGAGACTGGGTTAGGAACAAACCATCACATAGACAAAGTCTTGCTATAAAGGAAGGAATAAACATATGCATAAGCAACATTTTGATATAAAGGATGGAACAAACCACCAGGTAGACAAAGTATTGACATAAAGGAGGAATAAACCTCTGTTCAGGCAATACTGTCACATGTAATAAGCCATGGAGCAGATCCTGGACCCAATACAAAAAACAAGATACTATATTCACTGTATCCCAGGAGCAGAGTTCAACTATCAAAATGTATCAAATAAAGCAGTAGTACCCATAGAAAATTTTGATTTAGATAGGGATGATAAAAATGCCAACTCTGAAGAGGACAGCAATGACAAAATGCTTACATGTGAAGTCACAAAGAGTTTATGCCTTGGCTTCAAATCCAAAAAGATCTCATGGAAGGACTCAAGAAGAATTTTAAAAAGCAAAGACTAGAGGAAGAAGAAAAATGGAGAAAAGAAATGTGAGTCATGCCGGAGAATTATGAAAAATTGACTAAAAATCAATTCCTTTAAAAGTAAAACTGGCCAGGGCAGATAAGAGGCAAAGAACACTGGCTCTGGAGTCAGGTGGACCTGAGTTCACATCCAATCTCAGACACTTAATAATTACCTAGCTATGTGACCTTAGGCAGGTCACTTAACCCCATTGCCTTACAAAAACCCAAAAAAGAAAAGTAAGACTGATCAACTGGAAAAGGAATGCTACTCATCAAAAAAGTAAAATTAATGAACTGGAAAATGAGACACAAAAACTAATTGAAGTAAAGAAAGACTTATAAAATTGAATTGAACAAAGGGAAACTAATGACACTATGAGACACCAAGATTCCAAAAGGCTAAAAAAATTGGAAAAATTGGAAAGAATCTCTCAGGAAAAATAACTGGCTGGGAATATAGATTCAGGAAAGAAAATTTAAGAATTATTTCTTTACTTAAAAGTCTCATTTTAAAAAATCCTGAAAAATATATTTCAGGAAATTGTGGTGGAAAACCTCCCTAATGTCTAGAAGAAGACAAAAATAGTCCTTAAAAGCATCTACCAATCATCTCCAGAAAAAAAATTTCCTACTAATATTGAAGTGAAATTTCAGAAATCTCAATTAAAGGAAAATAATGAACTCAGCATTTCTATATATTACTAATAAGATAGAGAAGTAAGAGATAGAAAGAGAAATCTCATTTAAATATCAAGGAGTTACACTCAGGATTTCACAGGATTTTTCAGCTATAACATTAAAGGATCAGAGAGCCTAGAATATGATACCTTGGATGACAACCAAGAATGAGCTACTCTACAAAAAGTCAGCATATTCTTTCAAGGGGGAAAAAGAATGGAATTTTAAGTTAAATACAGGAATTTCAGAATTTCCTAATAAACAAACAAACCAGAATTGTTCAGAAAATTCAATCTTCAAATAAAAGACTCAAGACATATGCAAAAAGATAAATAGAAAAGGGGGGGGAACTGCTAGTCAATAACATTACACTGAGTACATCCCTATACAGAATGACAATAGTTGTGCCTCTTGAGAATTGTATTTCTCTTAGGACAGTTAAAGGAAACATGCTTATAGAGAGTATGCATATACACTGAAAGTGAAAAAAGCAGGGGTGAAAATCCTTATCTCAGACAAAGCAGTTGCACAAATAGATCTCATTAAAAAGAGATAAGAAATGAAATAGAAATGAAATGAAATAATTTCAATACTAAATATGTGTGTACCAAGTGGTATTGCATACAGATTCTTAGAGGAGAAGTTGAATAACCTACAGGAAGACATAGACAGCAACACTTTCCTGGTGAAAGACCTCAAACTCCTACTCTCAGAATTAGATAAATCTAGCCATAAAATAAGAAGGAAGTTAAGGAGGTAAATAGAATGTTAGAAAACTTAGTTATGATAGACCTCTGGAGAAAATTGAACAGGTATAGAGAGGAATATACCCTTTTTTCCTGCAGTACATGGCAACTGCAAAAAAACCTGACCATATATGAGGAAATAAAAACCACATAATCAAATTCAAAGAACAAGTGGTTCCAATTCTCTATAAACAATTTGAAAAAATAGATGAAGACAGAGCTCTGCCTAATTCCTTTTATGATACCTATATGGTGTTGATAGCTAAACCAGGAAGAGTCAAAGCAGAGAAAGAAAATTATAGACCAATTTCACTAATGAATATGGATGTAAAAAATTTAAATAAAATATTAGGAAAGTGATTACAGCAAATTTTCACTAGGATAATACACTATGACCAACCAGGATTTATTCCAGGTTTGCAGGGTTGGTTTAATATTAGGAAAACTGTCAGAAAAATTGACTATATCAGTAACAAATTTAACAAAAATCATTTGATTATCTCAATAGATGCTAAAAAAGTTTTTAACAAAATGCAGCACCAATTCCTACTAAAAATACTAGGAATGGATGAATTGCTTCTTAAAATGATAAGCAGTATCTATCTGAAACCATCAATAAGCATTATTTGCAATGGTGATAAGCAAGAAGCATTCCCAATAAGATTGGAGTGAAATAAGGATGCCTGTTATCACTACTATTATTCAATGTTTTATTAGAAACATTAGCTTTAGGGGCGGCTAGGTGGCACAGTGGATAAAGCACTGGCCCTGGAGTCAGGAGTACCTGCGTTCAAATCCGGTCCCAAACACTTAATAATTATCTAGCTGTGTGGACTTGGGCAAGCCACTTAACCCCATTTGCCTTGCAAAAACCTAAAAAAACCTTTAGCTTTAGCAATGATTAGAAGAAAAAGAAATTGAAGGAATTATAATTGGTAATGAAGAAACTAAATTCTGACTCTTTGCAAATGATCTCATGGTATACCTAGAGAACACTAGAAAATCATCTAAAAAACTGCTGGGATACCATTAGCAACTTTAGCACAGTTGAAGGATATAAAATGAACTCAGCATTTCTATATATTACCAATAAGACAGAACAGTAAGAGATAGAAAGAGATTTCTCATTTAAAATATCTTCAAACAATATCTTCCAAGGCCAACTCAGAAATTTTTTAAAACAACTATAAAACACTTATCACAAAAATAAAATCATATCTAAATAATTGGGCAAGTATCATTTGCTCATGGGTAGTTTGAGTTAATTTAATACAATGACAGTTCAAGCTAAAGTAAGATAATTATTTAATGCCATGCCATTCAAATTTCCAAAAATTTATTTTAGTGAACTAGAAAAAATAGTAACTAAATTCATATGGAAGAAAAAGTCAAAAATAACAAGGAAATTAATGGAAAAAAAGTAAAAGAAGGCAGCCTAGCCATATCAGAAATAAAATCATATAATAAAAAGTCAGTTATCAAAACTGTCTACTACTAAGAAATAGGATGGTAGATCAATGGAAGAGATTAGATACAAAAAAGACCACAGAAAATAACTATATTAATCTACTGTTTGAGAAACCCAGAATCCAACTTTTGGGTTAAGAACTCACTCTTTGACTAAAAAAAAAACTGCTGGGAAAATTGAAAGATAGTATGGCAGAAGCTAGGATAGACCAACATCTCACAGATGAGGCCAAAATGGGTGCAGAATTTAGACATAAAAGGCTATATTATAAGCAAATTAGGAGAATAAGGAATAGTTTGTCTGTCAGATATATGGAAAGGGAAGCAGCTTATGACCAAAAAAGAGCTAAAGAACATAATAAAAATAAGCTGAATAATTTTGATTACATTAAATTAAAATTTTTTTACACAAAAAATCATTGTAAAAAAGATCAAAAGGAATGTAGTAAATTGGGAAATAATTTTTACCGAAACTGTTTCTGACAAAGGACTCATTTCTAAAAAATATAGTGAACCGTGTCAAATTTATAAAAAAAAGAATCATTCCCCAGTTGACAAATGATCAAAGGATATGCAAAGGAAATTCTCAGATGAAGAAATCAAAGCTATCAATAATCATATAAAAATTGCTCTAAATCATTATTGATTAGAGAAATGCCCATTAAAGCATCTCTGATGTACCACCTTACACCTCTCAGATTGGTCAATATGACTTGAAAGGATAATCTTCAATGTTGGAGGGGATGTAGGAAATCTAGGATACTAATGCACTGTTGGTGGAGTTGTGAATTAATCCAACTTTTCTGAAGAGCAATTTGGAATTATGCCTAAAGGGCAATAAAAATGTGCATACCCTTTGATTCAGCAATACCACTAATGGGTCTGTATCCTGAAGAAATCAGGAAAAATAGTAAAAATTCCACATGAACAAAAATATTCATGGCAGCTCTGTTTGTAGTGGCAAAGAATTGAAAATTTAGGGGATGCCCATCAACTGGGGAATGGCTGAAAAGATTGTGGTATATGTATGTCATAGAATACCACAATTCAATAATAAATCATGAAGAATGGGATTTCAGAAAAGCCTGGAAAGGCTTACATGTATTGATGCTGAGTGAGATAAGCAGAATCAGAATAACATTAAAAACACTAAAAACATGAAGTGATGATCAGCCAAGATGGACTTATTCACTCCATGAGTGCAATAATCAGAGAGAATTTTGGGGGACTTGTAATGAAGATTATCATCTATATCAAGAGAATGAACGGTGAACTTTGAACAAAGACAAAAGTTTATTATCTTCAATTTGTTTAAAATAGTCTTATATAATATGTAATTTTGCTAACTCTAATGTTTTCTTTTTTCCCTTTTGGATCTGATTCTGCTCTCACAAGTTTAAATTTCAATCTATGTTTATCATAAAAGCAAATGTAAAGCATATATTAGATTGCCTTCTTTTGTAGGAAGGGGGAGGGAAGGGAGGGAGGGATAAAAATTGTAAAACTCAAAATCTCACAAAAGAAGATTGGTAGAAACTACCATTGAATGAGTAGACAATAAATAAATATTTATATATTAATAATAAAAACCTATAATAGTAGGTCACCTCAACCTCCCTCTCTCAGACCTAGATATATCCAAACACAAAATAAGTAAGAAGGAAGTTAAAAATGTGAATAGACTTAAGTTCTACCATTTAGATATGATAGACCTCTGGAGAAAATTGAATGGAAATAGAAATGAATATATCTTTTTCTCTGCAATACATGGCATCTACACAAAAATTTATCATGTACTAGAGTATTAAAAACCAAACAATCAAATGCAGAAAGACATAAATATTAAATGTATCCTTTTCAGATTATGTTGCAGTAAAATTAGATATAATAAAGGACCATGGAAAGAAAAAGAAAAATTAATAGAAAATTAAATAAACTAATTTTAAAGAATCACTGGATCAACTCAGAGAAATAATCCTAGACAATGACAAGATTGAGACATTATATCAAAAGTTGTAGGATGCAGTCAAAGCAATTATTAGAGGAAATTGTATATCTTTAAATGCTTATAGGATTAAAATGGAGAAAGAGGAGATCAATGAATTGGCCAATGAACTAAAAAAGCTAGGAAAAAATCAAATTAAAAATTCCCAATTAAATACCTAATTGGAAATTCTGAAAGTCAAGTGAGGAGTTAATAAGTTTGAAAGTAAGAAAATTATTGATAACAAATTAAACTGACTTGGTTAAATTTTAAGAAAACAATAAAATAAATAAATGTTTAATTAATCTGATAAAAAAAGAAAACCAAATTACCAGTATCAAAAATGAAAAGGGTTAATTTACCAGAAAGAGTGGTAAATTAAAGTAATAATTCAAAGCTATTTTGCCCAACCATATGCCCACAAATTTGACAATATAAGTGAAATTGATGAATGTTTACAAAAATATGAACTACCCAGATTAACAGAAGAGGAAAAAAATAATGAATTATAAACTTAAATTATAAATTATAAATTAATTGTAAACATAAATAATCCCATTTCAAAAAAGAAAATAGAAGAAACTATCAATAAACTCTTTAAGAAAAAATCTCCAGGGCCAGATAGATTTATAAGTGAACTCCACCAAACATTTAAGGAACAATTACTTCTAATTCTATATAAACTATTCAAAAATAGCTTAAGAAAGAGCTTGATCAAATTCTGTTTATGACACCAATAAGGTGCTGATAGCTAAATCAGGAAGAATCAAAAAAAATATATAGACCAATTGCCCTAATGAATATTGATGTAAAAATTTTAAATGAATTTTTAGCAAAGAGTTACAACAGGATAAAACAGCATGATCTAGGTAGGCAGGGATGGTTCAATAGTAGTAAATCAATGAATCAACACAATTGCATTAGTTATGTTATTAATTATGATGGATGCAGTTCCTCTCAGCAGTTCAGATACAAAGGACAATCCTGAAAGAACTCTCATGGACATGACCAACCATATCCAGACAATAAACTATGGATTCTGAATGTAGAGCAAAAGCACATTATACTAGCTTTTTAAGTTTTTTTTAATGTTTTTTCTTCTCATGATTTTCCAGCTTGGTTCTAATTCCTCTTTCACAATAAGACTAATATGGAAACATGTTAAACATGATTTCATATTTATAATTTTTACTAGGTTGTTCACTTCCATGGGGAGAGGGGGGGGAAGGCAGTAGAAAAACTGTGGATTCATAAATTTGCAAATGGTTGAATATGGAATACTACTTTTTTATGTAATCAGAAAAATAAAATAAAATAAAGAAAAAGGAATGTCAAATATTTTTACTTGTAATTAAAGAAAAATAAATACAATGAATTAAGCAAACCAGAAAAATATTAAAGCTGAAAACGTATCTGAAAAAAATACACGACTAGCCTTAACATTTCTGGCCTTTCCTATCTTGGTTTGCTACATTATTCTTAGCCCTGATGTTGTAAGCATTCAGTCCTTTCTTACTGAACTCTACCTTGAGACTCTGGTTTGATAGTAAATTTTTTTCATAAGTTATATAAATTAGTTATTATTTACTAGAGAACTTATATTGAAATTAGTTTAAAATCTTTCTTAGTTCCTCTTTAAAAAAAACATATTAGTCTCAATATGAGATACTTGCAAATATTGATCATTTCTTAAAAATAGTAAATAAAAATAGTAAATAAAAGTAAAAAAGTTTAGAATATACACCAACAAATTATTACATAAAATTATTGAACAAAACAGATTTTTTTTACAAATGTTTGAAACATTTCTTTCCATTCAAGTAAAGTCCAAGAAGAAAAAAATGATAATGAAGGCAATAAAGACAAAGAGAGCTATAATAATAATAAAAATAATTTCCTTTCTTGGGTCTTCATAATACATATATATATATATACATATATATCTTCATAATACATATCTTCATCTATCATAATATATATTTTCATAATTTTTTCAAATACAAAAGCAGATAGTAGACTGACCTCAATTTTTCTTTATCAGATTTGGGTTTGGAAATATTGGGACTAGGAAGGGAAACACTTTTTTTTGTTGTTTTATCAATCAAAAAATATTTCTCAGAAAAAAAAATCCTTCCAGGAAGGCATGAAGACTGTAGTTTCATATGGAAGTATTTTTTTCATATAAGAAAATCTAAAATAAAGATATTTACAGAATCACAGAAATAGTGCCTGAAAAGACCCTAGAGATCATTTAGTCCAATTGTAGCACTTAACAATTGAGGAAGCAAGCAAAGAGAGGTGAAGTGACTGTCATGATCACACAGGTGGTAGTTTCAAATCCATATGTGTTCTGATGTCAAAACCAGAATTTTTTTTCCCTTTCATGTGTTACTTTTCTAAAACAAAATCATCCACAAAGGAGATCAAATCCTAGGTCTTCATTAATGGAAATGCCTTATTATAGAAACAAGATGCTTAATGCAATGCTTGTGAAATGATTTAAAGAGAAAAATTTAGGAGCATTCCTTCTTTTGCAAAAACAAGGGAAAAATACAAAATAGATACAAACAATCCTGAAAGGGAAGAATTTTTGCAAGCAGAATATATGCTACAATGAAAGAAATTTAGCAATCTAAATGCTGATCCACTTAAAATCAATGTGATCCTGTCAAGATGGTTCCCTTCTCTCACCATACGTTTCTCCTCTGTAAGTGGATTAGGCAACATAATCTTTACAGTTCCTTTTTTAATGTTCCATGACACAAATTTTCTAATTTGAAGTTTCTTAAAAGTGTCAGAAGGGGGCATTTCTAAAAGGAGTTGCAAAAATTTTAGGAGTGAAATGAAGTCTTTACAAAGTTTTTATTTCATTATTAAATAAGTTAATATAACATTTATATAACATCTGTAGATGGGAGAGTTGAGCCAATGGCATTCAATAATCCAAGACTTTCTTCTTTGTCCACCCTACTGGACCAATAAAGACATGGATTTTTCCCAGACCTTGTTTGATTTAAGGCATGATTATTTTTTATCATGGCCTTTCCCTTCCTATCTATCTTCACCCTGGAAAGTCAAACAGTCATATTCAGGAAAAACTTCAGTCTTCTTTTTGGAATAAGAGTAATAGAATGGCCCAGAGCTCTCCATGATCCCTTTCTCTGTAGTTTTACAAAGTTAATATCAGATGGAAAGACTGAACAATTACTATAGTGAAGAGCCCCCATATAGGAATATTCCTAACATTCAGACAGAAGTTTGACTTTGAACTCGAATTTAAATTTTTATTTCTCTTCATAAAACTCTTAGCTTCTTTGTAGTTGAAGGAAAAAATCAAAATATAGAAAATTTTTAGGTTAAAGAAGAAAAAAGCAGAACACATTAACAGTGTCAGTTACTAGACAGGTATGGAGAGGAAGTTGAAGAAGCAGTAGATTTTTGGTGAGAACTTCAGCTCTTGGATAGGTAGAATACAATGGTAATTTCAGCTCAAGACTTCTATTTTTAGATAGAGGTCCATCTCAATCTTTCTCTCTCTCTCTCTCTCTCTCTCTCTCTCTCTCTCTCTCTCTCTCTCTCCTCTACTACATCTATTCCATCCTTTCAGTTTTTTTCTTTCAGTCTTTGACCTCATACTAATGTAAGTGGTTTATTGTTCTGCTCAATAAGCCAAAGCTAAGGCCGTTAACTTTCTTTGAATTTTCCAGTTTTCTCTCTCTCTCTCGCAAGTTTTTTGTATATCTCTCAAAACTATCTTGAAGAACAGCTAAGTGGCACAGTGGATAGAGAACTGGCACTGGAGTCAGAATGACTTGAGTTCAAATCTGAAATCAGACAATTACCATATTTCCCCATGTATAAGACATTCTCATGTATAAGACACACCTTAATTTTGGGTTCTGATATTTGAAATAAAAAGTATTAACATAAAGTTATTGAACTCAAATTTTATTCATCATCAAATTCATACAACTCCTCATCACTGTCAAAACTCCCATCCATTAGCTTGTCCTCATTTGTGTTTGATGATGAATCACTCTCTTAGAAGAGGCTCTGACTGTTCTCCTGCCTGTGCTCTGGTTTGGGATTGACCACAAGCACTCCCTGGCCAAGTCTGGTATGTGGGTACATGCTCAGTCCATTCCATTTCATGAACTTGAAGCACCAGTTGTGTCCTCCTTTGAAATCAGTAACTTCTTTTTCATCAGCAATTCTTCTGACCTCACGCTAAACCATTTTTGTGGACACAGGAATTCCAGTGGCCTTTTGCCTCTTCAATCCATCTCTGCAATTCCCTCTCTAACTCAAGCCAGTTGGCTGCCTTGCCTCTCATGGACTTTTTCTGCCCAGGCCTTTTCAGTAAGGTTTCTTCTTCCTATAGCCAGTCTCAGATTATTTCTCAGTTGGAGAAGGACCAAACTTACATTCAGCAAAAGGATTTCCATTCACTTTTCAAACTGGATAACTTTGAACTTGGATTCAGCACTGTGTGAAAATCTATTCTGAGCTATTTCTGAGCAGAATGTGGCAAAATGTAATTTGATGGACTAGTAACAAATGTAAAACAATGAGAGCTAAGATAACAAGCATGAAAAAGTGGGAAATACAAGTAAAAACATCTACCACTATTTAAGATGATCCCAGTTTTTAGACCCCAAATTTTTTCAAAAAAAGATCCATCTTATACATGCAGAAATACAGTAATAATTACCTAGCTGTGATCTTGGGCAAGTCATTTAACCCCATTGCCTTGCAAAAACCAAAAATAAAAAACCCTCTCTTGAGACAAGAATGACTTTAGTCCCACTTCCAGTTCAAAGATCTGGAAAGTTCAAATTGTTTTCAAGAATGGGAAGAGAAAGGTTATCCATTTGAATTAAAAATCTCAGAATTCCAATCATTTTCCAAACCGAAAAAGTTTTGATGATTGGATAAGGAATCTGAAGATCTAGATTCAAATTTCACCTCTAATACCTACTATTATTCATTCGTGTCACTCATTTCTCCTTGAATATCTTCACAATCTCTTTTTCATCTCCTGGTATACATTCTGGAATTCCTTTGAAACACTTCTTTTCTTTCTCCTTCTCTGTATTTTCTTCCTTCTTTGTCTCCTAATAGATTTTATAATCCCATCCAGCTCATCTCTACCCTAAAATAACTGTGGAATAGAAAAAGCATCTCTCTAATGTCCTATTAAACTGTGATAGTCAAAATGCTGCCACCACTCAGGGAATTGCCACCAAACCTACCATGAACCATGTTAGGTACTATAACTTTCCACTCTTCCTTTTCCTCACTATCTGATTAGAAACTTATGACTATGTCTTGTTTAGATAATTGGTAGAGAACCAGCTCAAGACATGGGCAGGAAAACCATCACACCTCATCTCTAGTCTTCCTAAGATTTTCACTCTCTACAAATGTCATAACAATAAATTTCCCTTACAGGGGTGGAGTCAAGATGGCTGCAGGAGAATAGCCTGTCTTAGGTGCTCTCTCCAAAATATTTCAAAAACCTTAAAATTATGACTCTAAATTTTCAGGAGATAGAACCCACAGAAAGATCCAGTGAGGCAATTCTTCAGCCCAAGGTAACCTGGAAAATAGTGGGAAGGCTTTGCTCCATGGGGTTGGAGGGGCAGCAGTGTCAGAGTGAAGGAGCCTCCCAGAAACAGCCCCAGAGTGCATATAAGCACAAGCAGTTTCTTAAACTGCTCTCCCCCACCCCCCACCCAAAGAGCACCAGGCACAACTTGGAAGAACAGCAGGGACACCTCTGCTTGAGTGAGTGTGAAGCCCAAGTCAGTGCAGACCTCAGCAAGGCCCTCAGCATTGCCTTCAGTGCAGTCCACATCCCAGGAAACAGAAGCAGGTCTGTGGAACTATCCAGCAGGAGCCATTCGGCAGCAGAAATTTGATTCTCAGTCCACAAAATGTAAGGGAATAGAGGAAGACTGCCAATGTCAGTCTTCTGTCCTTGGGACATGATTCTGGGACTTGAACCATATTCAGACCCTGGTTGCAGTCTGGAGCCCCAGAGGGGTAAGCTTGTGGCCATTCAACAGAGCAGAAGAGCAGTCAGATACTGAGGTCCTTGTGTGTGTTGGGGGGTGTCCCAATAATACTCAAAAGCTCAGGAAGCCCACCAAAACCAGGAATAGGCTGGGAAAATGAGTAAACACAAAAAAGGAACCTAAACATAGACAATAATTTTGGTCCCTTGGAGGACCAAAATATACAATCTGAAGATGAGAAAGTCCAAGCTTCTGCTTCTAAGGACTCCAAGAAATATAGAAGTTGGACCTAGGCTATGACAGAGCTCAAAAAAAAGAATTTGAAAATTAAATAAGGGAGGTAGAAAAAAAACTGGGAATAGAAATGAGACAGATGCAGGGGAAACATGAAAACAACATCAGTAGCTTAGTCAAGGAAATAAAAAAAAATGCTGAAGGAAATAACATATTAAAAACCAGTTTAAGCTAAATGGATAAAAGGAAAAGAGAAGGACTTTACAAAGCAGAACTGGCCAGATGGAAAAGGAGATAAGAAAGCTTTCTGAGGAAAACAAATCTTTCAGATGTAGAATGGAGCTAAAGGAAGTAGATGACTTTGCAAGAAATCAAGACACGTATTCAGCACCAAAAGAATGAAAAAACTATCAGAAAATGTGAAATATTTCATTGAAAAAACAACTGATATGGAAAAAACAGACCCAGAAAAGATAATTTAAAAATTATTGGGCTACCTGAAAGTCATGATCAGGAAAAGAGTTTGAGCTCATTTTTAAAGAATTTCTACAGGAAAATTGCCCTGATATCCTAGAAGCCGAGGGTAAAGTAGAAATTGAGAGAATCTACCAATCTCACCTGGAAAGAGATAAAAGAATAACTCCACCCAGGAATATTATAGCCAAGTTGCAGACCTCCCAAGTCAAGGAGAAAATATTACAAACAGCCAGAAGGAAACAATTCAGATATTGTGGAGCTATAGTCAGGATTACCCAGGACTTAGCAGCATCTATATTAAGGGCCCATAAGTCTTGTAATATAATATTCTGGAAGGCAAAAGAGCTTGGAATGCAACTCAGAATCAACTGCCCAGAAAACTGAACAACCTCTTCCAGGGGAAAAGATGGATTTTCAATGAGACAGGGGAATTTCAAATGTTCCTGTTGAAATGACCAGAGCTGAACTGAAAGTTTGATCTTCAAGCACAGGACTCAGGTAAAGCATAGAGAGAGTGGATGAGAAGGGTAAATTATGAGGGACTTGAAGATGAACTGCATGTATTCCTGCATGGAAAGATGATACTGAAAATACTCATATGAACCTTCTCATTTAACAGAGAAGGCAGAAGGAGCTTTTAAAGATGAGGCACAGGAGATAGATGAATTTGAAGATATAACATATTGTAAAAATGGAGTCAGTGGGTGAAAGGGAAATGTACTGGGAGTAAGAGAAAGGAGAGGTATAATAGCCTAAGATATTTCATGTAGTTTTTGCAATGGTATGGGGGGGGTGAAGGGGAATAAGGGAGCCTTCATTCCCATCAGAAATGATTCAGAAAGGAAACAACATACACACTCAATAGTTTATAGACATCTAGAAGAAAAAGGAGAGAAGGGGGAAAAAAGGAGAGAAGGGGGATTCAAGTGATAGAGGAGAGGGTAAGTCATGGGAAAGGATAGTCAGATATAACACATTTTCTTTTTTACTTTTTGCAAGGTGGTGGGATTGGGAGGCCTCTCCAGGGTCACAGGGCTGGGTGGTTGCTGGGTCTGTCTTTGGGGTAGGAATTATGCTTGGGGCCTCTTGGCCTCAGGTTCACTGCTCTGTCCACTGCACTACTAGACTGCCCTATAACACATTTTTGAAGAGGGACAGAGTGAAAGGAGAGATAAAATATAATAGATGGTAGTGGGATGGATGGGGGGAATTACAATCAGCAACAGCAAATGGGAAAACATGGAAGTAACTTCTATGATGGACTTATGATAAAGAATGTGATCTACCTGAGACATATCTGATGGTATAAGAACACAGACTTAAACACATACACAGACACACACACACACACACACAGACACACACACAAACAGAAAAAGAATCAATAGACTGTGAAAAAATCTTTGTTTTCCAGACAACTTCTTGACTCTAGGAATATTTCATTAATTATTAGAAGTTTCTAATTTACTAACAGCTTACATTCCAAAATCAAGGTCTTTGTCTACTCTTGATATTAGGAAAACTCTGCTTTTCAAATCCAAATATACAATTATGCAGTGCAATTGTCTCAATTCTCATCTTTTTTTTGAGATTCCTCAAAGGAAGGAAGGAAGGAAGGAAGAAGGAAGAAAGGGAGGGAGGGAGGGAGGGAAGGGGGAAGAAAAGGAAGGGAAGGAAGGGAAGGAGAGAAGGAAGGGAAGGAGGGAAGAAAAGGAGGGAAGGAAGAAAAATGTGAAATTCAAAAATCTTACAAAAAATTGAATGGTGAAGATTACCTTTGCATGCAATTGGAATAATAAATTAATTTAAAAAATAATACAACAGCATTAGAAACTTGCTTAGAAATAAAATATATTAGTCAATTCATTAATAGACAAATTGTATAACCATATTTTCATACTAGCTTCCTGTAGGGAATGAAGTTAAGTCAATCTGGTTTTACTAATTGCAATTCTATTTTTTTCAAAAATTAAAGTAATCAAAATATTTCAGAAGAAACTTTCTCTAGGAAACAGTACCAAAAAGTAACCAGGTTAAAAAAAAAATAAAGTTATCTTTGCTTTAAAAGAAAACTACATGTCTAGGGAGGAACCACACATGCTCCAGAGTTTTTTCCTACAAAACATTAAATGAAGTCAAGCCTCTACATAGACATTACAACTATAGATTTCATCCAAAAAAACAATGAAACAAAAATTCACCTGTAGACATCATATAGGATCTTCACTGATGGTGTGTCTCTTCTGGGGAAAAGAAGTGCAGCTAGGCAGGAGAGTGTGAAAACCATCAGGATGTTTTTAACCACAGTGTACCCTAACTCTTTACAACTAGATAGAAAACCAGCAGGGAGGGTCTCATGTGGCACCAGACAAAATCTGAACTCCGTGAACACTGAGTCAAAAGATAGGAATAGGTTGGAAACAAACCACCACATAGGCAGAGCCTGGACATAAAGAAGGAAACAAACCTCTGCATAGAAAACACCTGGCCCACACAGGCAATATCTTGGCCAGTGAGAAGACAGGGATCAGACGCTAGACCCAGATCAAAAAGCTTGGGTCTATAACTCCCTATGCCCCAGAAGCAGAGGTTAATCATCTAAAATGAGCAAAAAAAAAAAAAAAAAACCCTAAAGGAGTGCTAACCACAGAAAGCTACTATGCAAATAAAGATGGAAAAAATGTAATCCCAAAAGAAAGGAATAATGACAAATAACAGAGAAGTATCAATAACATCTATGACATTGACTCAAATTCAAAACCTCGTAGAAAAACTTTAACGAGAATTTAAAACCCAAAGGAGAGAGGAAGAAGAAAATAGAAAAAATAAGTGAGAGTCATGCAGAAAAAATTTTGAAAAATTGATCAAAGAAATCAACTGGAAAAATGCAACTCAATAAAATTAACTGGAAAAAATCCAACTCAGTAAAATCGACCAAATGGAAAAGGAATGCAACTCAACAACAAGTAAAATTAATCAGATAGAAAAGGAGACACAAAAGCTAACCATAGAAAAAAATTCTAAAAACTAGAATTGAACAAAAAGAAACTAATGAATCTACGAGACACCAAAATTCTATCAAACAAAATCAAATGGATGAAAAAAATTGAAGATAATGTAAAATTTTTTTTAGGAAAAACAAATGATCTAGAAAATAGATCCAAAAGAGATAATTTATGAACTAGAAAGCCTAGATTAAAAAACAAACAGAATCCTACATTACATTGTTTACAAGAAACACATTTGAAGCAGAGAGATACACACTAGGTAAAGGTAAAAGGCTGGAGCAAAATATTTTCACTCAAAAGAAGTAAAAAAAATCAGAGGCAGCAAAACTGATCTCAGAAAAAACAAAAGCAAAAATAGATCTCATAAAAACGGATAAGGAAGGAAGTTGCTTCTTCTTAAAAGGCATCATAGAAATTGAAGTTATTTCATTATTAAATATATGTGTATCTAGTGATATAGCATCAAAATTCAAAGAGGAGAAGCTGAATGAATTACAAGGGCACATAGACAGCAAAACTATAATAGTGGGGAACCTCAGTCTCCCTCTCTAAGAGCTAGATAAGTCTGACCACAAAATAGACAAAAAGAAAAAGAAAGTGAATAAAATATTAGGAAACTTAGATATGATAGACTTTTGCAGAAAACCAAATGAAGATAGAAAAGATATACCTTTTTCCTCTGTTGTACATGGCCCCATACCAAAACTGGTGATAAAGTAGGGCATAAAAACCTTACACCTCAAATGAAGAAAGGCAAAAATAATAAATACAAATTTTTCAATAAAAATTACATATAATGAAAGTCCTTGGAAAGGTAAACCAAAAATTAAATGGAAACTAAATAACTTAATTTTGAATTAAACAACAAATCATAGAAATAATCATTTCATCCAAGAAAATGATAAGGAGGCATCATAACAAAATTATCAGAGGCAGCCAAAGCAGTTTTAGGGGAAATTTTATATTGCTAAATGCTTTTATGAATAAAATAGAGAAAGAAGAGATCAATAAATTTGGTATACAATTAAAAAAGCTAGGAAAAGAACAAGTTAAAAATTCCCAATTAAATACCAAATTAGAAATTCTGAAAATCAAAAATGAGATTAAGAAAACTGAAATCAAGAAAGCTATTGATCTAATAAATAAAACTAATAGTTGGTATTATGAAAAAAACAAAAAATAGATAAATCTTTGGTCAATCTGATTTTAAAAAAAAAAAGAACTTGCCACAATGAGGAGGAAATTAAAGAGATAATTCAGAACTATTTTATCCAACTGTAAGCCAATAAATTTAATAAACTGTGTGAAATGGATGAATATTTCCAAAAATGCAAACTACCCAAATTAACAGAAGAGGAAATAAAATGCTGGAATAATCCCATTTCAGGAAAAAAGAAATTGAAGAAATTATCAATCAACTTCCTAAGAAAAAGTCTACAATTCCAGATGGATTTACAAGTGAATTCTACCCAACATTTAAGAACAATTAATTCCAATTCTACATCAAGTATTTTAAAAAATAGAAGAAGGCAGAGCTGCTAGGTGGCAGAGTGGATAGAGCACTGGCCCTGAAGTCAGGAGGACCTGAGTTCAAATTCAGTCTGAGATGCTTAATAATTACCTAGCTGTGTGCTTTTGAGCAAGTCACTTTAACCCCATTGCCTTGGAAAAACAAAAATAAAATAGAAGAAGGAGTTATGCCAAATTCTTTTCATGACACCAATATGATGCTGATAGCAAGACCAGGAAAAGTAAAAACAGATGAAGAAAATTATAGACCAATGAACATTGATGCAAAAATCTCAAATAAAATTTTAGCAAAGAGATAAAAGCAAGTTATTACTAGGATAATGCATCATGATCAACTAGGATTTGTACCAGGTTAGCAGGGATGGTCCAGTATTGGAAAACACTCAACATAATTGAACATATCAATAAGAAAACCAACAGATATCACATGACTATCTCAATAGATACTGAAAAAGTCTTTGACAAAATACAACATCCATTCCTAATAAAAACACTATAGAGTATAGGAATAAATGGAGTTTTACTTAAAATAATAAGCAGTTTCTATCTAAACAAATATTATATATAATGGAGATAAACTAGGAACATTTCCAGTAAGATCGGGGTGAAACAAGGATGCCCATTATCACCTTACTATTCAATAAAGTGTTAGAAATGTTAACTTTAGCAATAAGAGAAGAAAAAGCTATTGAAGGAATTAGAATTGGGTATGAGGAAGCAAAACTTTTACTCTTTGCAAATGATGTGACGGCATATTTAGAGAACTCTAGAAAATCATCTAAAAAACTACTTGAAAAATTAACAAATTCAGCAAAGTAGCAGGTTATAAGATAAACCTACATAAATCATTAGGATTTCTATATATGAACAACAAAGTCCAAGGACAAGAGATAAGAATGAGAAATTCCATTTAATGTAACTGCAGACAACATAAAATAATTGAGAATCTATGACCCAAGAAAAACTCAGAAACTACATGAACACAATTACAAAACACTTTTCACACAAATAGATCAAAATAATTGGAAAAATCAATTGCTCATGGTTAGGTTGAGCAAACATAATAAAAATGGCAATTAAATGTGAATTAAAGTACTTATTTAGTGTCATATCAATGAAACTACCAAATAACTATTTTACAGAGCTAGAAAAAGATAACAATATTCAAATAGAGTAAAACAAGGTCAAGAATACCAAGGGATCAGATAAAAAAAATGTAAAGGAAGGTGGCCCAGCTCTACCAGATCTAAATTTATAAAAAGAAATCTTCTAAAATGGAAGGATAAAAGTCTGAGTCTACATGTATTCAAAGTTATTTAATTCTAAAGCACTATTTAAGGACTATCTTTCAAGAAAAGAATGGACCACCATAGAAGGGAGGGAAAATCTATACTACAGGAATGTCTAAGAAAAATTCCTGTGACTTCTCTGTCATCTTTCAAGGCTTAACTCAAACCCTCCCTCCTGCAAGAGGCTACTTCTAGTCCCCCTAAATTTTAGTGCCTTCCCCCTAAGAATATCTCCAAAAAGTGGAACAGAAAGAATTGTATGCCACATGACCAGTGAGGCCAATTCATATGTAGATATATAACTTGCTTGTACATAGCTGTGAATACATAAGAATGAGAGTTCATTGAAGATTAGGGTGGATTTTTACCTGTCTTTGTATCCCCATTTCTTAGCACTGTGCATATCTTTTAGTAAAACCTCAATAAATGCTTGCTGTTTTGTAAAAGAAAATACTTAAAAGAAAAGCAGCTACAAATTAGTGCTATATTCCCAATGATGGAATCCCATATATATATATATATATATATATATATATATATATATATATATATATATATAAACATAAATCAATTATCTAAATATATAGTGGTACAGACAAATATGATCTATTTCTCATATATCCAAAAAGCTAAGTTCATGCCTTTATAGAGGGTTTGGGACTGAGAAATGCCTCCGTCTATGTGATTCTTCTAAGAAGTCTGAAACCAACTCAGTAAGTCCCTTGCAGTTTTTTGTTAATTCAAGCATTTATTAGATACCTACTTGTATGCCAAACACTGTGCTAAGCATCTTATGAATATTATCTCATTTGATCTTCACAAAAATTCTAGTTAGTAGGTCTTATTATTAATCCCAAATTAAAACTGAAATAACTGAGTTAACAATGCAATGTCTTTCTCAGGGTCACACAGCTAGTGAGTGTCTAAGAATGGATTACAACTCACTTCTTCCTGAATTCAGTCTCTATGCACTTATGTAAGTATACAATATATAGCTCAGCATTTTCTCCATCACTTAGGAGTCAAACCTCCCTCCTCTTAATCAGCGACATTTCAAATCTTCCCATATTGGGTGGAAATTGAGTTATACAAGAAGAAAATGCCAACCTTTCTGACCAATTTAGAATCATTTATATGACTTGAATTTAATTTTGAAAGCATTTAATACTTACTAGATTAATTCCCTGCAGAGATTTGAAATAAAGGATCCTAACCTCTTTTCTGAGCTTTCAAAATCTGCTTTGCCAAAATCTCATGTGCATCTGAAACAAATTATGTCAAGGTTTTTCCCCTTTCCCATCTATCATGATTTCTAAAATAGTTTCTTCATCCCAAGGTTTCTGTAATTTCTATCTCAGCAACAAGATGCTATTTATTGGTCTTAATCCTGCCTGGAACAGCAAATAACTTCTTAATATTATTTAATTAATGAAGAATGAAATTATCATTAAAATTCAAAAGTCCATTGGCAGCATTCACAACCCCATACAATGTGACTTTAACTTATTTGTCTAGCCTTAATCTCATGCTATTATTCTGTACATAGTCAAGTTGGACTACTCTTCTCTCCAGAGTATCCTACGTACAAACAAGTTATTTTGAAACCCTGTCAATCCTTAAATGGTAGACTCAAATAACACCTCTGGTAACATCCTAGTCAAAAGTGATGCTTCCTTCTTGGAACATTCATAGTATTTTTGTGCATCTTTTACATACACATGTTGTAAGAATGAGCTCAAGGCCCCTTTTGGCTTAGATTGCTTCCATATCCATAAAAAAGACAGGAATGTATCCTGGTTTCATTTCTGTTTTTACTTTACTTTTTTGGCTAAATAAGAGAGCAAATGGGGCAAAAGAATAAGGAAATTAAGGAGCTTCAAACACCATAAATATTATGGTAGTTACTGGACAAATAACTCCTACATATAATTATGTATCAGGAACCATGGGAAATATGAACCATAAAGTATCATAAGATCTCTGACCCAAGCACTTGGACAAGAAAATTTAGTCCAGAGAATTTAGGGGAATTATCTACTGGAAAGGAGCATATTCTGTATCTTCATGACCTTGGATTCCAGGGTAAATAGTCTTCTCATGGGAAAAGAAAATTCTTCTACTCTAAACTCTGAACATAATAAAGGACAGGAGGGCTTAAAGTGAGAAACTTATCTTTCTACCCAGGAAGAGTTGTTGGTCCTGTTACTGAAATAAAGGTGATAGATTTTATTAAAATTACCCTAGGAAATATCATGACTTTGAAATTAAATAAATAAGAATGTCAATCATTTCTTCTGAGTCCCCTTCTGCCTTTCAAATTCAGTGATTCTGCAAGGATCACAAGGGAAGAGATAGCACTCCAGTCAAAGACTGTAACTATAACCAAAAGCTGGAACAAAAAGAAATATATACCACGTGACCAGTGAGACCAAGCATAGAACCATACAGTGAAAATTTTGTACCCATCAGGGGATCATTCAATGTAGCAATGTCCAGCAGAGGACCATCTGATGGAAAAGGCATATACAGTGAAGCAGCGTGCAGTGGAAGAGCATCCAGGAGAGGCAATGCAAAGTAATTTGTAAGCATTTATGAAGCATTGGCACTGTTCTAAGGACTGATATAAGGTATAGGTAGGAAGGAAGAGAATTCCATGAAAACAGAATAGTCACAGCAAATGCCCAGAGCTAGGAGATAGAATATTTTACTTGAAGAAAAGCAATAAGTTCAGGATCACTGGTTGGCAAAGTATGTGGCAGGAAGAAAAATGTAACAAAAATAAGTAGCAACAGTATCTATGTAGTACCTACTATGTACCAGACATTATACCAAGCATGTTATAAATGTTATCTCATTTGAGATTGGCATAAGAAGTCTGGAAAGGAGTGAGGAGTCAGACTGTGAAGGCCGTCAAATGACTTATAGTTGATTCTAAAAAGTACTAAGCATACTCTGTAGTTTATTGAATGGGGAGAGATATGGTAATATCTGCACTTTAGGAAGGTTAATTTTATAGCCAAGTGGAGAATAAAGTGGAGTTAAGAGAGTCTTGTGGTAGGAAAACCAACCAGAGGGCTATTGCAATAGTTCAGGTATAAAGTGATAAGGGCTTCCATCAGGGGGATGGCAGTGTCATAGGAAAGAAGGGAGTGAAAGTGAGAGGTGTTATAAGGTAAAATGACAGAGATTAGTATTAGATTGAATTTGAAAACTGAGAGAAATTGAGGAATTGAGGGATGAGTCCCTTGGTAACTGGGAAAATAGTGATTCTCTCAGCAGTAGTAGGGATCGGGGTGGGGGGAGTAAGAGGTTGAAATTCACTTTGGACATATTGAGTTCAAACTGTCTATGGGACATTTATTTTGATATGTTTAATGATCATTTAAAGATGTGAATCTGGCCAATGTGACAAGAAAGGACAATCATCAATGTTGGAAGGGAAGTGGAAAATCTAGGGCACTAATATATTGTTGGTGGAGCTGTAAACTCATCCAAACTTTCTGGAGAGCAATTGGAATTATGCCCAAAAGGCAACAAAAATGTGCATACCCTTTGATCCAGCACTACTGGGTCTATACCCTGAAGAGATTATGAAAAAGGGTAAAAACATCACCTGTACAAAAATGTTCATAGCAGCCCTGTTTGTGGTGGCAAAGAAATGGAAACTAAGGGAATGTCCATCAATTGAGGAATGGCTTAACAAACTGTGGTGTATATATATATATGTATATAATATAACACTATCGTTCTAAGACTGGAAGGATTTGCATGAACTGATGCTGAGCAAGATGAGCAGAACCAGAAGAACACTGCACACCCTAACAGCAACATGGGAGTGATGATCAAATTTAATGGAATTGTTCATACCAACAGGGCAATAATCAGGCACAATTCTGGGATATCTGCAATGGAGGATGCCATCTGTATCCTGAGAAGGAGTTTGAACAAAGACCAAAGACTATTACCTTTAATTTTTTAAAAAATCATATCTTATGTAATTCTGCTATCTCTCATACTATATGTTTCTTCTTTAAGGATATGATTTCTCTCTCATCACAATCAACTTAGATCAATGCACACTATGGGAATGATGTAAAGACTACCAAACTGCCTTCTGGGGGTGGGGGGAGGGAAGCAAGATTGGGGGAAATTGTAAAACTCAAAATAAATAAAACTTTTCTAAAATTTAAAAAAAATAAAAATAAAAATGTAAGTCTGAATATCAACAGAAATGTTAGAATCTGTAGAAGTAGATCTGAGAATCATCAGAATAGAAATGATCCTTGAAAACTAGTGAGTGTCTGTCTTTGTATCCCCATTTCTTAGCACTGTGCATATCTTTTAGTAAAAACTCAATAAATGCTTGCTGTTTTGTAAAAGAAAATACTTAAAAGAAAAGCAGCCACAAATTAGTGCTATATTCATTATATATATATATATATATAATATAAACATAAATCAATTATCTAAATATATAGTGGTATAGACAAATATGATCTATTCCTCATATATTCAAAAAGCTAAGTTCATGCCTTTATAGAGGGTTTGGGACTGAGAAATGCCTCTGTCTATGTGATTCTTCTAAGAAGTCTGAAACCAACTCAGTAAGTCCCTTGCAGTTTTTTGTTAATTCAAGCATTTATTAGATACCTACTTGTATGCCAAACACTGTGCTAAGCATCTTATGAATATTATCTCATTTGATCTTCACAAAAATTCTAGTTAGTAGGTCTTATTATTAATCCCAAATTAAAACTGAAATAACTGAGTTAACAATGCAATGTCTCTAGAGAGAAAATCTAGCATAGAGCTCTAGAGAACACTCATCATTAGTGTGCGTACCCTTAACAAAGATCCACAAAGGAGATTGTTGAGTTGACAGACAAGTAGGAGAACCAGGATAGAACAGTATCACAAAAATGTAAAGAGAAGGTAAAAACAACAAAAAGAAGGTGATTGACAGTTTCAAAAGCTATAGAGGGATAAAGGAGGACTAGAAAAAATTCATTAGAATTGGCAATTAAGAGATCAGTCCTAAATTGAGAGAGAGAGAGGGAGAGAGGGAGAGAGGGAGAGAGAGAGAGAGAGAGAGAGAGAGAGAGAGAGAGAGAGAGAGAGAGAGAGAGAGAGAGAGAGAGAGAGAGAGAGAGAGAGAGAGAGAGAGAGATTTGAGTTGAATAGTTAGGTTGGAAGACAGGTTGTATAGAATTAAGAACATTGAGGAAAGGAAATTGCATATGGTTTTCTCAAGTAGTTTTACCACAGAAGAGAGGAAAGAAATGAAAGTTAATTTAATACAGGTGGATGGAGTAACTAAGGAATTTTTTGAGGATAAGAGAAACATGGGTATTTTGTAGGCAATAGGGAAGTAGCTAGTAGGCAAAGAGAAATTAAAGATAAGAAAGTGAGTATAATAAAGGGAAAAACTGTTGGAGAACATGGAAGAGAATGAGATCACTTGTGCATATGGAGGACTTAGCCTTGACCAATAAAAGGCCACAGTAAAAACAGTAAATGAGGAAATAATGACAGAAGGCATCTGGAGATAGGAGATGACAAGAGAAGAAGGAAATCTTGGTGAATGGTCTCAATTCTTTTCAGCTGAGAAGGCAGGGAAAGGGCCATCATAGAAGGTTTCAGGAAGAATGACTAAAGTTTGCAAAAGAGGCTGAGGTGAGTGGAATAGAGAGTTAATTAAGGAAGTATTTAAAAGATTCCCTTGCCACAGTGAGGGGGCCTAGTTGAGCTTATGTAGCATAAATTTTTTAATGGAGTCAGGTAGAAGGGTTTCATGATTTTTTTCCACTGTTGTCCTGCACCACATGGGGAATGAAGATAACAGATTGTGGGAATAATTCAGGGGTGAATCTTTCAGGAAAAGACCAATGTCAGGAAAAGGAATGATGAGATTGGAAAGAAGAGAACAATGTAGAGGATAAAACAGGAGAAAGAGAACATGCAGTTAGTTCAAGGTGATGGTCTGGATAAAACTGAAGGGTTAAGGGACTGGAGTTCACTGTGAAGTAAAAGACAGTAAGTATAGCAAAGAGGAAGGAGAGGTAGAAGAACAATTGATGGTGATGAGATGAGGGAATTTCAATGTTCCTGAACATGAGGGTAATGTATTTGTGGGTGATGAAGGCAAGCTTAATTGAATGACCATCATTATATGTCACTGAAGTAGGATAGAAAAGTATAACATGAAATTATTAAGATGAGGATTTGTGGGATAAGAGTGTTTGAGTAAGTGCAATATGCATATTGATGTCCCCTATTATGAAGCCATGAGTTGGGGCAGAAAGTCTGTGCCCATATACTGAATCCATGGAGGGAAGAAAGGAAATGTCCAGAAGGTTAATAGATAACAGCTACTAGAATTTTAACTGAGTGGTAGATATGGATTGAGTGAACTTCGAGAATGGGAGAACCTTGAGAAATGGCTATTGAAAGATAGTGATAGAAGAAAAGTCTGGAATTGACAATCAGAAAATGAAGTTTGAATGATGACAGATGACTGTTCAGAATCACTGGGAAAAGTAGGGTCTGGAGGGAGATGAAAGTTAATTATCCATTAAGGAATGAGTTTAGATAGGCTATCAACATCCCTGTGGGGTTTGTCAATATTAAGTCATGTTGCAGCACTGCAGCATCTACAATGTGAATTTCCTCTCCATGAATGTACCTAGACATACAAAATCCCTACACAGGATTATAGAATAAATTATTCAGAGACCATCTAGAACACACCATCTCTAGGTCCTCATTTTCAGGTGAGGAACCTGAGATTCAGAAAGGTTAGCCAACTCGTCCATAGTCACACAATTATCATTTAACTAGTAAATATCTAAAATGGGATTTGAATCTATGTCTTCCAAGTCCAGTGCCCTACTACACCAGGCTTCCTCTTCACTATATGTATTTATTCCTACATGAATGTGTCCACATCCTAAATCTTCTCTTTCTGTATGTTTCTCAGGGATATGTGGAGGGGATGGCAAATGAAGCAGAGCTGAGCCTCCCTTCTGATTGCAAAGGGTTGAGTCTCTCCTGTTGCTCCCTCATTGCATGTTCCTGATGCTTTGCCATTCATATTCTATATATGTGCATTCTTTCTACTGATTCTGCGTGTATTTATGCTGAGAGTTCAGGTCTACACAGAAAATATTTTATTGCTACACTTCATCCTAAGCCGTTTCATTAATATGCTTTCACTTTTAAATTGCAGTGTATTATGGTTGATTAGCATGCAAACACTGAAATCAATGATGCAATGGGGGGTTGTAAACTATGGTTTTAATGCTTATGGATCAAAAATAGTTTGAACTTGGGGTAGCCTTTTCTTAGAAATCTGAGAAGCTCTGCAAGCTTATCTAGGCATCACACAGTCTTTTGTGTTCATGTCTCATAGAGGCAGTATTATGTAAAGGAGAACATGCTAGGCTTGGATACAAAAAGTACCAAGTTCAGATACAGCACCTGATGCCTACCAGATATGTGATCCTAATTAAGTCACATCGTTTATGTGCCAGATAACTCATCAACTAAGGCATAGTTTGGTTGTGTCCTCTTAGCAGGAAGAAATTCTCCAACAGACATTCCTCAAGCTGATAAGACTATTGGTCCTTCTGCAATTCATATAGATGTATCATATATTCCCTACTAAACTGAAATCATTCAAAGGCCACTATATCTTATTTTCTTTCAGTTTTCCTCAGTTATCACACTTAGAGCCTAGGCATCTTTATAAATGTTTATTGAAATAATGAGTGAATAAATAAAGTCCATAATCCTCCATTATAACCAATGATAATCATTTAGTCTGATTTGTACCTCGATGTTCAAGGGAATGGCAAGAGAAATAGTCAGTCAATTATCATTTATTAAATGTCTATCATGTGCCAGATCCTGAGTTAAGGGTTTTGAAGAAAAGCAAAAGATAATTCTTGCCCTTAAAGAGGTCAAAATATAATTGAGGAGACAATGTGAAAGTACTTATATACAAACAAGATAGATAAAGATACATGCATGTGTGAATTTATTTATGTGTCATGCATGTATATGTATATATGTATATCTTCAATAGGAAATAACTGACAGAGGGAAGACACTAAAATTAAGAAGAACGAAAAAGTACATGAGGCTGAAGGCCATATAGTATTTGTGTAGTTTTTCATGTCTTTATCATAGATGTCCAGACCATAAATTCTATAATACTAGGGGAAATGTCTTAGTTAAACATTGTTCCTGGGGGAGGCTAGGTTGCGTAGTGGATAAAGCACCGGCCCTGGAGTCAGGAGTATCTGGGTTCAAATCTGGTCTAAGACACTTAATAATTACCTAGCTGTGTGGCCTTGGGCAAGCCACTTAACCCCGTTTGCCTTGCAAAATCAAAAAAAAAAATGTTCCTCCCAGCACCAAGCATATTATTTTACATACTTAATAAGTGGGCTTTTTTATTTAATTGAATGAGATGAATTTTGCCTTGTTTTAGGTGACAACTACTAGGGGAAGGTAACACAATGCCCTTTAATACCAAGTTACAAAGGAGTTTCCTGAGATGCCAGAAAACCTTCCTCTCTTAGAGATTATCTGAAATTTATAACCTCATTCCAGACTATAACTCTGTGGAAAAATAAAATCTGCTCTTTAAAACTAAAATTTCATTATTTAACCCAAATTACTTCTAAGGAGCTCCTGCCTAGCATCAAAGTGCTCAAAGGTTCCCTTTGCATTAATCATAGAATTGTGGGGAAATGTAATGAGCTCCCTAAGGAAATTAGGTGTTTAGATTCAGAGTCCTCTTGGCCCCTTGATGACTTTCAGTACCTCTTCAGAGAATATGTCCAGGACCCCCCACTGGCTCCTCCTCAGGGAACTCCACTTTCTATTCTGAGTTTAAAAGCCTCTTTTCTACAAAGGGGCTGTAGTCAGTGACTCCCTCTCCCTGACATTCATTTTGAATCCTGACCAATCAGTGCAGAGAGTAGAATGAACAGATTCCCAAAGAAGCTTGTATTGCCTTCCAGCCACTTCTCTATGCTTGTGGCGCTTTGGTCAAGGCCCCAGCAGTGCTGCCATTCCTTTATCCCCCTCCTAACCCCAGGCTCAAATTGAACTCCTGGCAAATGTAAGTGCTACTTTAAGGTGAGGAAATAAAACAGGGATTTATTATAAATATGCTGGGAAATGATTTAATTATTTCCTTGGGATGTGTCATAAATTCCACCTATGTCTTTTGCCCAATTTTCTTCTCTATTTCTCCCAAATTATAAACTTCCATCTGGACAAATAGTAAATTTATGAGGTTGGAAGAGTTATGACATATGTTCTTTATCTGTCTTCCCACTCCAGATAGGATTCTATCTTTAAAAGCATAGAAAAATGCTACTCTAATTTGAGTTTAAAAATCTTCCAGGGAAAACAATTTTTAAATATAGTATAATACAACACAACAAAGCATAGTACAATATAACACAATATAATTCAATTCAATGAAACACAAGAGAGGCAGTCAGATTTAGTGAACAGAATATTGGAATTGGAGTTAGGAAGACATGGATTGAAATTTTGCCTTTTCTACCTGTGTGATCGTGGGTAAGCCTTTTAAACCCTCTGGGCCCTTGTTTCCTCATCTGTAAAATGAAGGAGTTAAGCTAAATGACCTTTGTAGGTCTCTTGAAACTCTAAATATATGATCCTGAAATGAACATTTATTAAGTGCCCTATCAAGGTTGTTGTTCAGTTCTTCAATTTTATCTGACTCTACATGACCCTATGGATAAAGCCCATGTTTTCTTGATATTGATACTGGAGTAATCCTTCTCCATTGCATCTCCATTTTTCAAAAAAGGATCTGAGGCAAATAAGGGTTATGCTACTTGCCCAAGGTCACACAACTAGTAAATATCTAAGAAGAGATTTGAACTCAAATTTTCCTGAATCCAGGTCTGGTATTCAATCCAGTTTTATCCCAAGCTGCTACTAGTGCCTAATTATCTTAAATACCTATTATGCATAAAACTTTGGACTAAGAATTAGCAAAAATACCAAGCCTAGATAAGACATTCTACCATAAGGAATTTAGAGTTTAGTACAGAAAAAAATATAAGTAGAGAGGAATAAGGAAAGGAATAAGTATTTACATAGTACTTTTTACCTCATTTAATTCTCAAGATAATCTTGCAAGGCAGATGCTATTATCATCGCCATGTTGCAGCTGAAGGAAGGATGACTTCCCCAAGATCACAATTCTACGTATATGAGAGTAGATTTAAACATTTCAACATCCTGATTCCAGGCTCAGAGCTCTATCTACCACTACCTGCCTTCTGCAAATAGTTATATAATATAAAGTTAAAATTGAGAAAGGTAAAAACAAAAGAAGGAGTTAGGATAATAATCAACTGAAAGCAAAGATAAAGTGAGATTTTTTAATTCAAGTTATCAAATGAGACAAACATTGAATATCCCTTATCATGAATTCTGGTTTTAAGTAAATTTCACTGTTAGAAAATTCTCCTTGATGTGTAACCTAAATCAATTCAATGTCATCTTTTTTTCATGATATTTTTTTATCTTTTTACATATAAAAATAAAAAATTATATGAAATAGTTAAATTTATTTATTGATGTTTTATCAATAATATATAATGGTAGTTTCTACCAATCATTTTTTGCAAGGTTTTGAATTTTACATTTTTTCCTCACTTCCTCCCTCTTGTCTCCCCCCAAAAGAAAGCAATCTGATAAAGTCTTTACATTTGTTGCCATGATACACATAGATCAAAATTCAAAATTGAGAGAAGAAACAGTCCAAGAGGAAGAAAGAATACATTAGAAATAACAAAATTTTGTAATATGTGAGACAGCTTTTAAAAATTGAAGATATTAATCTTTGGTCTTTGTTTAAATGCCACAGTTCCTTTTCTGGATACAGATGGTATTCTCCATCACAGATCCCCTAAAATTGTCCCTGATTATTGCACTGATGGAGTGAGCAAGTCCATCAAAAGCTGATCATCACCCCATGTTGTTGTTGTTAAGATATTATTGATATAGGCAATTATGCTGACAGTTTTCCAAATAGTGAACCAACCCTGTACTCCTAGAATTAATCCTACTTGGTCATAGTGAATTATCCTAGTGATAACTTGATATAATCACTTTCCTAATATATTATTTAATTTTTTTTCAATTATATGTATTAAGAAGTTTGGGCTATAATTTTCTTTCTCTGTTTTAACTTTGCATCATTTTGGTGTCATAGAAGGAATTAGGTAGAGTTTCATCTTCATCTATCTTTTCCAATTGTTTAAATGGAATTGGAACCAATTTTCCTTAAATGTTTGATAGAACTGTGAATTCATCTGACCCCTGGACATTTTTCCTTAGGAAGTTCATTGAAGGTTTCTTGAATTTCTTTTTATGAGATAGGGTTATTTAGGTAACTAATTTCCTCTTCTTTTAACCTGTGCAATTTATATCTTTGTAAATATTCATCTATTTCTCTTAGATTACCAAATTTATTGACATGCAGTTGGGCAAAATTATTTTAATTTCCACCTAATTTATGATGAATTCATCTTTTTCATTTTTGATACTAGAAATTTGATTTTCTTTCTTTTTTTGATCAAATTAACCAAAGGTTAAATATTTTATTGTTTTTTTAATAAAACCAACTCTTAGTTTTATTTATTAGTACAATAGTTTTCTTGCTTTCAGTTTTATTAATTTCTCCTTTAATTTTCAGAATTTCTAATTTGGTATTTAATTGGGATTTTTAATTTGTTGTTTCTCTAATTTTTTAGCTGTATGCTCAGTTCATTGATTTCCTCTTTCTCTATTTTAGTCATGTAAGCATTTAGAGATATAATATATCCCTATCCCATAAATTTTGGTATGTTGTCTCATTATTTTAATTGTCTTGAATGAAATCCTTAATTCTTTCTATGATTGGTTATTTGATCCATTCATTCTTTAAAATTAGATGATTTAGTTTCCAATTAGTTTTAGGTCTATCTCTCCATGGTCTGTTATTGCATATGATTTTTATTGAACCATGGTCAGAAAAGAACACATTCAATAGTTTTGTCTTTCTTCTTTTGATTATGAGGTTTATAATGTACAAGTACATAGTAAATTTGGGGGTAAGTGCCATGTACTGCAGAAAAAAAATGTATATTCTTTTCTATCCCCATTAAAGGTCTATAATGTCTAAGTTTTCTAACACTCTATTTACCTCCTTAACTTGCTTCTTGTTTTTATTTTCATGATTAAATTTATCTAATTTTAAAAGAGGAAGATTGAGGTCTCCTACCAGTAGAGTTTTTCTTTCTATGTCTTCCTGTAATTCATTCAGCTTCTCTTCTAAGAATTTGGATGCTACACCACTTAGTGCATACATATTAAGTATTGAAATTACTTCATTGTCTATGGTTCCTTATAATAGAATATAGTTTCCTTATCTCTTTTAATGAGCTCTAGTTTTGCAGGTGCTTTGCCTGAGATAAGAATTTCTACCCCTGTCTTTCTCACTTCAGCTGAAGCAAAATATATTCCGCTCCAACCTTTTATCTTTACTCTATGTGTATCTCTCTGCTTCAAATGTGTTTCTTGTAAACAGCATAATGTTGGATTCTGGTTTTTAATTCACTCTGCAATCCATTTCCATATTATGGGAAAGTTCATCCCATTCATATTCTAAGTTATGATTACTAAGTCTTTATTACCTTCCATGCTATCCTCCCTCTATTTGCATTTTGCCTCCCTTTTTTACCTTATCCCTATTCCCCAGTATCCTCCTCCTTCAGTGTGTTTATCCCCTGCTATCCAAACCCCTCCCTTTTCTTTTCCCTTTCCCTTTACCCCTTTTTCCTTACCTTCCTTCTGTCAGTCCCTGCTTTTCTCCAACCCTAAATACTTGAAAGTCAAGATAAGTTTCCAAACTCAACTGAGTGTGTGTATTAATACCTCTTTGAGCCAAATCTGATGAAAATAAAATACACGTGGTTTTCACTCCTCCCTTCTTCTCCTCTACTGCAATACATCCTTTTCACCTCTTCATGTAATTTACCTCATTCAATCTTCCCCTTCCTCCCATCTATTTACTGCCCCCCCCATTTAATGAAATATTATTTTTAAATCCTTCTATCAAAGTCATAGATATGTCATGGGTGTCCATTCCTTCTGGTTAAGTATATTACCTCTACTAGAGTTATGAGTGATGAGTGATGAGAATCTTCCTCCCAGATGGGGATATAATCAGTTTAATCTTATTGGATAGCAGTTTTTTCCTTTCCCCTATTTACCTTTTCATGTATCTTTTGAGTCTTCTGTTTGAAGATCACATTTTCTGTTTGACTTTGGTATTTTCAACAGGAAAAGTTGAAAGTCGCCTTTTGTGTTAAATGTCCCTGAAAGAGAAGGCTCAGTTTTGCCAGGATAGTGAATTCTTGACTGTAATCCATGATCCCTGGCTCTCCAGAATATCATATTCCAGGACCTTTGATCCCTTGATATTGAGGCAGCCAGGTCCTGTGTAATCCTTACTTTGGCTCCTTGGTATCTGAATTGCTTATTTCTGGCCACTTGCAGGATGTTCTCCTTGTTCTTATAGTTCTGAAGTTTGGCCATAATATTCCCTGCTGCTTTCATTTTGGGATCCCTTTCAGGAGGGGATCACATATTTTTTCTTTTTTTAATAAAGGAATATGAATTTAAAAATATAACAAGAAGAGAAGCATAAAGCTGTCTCCTCCCTGCCTTGGGAGGGGCTCACCCTTCCTTCTCCCACCTGTCTATAGAATGATGACGGAGCACAGATCATATATTCTTTCATTAACTACTTTGCTCTTTGGGTCCAAGATATCAGGATATCAGGGTAGCTTTCCTTTACTATATCCTGAAGTATGGAATCCAGGCTTTTTTTTCTTCAAAGTCTTTAAGTAGTCCTATGATTTTCAAATTGTCTCACCTGGATCTATTTTCCAGGTCCGTTGTATTGGCAATGAGGAATTTTATATTTTCTTCTATTTTTTTCATTTTTTTCCATTTTGGTTAACATATTCTTCATGTCCTCATGAAGTCATTAGTTTGCACATATTACAAGCTTTTTTAGAGAAGAGTTTTCTTCATTTACTTTTTGCATCTCCTTTTCCAGTTGGTCAATTCTAGTTTTGAAGGAGTTATTAATCTTTTTTCCATTTGCCCAATTGTGTCTTCAAAGGATTTGCCTTATTGTAAGATGTTAATTTTCTCTTACATAGTGTTTTCTCTGTTTCTTTTCCCAATTTTTCCACTTGATTTTTAAACTCCTTTCTGATTTCTTCTAAGAAGTCTTTCTGGGTGGGAGATCAATTCATAGTCTCCTCTGAAACTCCAGTCCTATCTGAGCTAGGATCCTTGTCTTAAAGGCATCATTCAATGGACTCTGCTTTGCTCTGGCCTTTCTCTTTTGGGACCCATTCCATAGGGTCTTCTGTTGGGGGGAGAGGCTGGTTCACAGAACTTCAGTGTTGAGATACCTAGAGGCCTTGCTCACTGGGTTTAGAAACTATAGGAGGTTACTCAGTGGGCTAGTTAGTAAGGGATGCTAGAAGCTTTCTCTAGATTGTCTGTATTGTTGGTGAAGATGGCCCACTCCCTTTACCTGGGTCAGGATCTAGGTTATCTTTGCTGGTACCTCAGGGTAAAAAAGGTCAAAGGCTCTAATCATCTTAATCAGCAATCAGTTTCAGGGAGATCTGCAGGCCACACCTGACCCTTGGGGCAACTTGCTAACAACTGGGTTGTATTCTGTTCTGTTCTGTTCTGTTCTGTTCTGTTCTGTTCTGTTCTGTTCTGTTCTGTTCTGTTCTGTTCTGTTCTGTTCTGTTTTGTTTTGTTTTGTTTTCTAGAGAAAATCTGACCCTCCAACAGGAACAAGGGGGTGGGGGGAACTCAGCTAGAAACATAGGGACTCTGCTAAAAATACAGGAGGCTTGCAGCCCCAGACTCCCAGACCAGCTAAAATGGTCAGATAGACATCTGGACTATTGCTTACCTGCCTGCCAGGAACACAACAAAAACATATGCTACTATTCTCAAGTCAGTTCCCTGTCACTCTACTACCCCTGTACTGGGTCTTTACTCTCTGCTCCTGGTGTGCCCAGGTTCTCCTGTGATAGACCTTGCTGTCCTCTCGATTCTTCTCTGGGTTCCCCTCAATTCTTCTCTGGGTTCTGTGGATCCAAAATCTATTAAGAGGCATGGTTCATATTAGTTCTGAAGGAAAGCCAAGAGAGCTTAAAACAATGCCTTGCTTCTCACTGTCTTTGCATCCAGAAGTCTTTTTTCTTTTTGGTTGTTGCAAGGCAATGTAGTTAAGTGACTTGCCCAAGGTCTCACAACTAGATAATTATTAAGTTTTTGATTCAGGATTTGAACTCAAGTCCTCCTAACTCCAAGAGCAGTACTCTATCCTCTGTATGACTTCATTGGCCCAATTCAATGACATCTTAACCCTTCATGGATTTAGCTAGCATCTATACCTTCCTCAGTCTGGACACCTCCCTTTGACTTCACTTTATATAGTGGATATTTCCACACTTTAAAGATTTCTTTGTTTATGCCCCACCACCACCTCACCTCCCACCACTGCAAAGAACAGGATCTGCACAATGAAAGGATCATCAAGGGATCTTTATGAGTTGTCATGACTGAAAAAAATCCATCATCTGGTAGGGTGAGTTTTGATCTCTGATTACAACCTCTGTGATCTTAATTAGCTGAGACTCAGATTGCATACAATAGGAGGACCACATTTTCAAAATCATTCTAGTTTCATAGGATTATGTAGAGTTTATCTTTTGTTGTAATAAATTTCAAGAACCTGGAGTCATTTCATGCCATGAGACTTTAAAGTAAGATTTTAATAAGCACTAAATACATTTTTTAAATTTGTGAATGTACAAAATAAAATCTCTTCTCTAAAATTGCACTGGGGATTTCAGCATTTTTAAAAGAAACCTGTAGTAAATCCTTTGGTGACAGCCAGGTGGCAAAGTAGATTATAGTACCAGCCCTGAAGAGAGAAGACCTGAGTTCAAATCTAGCCTCAAACATTTATTAACTGTGTGACCCTGGGTAACTCACTGCATCCAGGGAATATTAGTATATTATTTCATTATCATTTTCTTTCAAATAATAATTGTTCCTATGATTTTTCAGTCCACTAATTTTTTTCAGTTTTCCTTTGGTTTCCTTATCTATAAAATGAACTAGAGAAGGAAATGGCATACCACTCCAGTATCTTTGTCAAGAAAATCTCAAATGGGATCACAAAGAGTCATACATGACTCAAATTACTAAACAACAACATAATGAATCCTTCAGTAAAACAAATGATCTTACATACACCCACAATTTATTTCTATATATCATAGCTTTTCTTCTACTTACAGCTTACCTTTAAATAATGTCCAAGGGCTAAAAGACTTTTCCTCCTACTAATACTGTAAAGTAGGTATCATGAATATTATTACTACCACTTTACAGAGAAGGAACTAGAGAATCAGAGAAATCAAGGTCTTATAGCTACTAAATGGAAGAGTTGTTTCTTCCACCAGAATTCTGACTCCAAATCTAATGAGTTTTTCAGAAAGCTGTGCTGCATTTGTGCCTGGTTAAAATAAGCAAAACCTATATTCTCTCAGTGTTATTTTTACATAAATGTTTACCTTTATCTAAATATTTAAGTGCTATGGAAAGGTTCCCTGAACAATAAACACTTCCTGGTTCTGAATTAGTAGTGTTTGAAACATGGTTTGTCAGAACAATAATTAAGGCTAAATGGACAACCAGAGTTTTGTGCTAAAATTGAGAAATTTAGAAAGAGCAGGAGTTTGGACAGTAGAAACAAGTGAGTTGATGACCTAGTTAACAAGAATAATTAGTTAAAATTGGAATTTCCCATTGTCAATAACATCTGTGAGTCATTATAGTAATTAATTCTCCCTCCTGTGAAAATGAATATTTTCACAAGAGGCAACTTGGTATACTGGATAATTTTCAATAAGGCCAGGCCTTAGAGTCAAGAAGACAGATGTTAAGTTGTACTTTTGAAATGTACTAGCTATATTGACCATGGAAAAGTCATTTAACTCCTTAGTGTTTCAGGTGACTATGATCATAATTTGTGGACTAATTGTTCATCTACGAAGCAAAGAATTTCCACCACGTAATTTCTCCACACTGATGAAAATTTGGATATGTGTGTGTTTGTATGTGTGTGTGTGTATACACATGCATATCTACAACATATATTTGTGTATATAAAAGGATGCAAGGATTACATTAGGAATTAGTATTAGGTGGATTTATATGAGTACATGATTAAGAGTTGCATAGGAAGATCAGGAATAAATTGATTGAAAATTGCATCATTGAAAGGAACTGTCAAATTGATGTCATTATATATCCCTAAGAGTATTTCAGTATGATAATTTGTGAAATCACTTTAAATTATATTCATGCTGCTTGCCAAAACTTTTTAGTTAAATTACTTTTAGTTTTCACTTATCAGTTTTATATTTTCCCTAGTTTATCTAATTCTTTAATTTTTATTATCTCCTCCTTTGTGTTTATTTTAGGTTTAATTGTTAGCTTTCCAATTTTTAAATGTATATGCAGTCCATTAATACTCTCTTTCTATGTTGTTAATGCATTTAGCAGGTTTATAATAATTTCCCTAAAGACTGTTTAAGAAACATCCAAGAAATATTGCTATATTGTTTCACTACCATTTTCTTTCACATAATGTTTAATTGTTTCTATAATTTGTTTTTCAATTGTTAAGTCTCTGTTTTTTATTTCAGGTCCCCAAAGTGATTTCTGTTCTTTTCCTCTTTTTTTGCATTATGGTGTATAAAAGATTTGCTTACTATTCTTTCCTTTAAGCTTTTTTGCACTATCTCTATACCCTAATATATGGGCAGTTTTTATAAAAGTTCCATGTGATGCTAAGAAATATGAATATTCTTTAGTGGCCCTGTTTCAAAAGAAGTCATAAGTCTTTTAGCTCTAGTTTGTCTAGCAATTTTCCTAATTTAATTTTTCTCTTTTCTATTTGTATTGTCCAAATCTGAGAGAGGGATATTGAAATATCTTTCCATTATTGTATTATTTCTTTTATTTTTTCATAATACATTAAAATTTTTCTCTATGAATTTATAAGACTAGGACAATGGATGTATATTAGTTTAATGTTGACAAGAGTTCATTGTTTATTCTCTTTTAACTATAATGTGGATGTCTCATCTCTTTTTATGTAATGTATGAATCTTTTTTTTCTGATAGTATTATTACAACTTTCTTTTTTTCATTTGATGCATAGTAAAAATGTTTGCCAGCTCCTCATTTTTATGCTGTGAATATCTGCTTTTAGCTGTGTTTCTTGTAAGCAACAGATTGTGGGATTTTGTTTTCTTATCTAATCTTTCACTTTTTATTTTATTGGATTGTTTAATCTATTCACATTCAAGGCTATAAGAGGGTTATATTTTCTTCCATTTTTCTCATATTATTTTTTCTGAACTGGGACTTTTCTTTCTTCCCTATAAACATAGTTCATTTTGTGTCTTCAGTAATTTTAGCTTAGTCTGCATTAAGGTAATCCTATTCTCATTCTTTCTTTCTCTTATCCTTAAGCTCCTTCCTCTCATTCAGTGCCCTTTTTCCTTAGTTTTGGAGATTTCCATATTAGTTTCTTTTTCTTTCTTTCTATCATCTAATTATTTAATTTTCCTCTTCTTTTTTTTCACTCAAGTAGTAAAATAAAACCTTTCTCTAATTCCCTCCAATTTTTTATGATTTTATTTACTTTTGTCTTTTTTAAATCATTGTTTGCATATTACACTTTCCATTTGTAGCTACTCTAGACTTTTATACTTTGCATAGACCCTATACTTATTTAATCCTCATTTAATCTCTATGTTCCCCAAGGAATTAAAGATTATAAGGTACCCTATTTTGGGTTCCCTCTTTTAAGCAGTTTGTATATTATCACCTTGAATAGTTCACTACTGACTACCTTTTTATATCACACCTCTCACTCTTAGCGATACCAATTCCTGCCAGTGATAGAGAGGATATTTCCCAATGGTAGGAATGTTCCTTTTTACCTATGATCTAGTACATTATTGATTTTACCCTTAAAACTATCATTTCTTCTTATTTGCCTTGAAATCTCCTCCTGATTCCTCTCTTCCTGAGACAATATAAGGCATTTCTTTAGGCACCAGATCTCTTCAGATTATAACCATTATAAGAGACCCAGCTCCCTTTGTTGAACAACTCTCTTCCTCCATGGGAACATACTTCAATAATATCCCCTTCCACTAATGAAACAAAGCTTCCCCCTTTCTTCCCATTATTTGAACCCCTCCCTTTACTTCTTTAACCATTCTTCTTCAAAATGTTCTTCTTCAGAAGAGACTACAAAGTTATTTTCTCTTTATGACTAGTCTCTGGTTTTATTAATCTACATTATGTATTCCTTTTAATCTTCTTCTTCCCTATCCCCTTTTATGTAACCTCTCATTCTATAATTTAGCTCCCGCAAAAAGAAAGATTCCCCTATAAACACCCATAAGTTTCTTCCATGAGACTTCTGATCTGTTTCTCCACTTTTAATTCTATGTGATTTCTGCTTTCATCCTTGGCTCTTTGTATAATTTTAGAAAGTAGTCTCTTAAATGGTATCTCTGTTGCTATTTTCTTGTTTTTGTTCTTAATTGCTGCATTTGTTTAACTTTCTTATATTTGTATTGCCAAGGAATATGAAAGGCAAATAATATCTTAAGGACTGCTTTCATTTCTTGGATTTGTTTTGAACACATTTTTATTGAATATCTATCAATGACTAGGCTCAGATTTTCAGAATATGTAATCTTATTGTGCATCTTGGGTAGCTTTATACTTTGAAATATATTATTTCATTCCCTCTTTTGGTTTCTGTTTGCTTAAGAATAATCTGGTATTATTTTAATTTTCTTTCCTTTATAGTTGAAGGTCTTTCTCTTGATCATTTGCAGAATTTCTTGTTTGTCATTATAATTGTTAAATTCAACCATATGTCTTGGAATTTTCAGGATAGATTTATTTTTTGTTTTGTTTTGTTTTTTTCTTGGAAGCAACATGTGAATTCTTTTGATTTGCACTTTGTTTTCTTTGTTCAGAAGTTCTGGGAAATTTCCTTGCATGTATTATTTCTTATATTATGATTTCCCTCTTAATTGATTTGGGATACATGCTCTCTTCAGAATCCTTAGGATCCTCTGCCTCTCCAGAAGTTGTTTCATTCTCTTTTGTCTGGCAATATTTATTCAGAGATGCAATATTTATTCTGAACATCATATTCTCTTCTTTTATTAGTGTCTTCTCTTTTGACCTATCTACTATGCTCTAGGTCTTTAACTGAATGATCTCCCTCTTAGGATCTTGAATAAATTCATTATTTTTCCCTTATACTACCCTATTGCTCAGTCTTATTTCTTCCTCTTTGATAGCTGTTTCCCTTAGAACTAGACCTTAAAACTATCTTAGCTTGCTTCAACACTGGACAACTCATATTTTACAGGCTTCAATCTCTGTCCCAGGTGACTTCTAGGAAAATAAAATTTATCCCCATTTGTATTCTAGACCTTTTACAGCCATGGTGGTTCCACATATGCACTCTGACTGTTCTGCCCTAGTTCCCTTCATTCCTCAGTTCTCTGGCTGAACACTGTTATACCACAGAACACTGCAATAAAACAGTGCCAGTTAGAACAAGATTGTGATTTGGGTTTTTTTTTAGTTTTCTGTGACACTAGGAGGAAGGGGCTGGAGAAAGAGCAGTACATTCTATTATCAGTTTTGCCAAAGGATGATGAATCATGTAAAAGGGGAAATATTAGGGGATGAAGGATTAACCTTATTTGATATTAGTTACCTGAGGTTCTTAATGTTTTGGATTATCATATAGGTGAAATTGCATTATCACTTGTAAATATTTCTATTGTGGTGAGATTTTAAAAGTCCTGAAGATTGAAAAAAGTAACTTTACTTTCATTTTATTGGTTATATAAGTTAGAAGACTAGAGAAACATAATCTAATCAATTAAATTAATAAAAATAAGAAACATAATCCTTTCACTGTCTTCTGTCTTGGCCAGAGTATCATCATCATCATCATCACCATCACCATCACCATCATCATCACATATAATGCATTAAGGTTTTTAAAATATTTTTCACATGATGTCTCATTAGCTCTTCACAACAGCTTTCTGAGAAAGGCACTATTATTATCCCTATTTAACAGAAAAAAGAAACATACTGAGAGAGATCAAGTGACTCATCCAGGATCATACAGTGATTAAGCATCTGAGATCCGATTTGAACTCACATTTTCCCAATTACAAGTCTATTATTCTATCCATGTTGCCACAGGGTTCATTCATTTGCAGTATTGTATTCTGAGTATTAGCATCTAGAGGAGACTTTGGCAAGCAGGAACTTATCTAGAAAAATGAGATCTTCCTGGTGAAGTGTCCTTATGTCACATGAAAAATGGTCAAGAAACAGAATATTTAGAATGAAGGAGGAAATACAGAAGGAAGGATATAGATATATTCTGCAAATATTTGAAGATTTGCCTCATAGGAAAGGGATTAGTCATATTTTGCTTAGCTCTTCATTTAGAAAACAGAACAAACTTAAGAGTTAGCAGTAACAGAGAAGCAGATTTCAGATGAAAATAATGAACTTCACAGCAATTATTCTATTCCCAAAAAGGGTTTCCTATGAATATGTTCACATAAAGACTAGATGACTTTTGACAGATATAATATGCTATGGATTTCTGCATAGAATAGATAACTTTTGAGTTAATGTCAATTGATTGATAAATTAATTTTTAAAAAACTTCCATTAAGTGTTTTCCAGGCACTGGAGATACCGATGCAAAAAGACATTACAATCATCAAACTCAAAGATGTTACATTCTAATAGAGGAAGACAATGAAAATTGTCGAAAAAGCTAAGGATGAGTCAAAAGGAGTGCTGATTGAAGTCATAGCACAGATGATTGACATGTCTTTTCCAGGACCTAGGATTTGGTCTCTTATCTAAGAGATAGTTAACAGAGCATTTTAAGTATATTATCTCATTTGATCATTATAATAACCCTGAGAGTTCAGTTTTATAGATGTAAGACAGAGGTTTAAGGGCTAGTCCAGGATCATTCATCCACTGAAATATCTGAGGCAGAATTTGAATTCAGATCTCCTATATTTCAAATCTAATGGTCTACCCACTATGGCACACAGGTTTGTGTGTGTGTGTGTGTGTGTGTGTGTGTGTGTGTGTGTGTGTGTGAAGTGCCTAAGAAAGGAATAACATGGAAATGGCATTCCAGGTAGATCTTGTCCTTTGTTATCAAAGAAGATCAAAATGATATTACTATGTTTGAAACAAATTACAGTGTGACAGCTGTGGCTGATTAGACCAATATAAGCTTGGAATACTCTACCACAGGTTGAACACAAATAGTCCATGTGAATACCTGAGGTGGATATTCAGTATTTGTTATGTCATGTTTTCTTTAAGTTGCTTCAATTCTGCCTTCCTCATACAGTGCAGTACCCTCACTGATGAGGGCATGCCCAGTTGGGTGGTTCTGTGCTAGTGTCTCCCATACGATACAATAAATTCTAAAGTTCTTCAATGAGACCTTCAAGGTGTCTTGTTATTGCTTCTTCTGACTCCCTTGTGAGTGCTTGCCCTGTATGAGTTCTCCATAAAATAGATTTTTTTTGGCAAATATACGTCTGGCATTCTAACAACATGTTCAGCCCATCGTAGTTGCACTCCCTGTGGTAATGTTGGAATGCTAGGCAGTTTAGCTCAAAAAAGAATCTCAGTGTCTGGTATCTTCTCCTGCCAGGTGATCTTCAGAATCTTTCTAAGACAATTTAAATGGAAACAATTCAGTGTCCTTGCATGGCACTGGTAGACAGTCCAGATTTCAGAGGCAAGTAGCAATCAGGTCAGTACAACAGCCCTGTAGACCTTCAATTTGATAGCCAGTCTAATATCTCTTCTCTCCCACACTTTCTTTCAGATCCTCCCAAATACTGAGTTAACTTTGGCAATGTGAGTGTCAATCGTATTGTCAAAGTGTATCTTCTTGGAAAGGATACTGCCAAGGTAAGTGAACTTGTCCACAATACTCAAAACTTCTCCATTTGCTGTAATTGATGGTTCCACATACAGATGGTGTGGTACTGGCTGGTAGAGCACCTGTGTTTTCTTGGTGTTGTTAGACCAATGTTTTTGAAACGGTAGGTATGGTCCAGAGCAATATATGATGAATGTGCACTAATAAGAAGCCAAGGGTAAGAGGAATAGAAGCTTTTACTGAGGATCTAATCTATATAACCCAGTGCTAATCTTTATAGAGGACATACTGATATATACAACATGGTCTAAGATCTTAAAAAAAACTCTATACTATAGAGACACAGCACTAAGCAACACAAAATTATTAAAGGACAGTCATGTATAAAACTGTGTTAAGTACAGTAGGATCAAATGGTATTGGCAGTTTAAAACACTTATAAGATAACTCCTGATTGTTCTCCAAAATATCTGGCTCAATTCACAGTTTCACAAACAGTGAATTAATGCCCCAATTTTTCCACATCTACTTTATCATTTGTCACTCCCCCCCATCATTTGAAATTATAATAATAATAGCATAATTTTGACTCTTATAAATACTCAAATTAACTGCAAAGGACCTATGAAGAAAGATGCATCCAGAGAAAGAACTGATAAATAAAAGCATGTATAGAATTATTTTACATATGTGTGTGTCTAATATGTGTGTGTCTCCAGAGCAAAGGGGGGGAAGAAAGAAAAAAAGGGAAAAAGGAAAGCTACATGATAATTTTAATATACATTTAACAGGAATAGCAAGTTCTTTCTTGTGCAATCATATTTTTTATGTTCTATTATGTATGGAAATGTTTGTTTTATTTCTTAAGCTCAATAAAAATTTTTAAAGTGCAATAGAAGTTCAGAGAATAGAGATATCAATCAGTGAAGACTTCATAAATGACATGGGACTTAAGCTAATCTTCAGAGGAATTGTAGGATTAGAAAAAAATTGGGGGAGGAAGGAAGATTACTTCAGGTGGGATTTAAGCTATGGGGGGGGGGGGGAATGAACAAAGCAGGTGCAGGGAAAAGTGAAAAGCAAAATATACCAGTTCTGAGATAACACAAAAAATTGTCCTATGTGGCTGATTGTGATTACTGCTGGTTACAAAACAGATTTCTACACTCAAAACATAAAATCATTAAAATAAAAAAAACTAAAAATTTAGGGAGGAGCAGATAATTATGATAGGAAGAGATGTAAATTCCTTAGAAATAAGCTACTCCAGCCCTCTTTTTTTAAAAAAAAAAAAAGCTTTTAAGAGGCAGCATGGTTTAGGTGAAAGAACACTGACTCTGGAGTCAGAAATCCCAAGTTCAAACCCCATCTCTGATGTTTACTATGATTATAACCTTAGACAATTTATATAATTTTTTTAGGTTTTTTTTTTTTTTGCAAGGCAATGGGGTTAAGTGGCTTGCCCAAGGCCACACAGCTAGGTAATTATTAAGTGTCTGAGGCTGGATTTGAACTCAGGTACTCCTGACTCCAGGGCCAATGCTCTCTCCATTGCGCCACCTAGCCACCCCTAAGTTATATAATTTCTAAATAGATCTATTTCATAATCTAGAAAAGACAGGAAGTTGGACTAAATAGTCCCTTCTGGTTCTGGGTCACTCGGTTGATCCCAAGTCTTGACTTTCAAAACCATATTCTTTCCCTAAGAAAAGAATCTTTTTCTCCTGTATCAAGAAAAGAAGTGGTCCCTAAGTTACAGAGAAGACCCGAGTTTGATTAGTCATGAAAATTTTTTAGTTTTAAAAATTCTTTTGGTGGGAAGTCCTCCAACTTTGTTCCTTCTTTCCCCTTCAGAATTGAAGGTCACTCAATGAAGAGACATAACCACACAGAGATAAATGAGTTTTTTTTTTCAAGGATTCTCCAGTTTCCAGGAGCGTCAGATCATACTCTTTGTAGTTTTTTTGGCCCTGTACATTTTAACCTTGGCTGGCAATATCATCATTGTGATAATAATTCAAATTGACTGTCACCTCCACACACCTATGTACTTCTTCCTGAGCATGTTGTCCATTTCTGAGACCTTATACTCATTGGTCATTATCCCACGGATGCTGTCCAGTCTTGTGTGCAAGGGTAAAGCCATTTCCCTGGCAGGCTGTGCTACCCAAATGTTCTTTTTTATCATCTTTAGCATCAATAATTGCTTTCTGCTCACAGCTATGGGGTATGATCGCTATGTGGCTATCTGCAACCCACTGAAATATACAATCATCATGAATAGGAAGGTACGTGCCCTGTTGGTATGGGGGGCATTTAGCATTGGTCTGATTGTGGCAATAACACAGGTGACATCGGTGTTTAGGTTGCCCTTCTGTGGTGTAGAAGTAGCCCACTTCTTCTGTGATATCCGTCCTGTGATGAAACTCTCTTGCATTGACACCACAATCAATGAGATCTTAACTCTAATAATTAGTGTTTTGGTGCTGCTGGTGCCTATGGGCTTGGTCTTAATCTCCTATGTCCTCATCATCTCCACCATTCTTAAAATTGCCTCTGCTGAGGGTCGGCAGAAAACCTTTGCAACATGTGCCTCTCACCTCACTGTGTTTATTATCCATTATGGCTGTGCTGCCATTGCCTATCTAAAGCCCAAATCAGCCAACACCAGAGACCAGGACCAACTAATTTCAGTGACCTATACTGTCATCACCCCACTACTGAACCCTGTTGTGTACAGCCTGAGGAACAAAGAAGTCAAAGATGCTCTGCTTCGAGCTGTTGGTAAAAAACATTCTTAATTTTAACTGCCATTACCATGAAGCACTAAACCATCATGCTAGATGAAGAGAAAGAACTTAACTGTCACTATTCAGATCTAGGCTCTCAGAGACATGCTCTAACAGCAAGAGGATATTTATTGGAAGAAAATACAGAGATTCAATCTCAGTCTATGCTGGGGGGAGGGGGAAGGAGCTTCTGTGATGGATCAATTTCCCTCTGGAAGAGGACCTGACAAAAAGAGGTATGAGCCTGTGATTGTGGGTATACTGAGACACTAATATGAACATACTGGGGCACAAAAAAATGGATGTAAGGCTAAGAAATGATGATGTAGTAATACATTCTTTATAAATCCCCCTCAGTGAGCCCCTTTGTGAAGCTCTCTAATGACAGCAAATCTTAAATGAGAGGGTCCTTACACACTGCTAACACTTCTTCCCATTTTCCCTCCACTGGAGAAAGATGGATGGACAGAAGATCATAGGGCCTGTTAACTCCAAGTGTCCTGTTCTCTGAGAAAGGTCCAATGAAACCTTCTCCAACAAACATTTCCTGGCATGAAATAAAAGAGATTATATTTCCTCTTCATAATGGCCCTCTTAAAACCTAGATCTAAACTATATATCTTCAGAGATGTCATCTAACCCTAGTCAAGTGGTTATAAAAGTGAACTAGTTGGAAACTAAGGTCCTAATATCATTCACGGTGGATGGGATCCAGAATTAAGATAATTTGAGTGGAAAATTAATGGACAGAGAGAAGAATTTGTGAGGGCTGAGTTTTTCTTTTTTTTTTCCAAAGGAAGTTGAATGAAGTAATGGGGAGGGGGAGCTAAGGTAAGAAATATTGTTAAGCTTTGAGAGGGAGTTATAGGAGGAAAAACAGGAAGTTTAAATTGATGGTCTAATCCTCCAAACAGTTGATACATAATATAGAAAGTACTCAACTCCAATAAAAGGAGAAATGAAATATAACCAACAATGCAAGGATATGGTTAAGAGGGTGGCTTCATTCACTTCTATAACAACTGCTAGTTTTCCAAGATAAAAGACCTACAGTTTTGTCTTAAAGGGTTTCTTTCACAATTGTAAAAAATATCTGAACATTTTTGTCTCTTATCCTTAAGCAGAAAATTATTTCTCATAATAAATCTTGTCAGTCACATTCCAAATATTCTTATTTTTCTCCCTTGGCTGGTCCCTCTCAACTCTTAATTCATCTCTCTTCTAATTTTGGACAAATCACTTAATTATGTTTACCTCACATTGCTCATCTTGAAAATGATCCACTCCAATATCTTTATCAAGGAAACCTGAAATGGGATCATGAAAAGTAAGTCAGAATTGAAACCACTCATCAATAATGACAACAGGAACAACAATGAAAGCAATAGCAACAACAGGAAGTTTTATATTATACCAGTAATATTAACTTTTTGACATTACTTATTTACTTATTATAAATGACATATATGAAATATATAACTTTACCAAAGTACAGAAAATACTATACTATGCATTGTATAACAATTACATATGAATGTTTATATACCACGTAATATATTTTTATATATCAATATATATAAATCAATGCATTTCAATATACAAATATATATATAATTATGAAACATAATATAATATACAATTTGCATACTATGCTAGGGGCAGCATTTTCTTGATTCAGAATCCCTGTGTTTCTTGATTTCCTCCCTGACCCCAGCTTCCTTGATGCAGATTCTTGACTTGCAGACATAAAAGGTCCCAGCAAGTATTTATGATACTATAATAAATTTATATCACTTATATACTCAAACATATCATGTCTTATGTACTAACATATGACATAATATTATAATATGTAATATAAACATATTATCTATTATAATAAATTATAAATATATAATATATGGAATATAGATAATATATAGTTCATATCATATGACATGATGTTATTGTTCAGTCATTTGCTATTCTTTGTGACCTCCTTTGAAGTTTTATTGGCAAAAATACTGGTATGCTTTGCCATTTCTTTCTACAGATCATTTTACAGATGAAAAACTAAGGTGAACAGGATTACATGATGAGTTTCCAGAGATCATCCAGCAAGTTAGTATCTGATGTCAGATTTGAACTCAGGAAGATAAAATCAGGTTTAGCATTCTATCTCATATAGTATGTAATAAAATTGAACTATCAGTAACATTTATTCATTTTATGTATATATATATATATATATACAGCACACAAAATCTTAATATATTTATAATGAGACACAAATATACTGTTATCTATTAATCATATACTATATATATTAGTTATGTGTATTCTATATTCCAAATATAATTATACATTTGTCACTTGTATATTTCATATTCCATATTATGGATAATACACTTACATTTTATATCTCATATAATATATGCTTTATGAAATACTATATACAAAGATAAAATAAATGCAATAGTGTATATGTATAATTTAATATATTATATACTAGATGTTTTAGGCTTCATATCATAAAAAAATATGTAATCCAAGAATGGGAGATTATAGCACCTTGGAAGAGGGAAAGAGTGAACAAGAACAAGAAAGGAGTCCTGCAGAATTAAGTCTTAAAGGGCAAAAGGAATTCTTAGAGGTAAAGGTGAGGAAGGAAGTCATTCCATGAAGGGAGGACAATCTATAGAAAAAGCATGGAAATGAAAGTTAGAGGTTAATGTGTGTTGAACAAGTAGGACAATATGACCCTGTCATAGAATGAGTGAAGGAGAGTAACATGGGAGAAGTCTGGAAAGACAGGAAGGAGCTATGTTAAGAAATTTGTGAGGAATCTCCTTGGGAGAACTCCTTCAAATGGTATAAGCAGCAAAGCCTAATCTTGTTTCTTTTTTGTCTATATCTTACTATAAAATCCTTCAGATGTGGCTTTGCCCCAAGTCTCAACGTTCCCTGTTCTTTTAATGTAATACACATTCCTTGTTCTTTTAAATGATATTTTCATTGTTGAGTCATTTTGGTCATGTCCAATTGCTCCTGATTCCTTTTGGGGTTTTCCTTGGCAAGGGCATTAGAGTGGTTTTCCATTTCCTTCTCCAGTTCATTTTATAGATAAGAACTAAGGTAAACAGGGTTAATTGATTTGTCCAGATTGCAAGTGAGACCAGATTTGAACTCATTAAGTTGAGTCTTCCTGATTCAAAGACTAATATCCTATCCACAGCACCTTCTAACTGCTCATACTTGGTATGCTTGCAATTTTCTACCAAAATCCTTTTATAACACTTTGCAATTTCATTTATATTCTAAAGTTAATAATGTTTTTGACTATTGTGTCTTTCCTCTTGAAAAGGACAATACATTTCCTAGGAAAAGCAGTATCTAGTCTCCTTTGGGCAGCTCCTCTTGGATTTATATTAATTTACATGAAATGGTGGTAGTTCATATTAATGGCTTCTCTTATCCATTTCTCATTTCTAATGTCAATAATTTGCTTGCATAAGTCACCTTGGAACTGTCTCATTATTATATGAAGTGTCTTCTTAACTTTTATTCTATCCTTTTATTTACCATTGATTTCAACCTTTACTTTTATAAGTAGTGACCTGCTGGATGAAGACAGTTTAATCAGAAATAACCCCCACATCATTTCCTATTTATTCAAATATAGTCAACTTTTTAAAGATGCTTTTCATGTTCAGAGTCTGCCAGTATTCATCTTGGAAGAAAGTATTCATAATATACATAGAGATGAGGTTCTGAAGAGTTTACAAATCTGTGAATTCCAGAATTCTATTTCATAAAACATTTTCCAAGATCCTTCTTTATATTCAACTCTGCATTGAAGGTATCTAGTTCAAGTGTATATACAAACAAACACACACACACACACACACACACACACACACACACACACACAGAAACAAACAAAATGACTTGTTCTGGAAAATATTGTTGACTTCTTCATAGAATTCATCAACCTAAAACTCCTCTACATGTGTGTTGGCATATAATTCTCAATTATCTTAATGAACATTTTTTTCCTAATGCTCATCTTTAGCACTATAGGTTAAAGGATAAACTATTCCATAATTTCACATTTCTTGTAGCCATTGGCTACATAATACAATAAAATCTACCAGCTTCTTTCTTTGTTTCTCCAATTAGAATCTGGGAGCCATCAATACATTTAGTTCAATTTCATTAAAAATTCTGATTTTATTAGTATATTTCTATTATAAAGCTTGATTTCTTCAATATGTCAACTCTCAGAATCATAGACTCTCACAGTTAGAAAGGACTTCAAAGGTTCATCTATACCAACCTCTACTGCATAAAAAGTCTCTCTATAACATATTCAAGCTTCATTAGGAGAGTGATATAATCAGAGTAGTGCAATGAAAGAAATTAATTAGGTAGAAGGGTATATCAAGGAACAGAAAGAAAACGCAAGTTTAGGAAAGTGGAAAAAAAATAGAAGACTACATATAGTAGCTGAGGTATGCATATCTAAAATTTTTTAAATTGAAAAAATAAAAATAAAAATCATATGACCAAGGAAATCATAGCTAAGAAAAAAATGTTACATATGCCAAAATATTTATAGCACCATTTTTTGCTGTAGAAAAATAGAAATAAATATTATAGATACCCATCATTGGGGGAATAGATACTCGATAAATAGATACCCATCATTTGGGGAATGGCTACACAAATTGTGGTACATGAATGTAATGGAATAGTACTTTAAGAAATGTGTTTTAGGGGTGGCTAGGTGGCACAGTGGATAGAGCACCAGCCTTGGAGTCAGGAGTACTTGGGTTCAAATTTGGCTTCAGACATTTAATAATTACCTAGCTGTGTGGCCTTGGGAAAACCACTTAACCCCACTGCCTTGCAAAAAGAAAAAAAAAAGAAATGTGCTTTAAAAAATTAAAAATATGAAAATACAGAGAAACTTGGAAAGACATGAAGTGAAACAAAGTGCAGTAAATAAAGTACAGAAAACAATACATAATGGCCACAACAATATACATGAAAAGAATAACAGCAAATAATAAAAAAATAAATTTGAAGAATCTGAAGAAGAAATGGAAGAACTCACATACACACACAAGTAGGAGGTCCCATGGGTATGGAATATGATATATATATATATATATATATATATATATATATATATATATATATACATATATATGTGTATATATATATATATTCGGACTTTTTCAAGATATTGATCAGTTTTGTTGATTTTTTTGTATGTTCTTTAAAAATATTTTTTATATAACTCTGGGGAAATTTAGATGATATACAAACAAAAGATATCAATAAAATTCCTTTTAAAAAATAAAAATATAAATGTAACATTGAAGAGTTTTCAAATTAGATTTATAATCACTCAAAAAGTGTTAGCCTGACTATCCAAATGGAATTAAACTATTTAAAGTTTCAGACCAAGATATATGTACTGTTTTTAAAAATTCTTTCTAAAATTTACTTATCTACACAATCTTAAGTCCACAATGTAGAGGACTTTTTAGCAGAGAAAGTCAGCTGGACTATTCTCAATAACTTACACAGTTCTTGTAATGTTTAGAAATTTCTCTCAGTGGGTGGCTAGGTGGCACAGTGGATAGAGCACTGGCCCTCCAGTCAGGAGTACCTGAGTTCAAATCAGACCTCAGACACTTAATAATTACCTCGCTGAAGCCACTTAACCCTGTTTGCCTTGAAAAAACCTTTAAAAAAAAGAAACTCTCAGAAACAAAGGCCATTTCTTTAGCATTGACATTTTTCTGTTGATGATATATGACTGACACTTAAGGAGGGCAGGACTATGTTATTCTACTGACTATCCATGTAATCCTAGATACTCTCCCTTACTGACCTTAGTTTTCTCACCTATAAAAAAGGGAGGAATTGGAATTAGACTAAATTATAATAAAGATCCTTTAAACCACTAAATATTTTATCTTAAGTCTATAATCCAAAGAATAAAGTTGAGAGTGACCCAAAGCAAAACAGAGAGGCTTCTGGTAGAATGAGTGGCTGCAACTCATTACCTAACAGGAATTTAGCAGAAGAAGCATAAAAGACAGTATCAAAGAGATGGTTAAACAGTAAAGAAAGTGGATTGGTCAGGTAGCAAGAGTGGGCAGGAAATGATAGTTCTTGTGTTCTAGTGGCATTCATGAAGGCTGAAGAAATCTGGAATGGGGGTAACAAACTATATATAGCCAGGGGGCCAAATCTCCCCTGCCATCTGCTTTTCTACTGCCCTAAAGCTAAACATATTTTTTATATTTTTAATTTAAATCTATTACAGTTGTGATCTAGAGGAAAACCCATAATGGGTTGATCCCCTAAACTCTGCAAGAAAGCATTTTGGGGAAAAAAGATTTGTACAGGATGAGAGGAAATTAATGGATTTCAATCTGCATCATTGGAAAAAGTGCCCACATCAGAGAGATCACTAATCCAATGCAGTAAAGAAACCAACAAATTGAAAAATAAGGTGTTTTTTGTTGACAAGTAGGAATGAGAAGGTGGAAGGAGTATCCAAATATGAGCCTATATGTGAAGGGAAATTGAAATGTGTATAATATTTTCTGTTTAACTTTACAAATCTAAAATAACTTAATCATCTTAGATATATCAAAATATATTATGGATGACTGGGTTTGTGATAAAATGTTTGGAATATTGTTATTATTATTATTCTTCCATTTTTCAATGTGGAAGATGTCTTAACTTGCAAGTGAATTGGATTTTAGTGAAATAGAACAGATAGAACCTGACATGAGTCAAGACAAGTGGCAGTGGACCCAGAATGTTGACTCTAAGGGCAATAAATCACTTTGGTATTTCTGCTAAGAAAACCCCAAATGTGATTGTAAAAAGTCTGACACAACTGAAAAAATAATTGAATACCAAAAACAATTGTGCATTCAGGAAATATTTGCCCACTTTGCAAGTAAATTCATTTTTAAATGATTTTACTTCTCATTATAAAGGAACAATACAGGATATTAAACTGCAAGAAAACTTGTTGCTCTTCAATCAGGCAATCAATAGTGTTAGTCAGTCTCACTTTCGAGAGTTCAGGCAAATAAAAGGATACCAGGTTTTCTTAATCTAGAAAAGAGCAAGCAGTCCAGTTAATTCCTAAGATAGAGGGCATGAAGGGAATTCATGTGAGTTAGGACTGGAAAAGTTTTCAATAAGAGTATTGTAAATAGCTTCTAAACAGAAGAATTTACATATTATCTTAGAAGCACTACAAAGCTACTGAAGATAAAAGATAAAAGCTCATAAACAAGGGGAAATGTGTTCAAGGGGCTAATGAGAAACAGTAATTTGGGAGTGAGAAGTGTTTCATTTTTTGTCTTTGTGGCACAGGGAAGGTACCTATGGTTTGAATGCTTGGGTGTCTCTTGGAATGAGAGCTCCTGGTGTTCTAATAGTCACTAGTTTTTCAAGTCTGTTTCAGCTAAGTAGAAGGATTCACTAACAAGTATCAACTGGCCCTATATTTCCAACTTGTGCTAATGGGTCTACTCGGTACATGAAACTCTCAGTGAAGACATCTCCCTTATCAATGCAGGATATCACCATGTTTCACTTTATAGTATTAGAAAGTAGTCTATAGTACAGAAGGTAAATGACTTACCCAGTCACACAACCACTAAAATGCTCAATTTACAGTTGAGTCATTTCAGACTCCTTGTGACCACATTTGAGATTTTCATGGCAAAGGTACAAGAATACATCACATTTTCCTCCAACTCATTTTACAGATGAGGAACTGAAACAAACAGGGTGAAGTGACTTGTATGGGATCACACAGCTAGAAAGTGCCTAAAGCCACATTTGAATTCAAGAAGAATCTTCTAGACTCTATGCCCAGTGCTCTATTCATGGTGCCATCTAGGGGCCTCATAAAACATTACATAGATCCCACTAAAAAGGTATTAATATATGCTTTTTATAATAATAATAATAATAATAATGATAACCACCATGTATACAGTGCTTACTAAACACCTTACAATTTTTATTTCATTTGATGAAAGGGGAGGGGGAAGGACACTATTGAATCCCTATTTTATAGATAAGGAAAGTAAGGAAAGCAGAAGTAAATTAATATGCAAGGGACCTTCAAAATTAAAACTTACTTTCCAGGGCACAGACAAAATGATCATGTCCCAGATCCATGTCTGGAGTCCCTGGTCCTGCAGCCTCATTAACTAAGATAAAACTAACAGAAACAAGGGAGAAGCCAACTAGTCATGGAAATTCTACAGAAGATATAGAAGAGACTTCAGAAGTCATTTAATCCAAGCCCCGGTTCTGTTTGAATGATGATGTAACTAAACCCCAAGTAAAATGACTTGCCCAAAGACACACAGTATTAGTGACTAGATTAGAGCTCTAGTTCTCTGACTACAAGGCTACTTCACCAAACTGCCTTCCTAAATCTCTCATGCTCAGCATTTCAATTCAGGGAGCACATGAGAGCAGGAAGCATGGCAACCTAGCAATGAGTCAAATTCTTCAGCAAACTATTAAGAGGGAAAATTCTTTCCCTTGAAATGCTTTAACCTTTTGCAGTTTTGGCAAGGCTGCCTGCTCTTTGACAAGGGAAATGTTGAAACAGATGAACAGACCAGGGAGAATGAGGTAACAAAGTGGGAGGAGCAAGATTCAGGATGAAAAAAGAAGGGAATAAGGAATAAGACATTTCTAACGGGAAAAAGAAGAGATGGACAATTATCTTATTTAATTACATGATTGATTTGATAAAACCTTGCTGGCAATTGTATTTCTGTTTGAGATCTTCGCACTGAGGACAGCTGAGGGAAGCTTCTAATTTCATTAGAGCTTGGCAGGAATCTGCTAATTGCCAATCAAAGTCGGGTGAGCAAGCTAATATCACATTGTGAGAAAAGGCAGGAAGCCTGCAATAAATAAATTAAACCTCACTCGGGAGTTCCCAGCTACTGAGTCTCAAAGCAGTAAACAGATATGGAAAATAGGCACTTTGCCAATCAGTTTAGCACAAGAGTTAACCATGAGAGCTCTAGCAACAATAATGGCCAAGCATGAAAATTTTGTTTCCAGCATGCCTGTAAGGCAATTCTGCAGGGATTTATAGTTTGTGCAACATATATGGAAGATGAACGAAAGTGCTAATTAGTCTTACAAAGAGCTTTGTGTCCAGGGGAGTAGAGGAAGATATTAAATATTAGCATCAAAGTAAAACAAGAGGGGAAAAGTGGGAGACAGGATTCATTAGGTGACTTTTTTACATTGTGATATGCCTTTTATGCTTGTGTGTCCTCTGCTTTTTTTGCTAAATAATTTGTTTCTAATATAGAAATACGATGTGCATGTATAAAGGGTATCATGTTTATCTTCTCAATAGGTAAAGGAGGGATTATAGAGGGAAAAAGGAATTTTGGAGCTGAAAATAAAAATTAAAAAGAAAACACATACAAATAAACTATCACTGTACCATAAGAAATGACCAAGTTCATAAAGTTATGAACTCAGGAAGGGTCAAATGAGGAGAACCAAGAGGGCAATTTATACAATAATAATATTATAAAGGAAAGCAACTCTGAAAGATTTTAGAGATCTGATCAGTGCCAGGAGAAACCAATAATCCAAAGGACTAAAGATGAAGTAAGCTATAAAACTATAAATAAGAATATGACCTACATTTTTGGAAATGGCCAAAAAGGAAGAATCTTGTTTCACATTAATGTGTGTGTGTGTATGTGTATGTGTGTGTGTGTGTTTGGGTTATATAGTATTTAATAAAAAGAGCTTGTCATGGGGCAAATAAATGAAGAAAAGAGGCTATAAGAGCAGAAAACAAGGAAGAATAAAAGGAAAGGAAGAAAGCAAGGAAAGAAGGAAGAATGAAAGGTGGAGGGATGGAGGAAAGAAGGAAGGATGAGAGAGAAAGAAAAATAACTAGAGAATGAAAGAAAGAGAGGAGGAGGGAAGCAGGGAGATGAAGGCAGGCAGGTAGGCAGACAGGAAGGCAAAAGGAAGATAGGGAGGCAGGGAGGAAGTCCTTACTTTTCATGCCCATTCGCATATCTAAATATTGTGAACAAACAGCCTAGTATCACAGAAATAGAAGAGGATTGTTTGAGATAAGAAATGAGATATATCAGTTTGAGTTTCAAAGTGTTTTATGTAGACTGTTGCTATAGCAGTTAGTCATAAAAATTAGTAAAGGGAACTAGACAAAGACTTTATTCAAGCAAGTGTCTCCACACTCTTCAAATGAGATGTGGAGCTCCAAGGTGCAGTACAACGAAAGGTGACAATCTCTCTTTTATGCCACTTTTGTTGCGAAAGGAAAAGTTCTGGGGGTAGGTGCTTCAAGATGAGTAGGTCACATAGACACAGCTCTAATGTTAGGAAAAAGAGGAAGACTCTAACTTTAAGATACGGGGTTCTCTTCAGTCCTTGGAAGGTAGAAATAGATGCAAGCCCCAGCCCTGAACAATTGATGGTTCTGAGGAAAAATTATAGAGTGAAGGGGTGAAGCACCAAGAAACAAAAACACAGAAAAGATAGAACAGAAAGACACAAAATGAATCAAGAAAACGTTTTTTAGGTTTTTACAAGGCAATGGGGTTAAGTGACTTGCCCAAGGCCACACAGCTAGGTAATCATTAAGTGTCTGAGGTCAGATTTGAATTCAGGTACTCCTGACTCCAGGTCCAGTGCTTTATCCCCTGCACCACCTATCGGCCCCAAGAAAACATTATTGAGGGAAAATACAATGTGAAGGACTAGCATCACATAAGAAGGGTACAGGATAGGTTACTAGGATCTAAGGTGACATTAGATACCTTAAAGTGATAAAACTAGGATAAGTCTTTATAGAGTTCTTATCTGAGTAAAGAATCATTGGGAAGGGAAAAAACAGAAGCTAGGCCAAGGTTCACGTTTAGTGCCTGACTCCTGCTAAATGTAGAATTAATTTTATTTTTTACTTTAATCTAATCTTAATGTAAAAATATTTTTGGACTAATAGTCTAATTGGATCCAATATTTTTTCCTTCCAAACCAAAGCTAATAGGATATTAAAACTAACCATTTACATGATTTAGGGGAACAATTTGTCAATTTTGTGGTCTTGAAATTATACTTCTCATATGTGTCAGTGTTTTTTACTTTTATTTTACATGTATATGTTTGTTTGCATGGGTTTTTTTTTGTTTTTAGGTTTTTGCAAGGCAATGGGGTTAAGTGGCTTGCCCAAGGCTACACAGCTAGATAATTGTTAAGTGTCTGAGGTCAAATTTGAACTCAGGTCCTCTTGACTCCAGGGCCAGTGCTCTATCCACTGTGCAACCTAACCACCCCTATTTTACTTGCATTTATTATAAAGTACTGGGAAGGTAGGTGGAAGAGTGGACTGAGCACCAGGCTTGGAGTCAAGAAGATCTGAATTCAAATATGGTCTGAGATACTCACTAATGGTGTGATCCTGATCAAATCATCTAGCCCTGTTTGCCTCAGTTACCTGTAAAATGAGCTGGAGAAGGAAATGACAAACCATTTCAGTGTCTTTGCCCCTCCCCCCCAAAAAAATTCTAATGTGGGTCTAGAAGAACTGGAAATGGATGAACAACAATTGTTTTGTTAGGCAATTGGGTTTGTTTGCTTTTTTTTTTTTTTTTTTTTTTTGGTTTTTGCAAGGCAGTGGGATTAAGTGACTTGCCCAAAGTTACACAGCTAGGTAGGTACTTATTAAGTGTCTGAAGCCACATTTGAACTCAGGTCCTCCTGAATCCAGGGCTAGTACTCTATCCACTGCTGCCACCTAGCCGCTGCAAAGACAATTGTTTTAATTCTTATTTCAGTTTTGTGTTTGTTTATGCATGTATGATTTAGGAGGAATACTGAATATCTAAATCCTTAGTGATAATGATAAATTAATAATGATAGAAGTTTAAAATCAAATTCCTCAACCTGAAGAACAGCTTATTTCCCACTAGTTATGGAGGGAAGGGAGAACAGAATAAGCATTTATTTAGCACTTACTACATAGGGCTAAATGTTTTACAAATATGTAATTTGAAGCTCACAATAAATGGAAAGTAGTTGCTGTTTAGTCTCCTCATTTTATGGTAGAGGAAACTGAAGCAGAGTGGAAAAGGGAACATTTGGCCATGACTGCTAGTCTTAGTTTGATAGGTAATTCAGGGATTTCAACTTCCCCGTAGTTTCTTCATTTAGTAGGACTAGGGGGCTATTGAAATCCTTACAGTGGGAAGGAGTTTTCCAATAACCTGTAGAGATAATTATATTGAGGTTTCCATTTATAGCAAGAAGCACCTATAAGAGTTTGAAATTATTCTCCTTCCTGGAAAGAAAAAGTGAAAGGGCTAAAAGAATGTGGTTCTACTCTCCAGATTGCCAGGGAAAATGAAGTTTCCCTTGAGGGAATGGAAAAAATTGTTCAAGCAGAAATTCTGGAAAAGAGAGAATGTGAAGAGGCAGAAGGGAATTTCAGGAATTGAAGAATGGAAAAAAAAAAGCGAGAAAGAGAAGGAAAAGGAGATTTGGGTGTATATTATACATTTCATTCACTTCCTGTAGAGAGAAAAAACTAGTTAGCTTTGGAGAAAGAAACTTCTTGCACTGAAAAGAGAAAGAATGGAGAATTTCAAGTCATTAGATGAAAGGACAGTCAATTATTATCAAAAAAGAAGAATAGTTCTCAGTTGAAACTTCCTGAGTTGTAGAAGCAATATTTCCTAGAGCCCTACCAAATGGAACCTTCCCAAAGCTCCTAAAGATCTGGATGACTAAGGCATAACTTCTTGGTGATCTAAGTACAATACAATGCACAAGAAATCAGGAACTCTTGCATAGGTTTGATCAATGTGTCAGCATGGCCAATACAGAGGTAAGGAAATTGACTCAATAATGGATCCTTTCTGAATATCCTTCCCATACCATGACAAAGTAAAATCCCCTTTATCCACCCACTGAGTGGTCTGCAGATGTGTCATACATATAGTCCAAGTGCCTCAGGAAGCCCACAACATTCCAAACATACTGCTCAGATTAGATTAAAATATAGTTTCTATATGATTTTAAGTCAGTGATGTATTGATTTTTAAAAAAAAAATATATGAACATATATGGTTTTCAATGTGGTCCACAAGGATCCCTCAGTAGAGTATAAACTTTTTGAGGGCAGGGACCCTCTCCCCAAATGTTTAGCACAATATGTGGCACATATTAAAAACTTAGCAAATGTTTATTGATTGACTGATTGATTGGTTATACAATTTAGTGACTGCTGTTCCTATGTGAGTTTAACACTACTGATCCACAAGACTCTTAGCCTTAGGCCAGATATAACTCAGGTCTTTTGGGCAACATCAGTGTCAAGTTTAAAGACACAGTCAAACTTGAGTGCAATCTAAATGTAATCCAATACAAAGTAAAATATAATTGGGAAATGCTTAACAAAATAAATAAAAATAAAATACAATGTAAATAATGTCAATTTGTGATTTTTTAGGTAAATATGCAGCTGTAGGAAACTATTTTTTATTTAATTTTAACAACATTGACCTACAACACACAGCTAAGGAAAAAAGAGATATTTATTTATTGATCTGACATGAGCAATAAAAGTCTTCTGGTATTCCAAGATATTCATCTTAGTTATAATAAATAGAGACTCCCCAAAATTGTATAATCTGATGACATGGAAGTCACCATATTTTCGGTGATTTGTTTAGAGTCAAATACCAGGAAGGAAATTTAAAATGATGGCTAAGAACCATGAAGTTTTGTATAAAACATATATACAGATATATAGATATATCCTGATTTGGGGGACACAGATGGCACTTTCATTATTACTGTCAGGAGAAGTTAGGGGGCTGAAGAAAACAAAAGGGAAAGTTTAGGAAGGGCATAGCTAACCTAGAAAGTGATATCTACACATAGGATTTGAATTTTTGCACAATAGTTTAAAGATATTGGAATGCTATTAGGCCAGGCTCCTAACAAGGTGAAATAAAAATATTTTTTGTACAGTTTTATGAATCTAATCAAGAGGGCTTTAAATTAAGTTTGGAGAGAGAAAATTGCCCACATGGATCTGACAAGCTTGGAATTAGATTAGCATATCCAATAAGAGAGCTGGATGACTCCTTACAAATCTACTCTAATTCACTCCTCTTATAAGATGAAGAAATTGAGACCTGGAAAAATTCCATGACTTGTCCAAGGTCAAGAAAGGAGTGACAGAGTCACAATTGAATGCAGATCTAATTCCAAATCCAGTGATCTTGCTACTACCTTATGGTTGAATAACCAAATATCTGACAGAGAACAAGTAAGCCATAGAATAAAATATCTGAGAAGATAGCACTAGAATCCATGGCTTCAAGTGGTTATTTGTTAGAAAGGTAGATACACATAGGTACATAGATAGAAACATGCATATATAAAATATATGTTGTATATTATATATGAATATTGCATAAGTAAATAATATACAATATATACTGTATATAGAAATATAAATACATATAAACAATATATTATGCAAAATTTTGCAATAGATATGCAATAAATAGATATGCAGAAAGGGAAGGGAGGAAGGAGGGAAGAGGGTGAGCAAAGAAGAAGGGGGGAGAAAGAAGAGGGGAGAGACTATAATATGGTAGCTAAATAGTACATTGAATAAAATCCTGAACCCACAGTCAGGAATATCTAAGTTCAAATTCAATATTTAGGTACTTACTATATGAGCCTTGGTTAACCTTTTTTGCCTGTTTCCTTAGCTGTGAAATAGGAATAATAACAGCATATATCTCCCAAAATAACTGTGAGGATCAAATGTAATAATAATTGTAAAGCACTTAGAACACTTTCCAAAACATATTAAATGCAGCATAAATGTTAGTTATTATTGAGAGTGGGAGGAATGGTACAGTCCTTTAATGGGGTCCTGCTTGCCCTCTACTTCTCCTTAGTGTTAGGTATTCTTTGAACTCACAGCCATTTATAACATTTTATTGATTTTCTGATTCAGAATTGTAATAAGTTATTAAGATTTCATTATTAATAGTTAAGAACAAGGATTACTTCTTTAAGATAACATGACATCAGCAACCCCACACCAACACCTGTGGCCCAAGCAAGCTATTTCACATTGTTCTATACCCTCAGAAATAGAAGGTTGTGAATCTAGCCTCCCTTTCTCCAGCTACAGACAAGCTTAAAGAGAAAATATTGTAAAGTTCCCTGCTATAACATCTCTACACACTGCAGAAGGGGATTAGTTCACAAAACTTTCTAGGGAAGTATATGTGAACACTAATTGATTTTTAATGGGCTTGCCTTGAGAACCAGATGATTCTTGGATCTCTTAACTAGAGCTTGATCATCTTCAACAAAATGAATAGGTAAGCATCTCAGAAAATCTCTCCCTGATTGTTCCCAATTTAAATGATTCCCCTGGTTTCCCCTCCCCCCCCCAAAAAAAAGAGGTGAGGAGGCAAGGTCTCCAAATGAAGTCCAAAAGGGACTTGGAAAAGGGACTCTTTTTACTCTGCATCCATTCACTATTGTGACCTAAGCTCTCCTAACAGTTTAGCTTTGTTAGCATGTCTTCCAGGATGCTTTATCACTTGGATCCTGCCAGTGAACATCCAATCTACATTGGGAGCTGCATCACAAATGATAGTGCTTCTCTCAGTCTGGAAAGTGTTTCACCAAGCAGTTTTTGAGAAGGTCAACCAAGAAATTTCAGGGCAAAAATACAAGCAAAAATACAAAAATACAAGCAAAAATACAATGTGCCCTCTGTAATTTGAATAAATACAAATTATAACAAATAAACAGGGTACATTAGAGCTCCTAAAGCAAAGAGCTAAGGTTGACCGCATAAGTATCAATTAAATTTGATAGGATGTAATTCAAGGCTGAAATATTATACCTTATTCAAAAGGAATATATGACAGTTAGAATATAATCATATTTTTAAAAATATATATTCATATAAGGAAACCCAGGAATATAAATTGGGAATTATAAATAAAGATCAATGGAAGGAGAAAGTAAATTCTTTTCTTCTTTCCCAATTCAGAACAAATGTTTCAAATTTATTTTTCTCTCAGATCCCACATGTCCAACCCTGTTTTTAGAAAGGAGCCTTGCTCCTCCCCCTTAATTCATATCTCAAAAATTCTTCTGAGGTATCCCTCATTCTCTTCATTCTATGACAAAAAAATGGTCATTTTTCCCAAAGTCGATTTATCTACTTTGTACCAGTTTCTTTCATCTCTTTCCTTCCCTCCTCCTCCCAGCCCCCACCCCAAGGAACTTGACATTCTGGATGTGTCTGTCAGTGTCTGTCAATGTCAGTCTCTCTGTCTCTCTGTCTCTCTGTCTCTCATTCTATTTCTGTCTTTGACTCTGTCCATTTCCGTCTTTCTTGTCCTTCCCTTTTCTTCTCTCTTTCCCTCTCCCTTATGGTAACAGGCATTAAAAAAGAGATGAAAGAAAGAGATCTATGCAGTGAAGATACTAAGAACTGGAAAGATTAAAAAGATTTTCCATAAAAGGTAATGTTTGAGCAGCTCCTTAAAAGTATTAAGGGTACCATTTCACAAATGAGGAAACTCATTATGAAATGTTAAATAACATGGCCAGGCTCACAGTTTAGGGATTGACTGAGGTAGGATTCAAATACACATCTTTCTAATTACAATTCTAACCCTCTTTCTCTATTGTACACCTTGCTGCCATATAAAAAACTTAAGAATGTGAAGATTTTTAAGTGATGAACATTCAATTCATATTTGATTCTAGAAACGAATTAGATTACTTTCTTTCCTTCTTTTCTTCTTTTCCTTTTCTTTACATTTTCTTTTCCTTCTTTCTTTCCTTTCTTCCCTGCCTTTCCCTACATTTTTCTTTCCTTCTTTCCTTGCTTCCTCAAACATTTATTAAACAACTACAGTGTTCAAGATTTAGACACTGTGGAAGCCAGGAAAGCTCAATAAGGAAATGATACTAATAATAATAAAAATAAAATAATAATAGCTAACATTTATAGAGCACTTTAAAGGTTTAGAAAGTGTCTCATTTCAGGTAATATTATTATGTATTTTACTGAGAGTGAGAGGTTAAATGACTTTCTCAGGGTCACATAGCTAGTAAATGCCTGTGACAAGATTTGAATTCAAATCACTTAAACCCCTAAACCACTAAAATGCCAAAAAAAAAAAAGGATGAAGCATCAAGAAATAGTAGAGAAGGAAAAGCACCTAAGAAAATTCTGCATAAGGATTTATCTAAATAATTGCAAGAATGTTAATTGTAAGTGGAAGAATGACTATACACACACATATATATGTATGCTTATATGTAAATATATTATGTACACATATGCATATATGTATGCATATGTATAAATTGGATGTATGCACATGTGCATATTCAAAATGAAACATTTTATCCTTCCTCCACCACCCACTCTTCTCCTGAACTTCCTTATTACTACACAGGACCCTATTATCTTTTCAGCCATCCAGGTTGGAAATATCAGTGTTTTGCTAATCCTAAATCCTTACTCTCACCCACTCCACATATCAGACAAATTACCAATCCCTGTACTACTTTCTTCTTCAAAAACTGTTACATGATTCTCCTGCTCTCTACTCACAAAGTTGCCACACTGATTCAGTTCCCTATAACCTTTTCTCTTGACTACTACATTAATTTCCTAATTGGTTTTCTTACTTCAAGACTCTCTGCACTCCAATACATTCTCTACTACCAATATGATTTTCATAAATCATAATTCTGACTGTATCTTTCCTTTAGAAAGTAGACTCCAATGGTTCCTTATTACTTATGAAAGTAAATATAAACTCCTTCATTTGGCAATTAAAAGACCTAAAAATATTTATTAAGCTCTTTATACAGGTCATAAAGGGTGTTCATTGCTGATGACACAAGCTGTGAAGGTCTTTAAGAGACAAACAGAAGATTTTATGCTTGATCCTGGAGATAATAAGTAATCAATGGAATTGATTCTTTGACAGACATGGTCAAAACTGAACTTCGGGAGATATTTTTGACAGCTGAGTAAAGGACAGATTGAAGTGGGAGAAACTTGAGGGAAAGAGAACAAAAAAGGCTTTTGCATGAAGTGATTAGAATCTGGACCAGGTTGAAAGATGTGTAAGTGAAGAAAAAAGGATATTATGGGAGATGTCATGTAACTAGAAAAGACTTAGCAACAAATTAAAACTAAAATAAGTAAAATGCAAGAGGATAATTGAGAACAACACTGAGGTTGTAAATCTGGTTGGAGAAGTGATAGTGCCCTCAAAAATAATAAGGAAGTTAGGAAGAAGGGAAAGCTTAAGAAAAAAATATCTGGATATAAAAAGTGTTACTATAGCCAAGCTAGAGATGTATCCCTTGATTATTGAAGACTGGAGCTCAGGAGAGAGGTTAGGGCTGGATTTGAGAATCATATGTGTAGCCATGAAAACTGCACCCTTAGGAGTTGATAAGATCACTAAGGGAATCTGAAGGGGAAAAGGTAAAGGGTTGAGATAAGAGACTGAAGGGTCATTCAAGTGTCAGTGGTCATGACCTGGATAAATAACCAGCAAAGGATACTCTGGAGCAGTCAGATAGATAGGAAAAGAACCTATGTATCCAGGAGAAGAGTGTCATAAGCTTGAAAGAGATCGAGAGGGATAAGGATTGAAAAAGATCCATAACATCTGGCAAATAAGATGTTTCAGAGATTAGTAGCTAGATTAAAGAGACTTTAAAGAAACTAAGAGTAGAGGAAGTGGAGGCACCAAGTATATAAGACTTTCTCAAGGAACTTAGCTATGGAAGGGAGGCAAAATATAACTACTGCGAAAGACAGAACAAATTAGTTGGGTTTTTTTAATATGAAGAAGATACGGGCATATTCTCAAGTAGCAGGAAAGCATTGAGATGATATGATAGATTGAAAATGAGTAAGAGTAAGAAAGATGAATGGGGAAATCTGCTAGAGAAGATAGAATGAAAAGGGATGAAGGCTACAAGTTAGTAAAAAGGAAAGAAGGACAAAAGAAAGGAAGGAAAAAAAAAAACATTTATGAGGTACCTTTTATGTCCCAAGCACTGTAATAAGCACTTTGAAGATAACAAGAGCAAAAATATATTTCTTTATACCTTGGGAATTGGCAAGTTACAAATTAGAGCTTGATTTGTTCTTTTACTGTTTGTCAAGGTTTAAGAAAATGATCGAAAAATGAATGCAGATGAAGCTAAAAGTTCATTTTTTTTCAACGAGCCAGTTAAGTATTCACTAGCATAGCCTTACATATTCCCCAATAAAATATCAGTTTCTTGAGGGTATGGATTATTTAATTTGCTGTATTTGTGAAGCTTTGGACTTAATATCTTGCATAAATGTAGATGATCTATAAATGTTTATTGACTACTTTATAATAATATCAAACAAAGAGGGCAGATTAGGTAGCATGAGGAAAAATACTAAATGGACATAGATGGTCTTTGTGTTATGATGGTATTAATGTGATATTAAAGGAAGTCCTCCAGACAAATACTGATTTGTTGAGTCCCCTGTAATAGATTTATTATGGTAATAATTAATAATAACAATAATAATAATAATTGTATTTATAGAGAGCTCTAATATATATGAATCACTCTACATATGTTAACTAATTTGATTCTCACAGAAATCCTGTGAAAGAGATGTTACTATTATCCTCATTTTATAGATGAGGAACATAATACATAGAGCAGTTAAATGATTTGCCCAGGGTCAAAATTAACAAGTATTTGAGCTAGGACTCAAAGACTTTCTGACTCTGGGTTTAACATTCTGTCTACTGCAATTCCTAGCTGCCTTTTAATTACAGAAACAAAAGAAATCTCAGAAGTCAAGTAGTCCAAACCATATCTGAACAAAAATCCTCTTTAAAAGAAATCTGGTGATTCCTAGATCCAACATTTTCTTAAAGACCTCTATTGAAAGGAAAAGCAATATCTCCTGAGGAAACTCAATGAATTCTGCTTTGGGATAATCATAATTATTGACTGCCATGTCATATTATGGACTTAACAAGTCCACAAATCTTTTTTTTCAAACCAACCACTCTTTAACCACAGTCTTTAATCTTAAATATACATAGTTATTATTTCAAATCCAAGTCTCCACTATGCTCTCTTTCTCTCTTCTGTCTTCAGGAAGAGAAGAAATAATGTTTTCAAAGTATAAGTCAGAGCCAAGATGGTGACAAGAAAGGATCGCGTCTTAGGCACTCTCTCATAAAACTCATAAGCTAAGTACTCTAACTAAATTTTCATGAGACAGAACTCACAGAGGGACCCAGTGAGGCTGTTCTCCTACTCAAGGTAACCTGGAAAAGAGCAGAAAGGCTCTGCTCCCCGGGGTCGGAGGAGTGGCCCACCGGAGGGGTGGCCCGCCAGAGCAAAAGAACTTTAGCCTCCTGGAGGCAGCCCCAGGGCACTGGGAGCCGCAGCTCACAGCAGCTGGGCCTCTCCGGAGCTACACCCCTGGGAGCACCAGGCACAAAGTGGGGGAACAGCGGTGGTGGGGTGACCTCTGCCAGAGCTAGCACTTGGAGCCCAGCCCTCAGAGCACACAGCCAGCAAAGTGGTCTTTCAACAGTCCAGAACAGGAAACAGGCGAAGATGGTAAGCAGGAGCCCCCAGGGCATGAGCCCATTGAACCTAGGGAGGGGAGTGAAGAGAGAGAGACTGCAGAGCTCTGTCCTCTGCCCATGGAACAGGACTCTGGGACTCTGACCAAATTCAGATCCTGATCGCAGTCTAGGCCCCTCAATAGAACAGCAGCCCCCCCCACCTCAGCCCCATGGCAGAGGGGGGCGCATATGGTCATTCACAGACCAGGAGGGAGAACAGACCCTCACACACTGAGACCCTTGTGGGAGTGTCCCAAAAGCTCAGGAAGCACCCCAAAACCAGGTTTAGGCTGGAAAAATGAGCAAGCAGACAAAAAAGAACACCATTGAGAAATATTTTGCAAATGGGCCCAAGAAGGATCAAAATACTCAGTCTGAAAATGAGGAAGCACAAGCTCCTGCGTCTAAAGACTCCAAGGAAAAAAAACAGAAATTGGGCTCAGGCTATGACAGAGCTCAAAAAAGACTTTGAAAATCAAATGAGGGAGCTAGAAGAAAAACTGGGAAAAGAAATGAGAGAGGTGCAGGAAAAACATGAAAATGAAGTCAGCAGCTTAGTCAAGGAAATCCAAAAAAATGCTGAAGAAAATAGCATGCTAAAAACCAGCTTAGGTCAAATGGATAAAACAGTTCAAAAAGTTATTGAGGAGAAGAATGCTTTAAAAAGCAAAATTGGCCAGATGGAAAAAGAGATAAGAAAACTCTCTGAGGAGAACAAATCCTTCAGACAAAGAATAGAATTCAGGGAGATTGATGAATTTAACAGAAATCAGGAATCAATACTTCAAAACCAAAACAATGAAAAATTAGAAGAAAATGTGAAATATCTCATTGAAAAAACAACTGATATGGAAAACAGACTTAGGAAAGATAATTTAAAAATTATTGGAATACCTGAAAGTCATGATCAGGAAAAAGAGCCTTGACATTGTCGGGGGCGGGGGGAAGAGGCTTGGCGGTCGCTTAGAGGGGGAAACATAATCACCTTATAAGGGAATGTTACAGAACTCGGCCCCTCATTGAGTAAGAGTTCATGGGAGGGAGGACAGAGGGGATAAAAGTGTCTGCTGAGAGGTTGGGGGGAGCGGAATGTGATCACAGAAGAATAAAGACTCATTACCCACCTCAGGCGCTCTGTCTGGTTCTTCCCCCATCAAAGAGTGGGGGCCGGAGGTACCCCGAAGACTCATCACGCGTTGGACTGGTGAGTAAGAGGAAGGACTAGCATAAAGAAGCCGGCGTTGTAAATAAAAACCCGGCAAGTGGCCCCCGGAACAGGGACCTGATTTTGCTAGGGAACGTCTGAATCCGCTGGTCGGATTCTCCAGACAGCCTCGGTCGTTTCTGACCGGGAGGAAGGAGAGGGCGTTTACTCTCAGATATTGCCTGAGGGACATATCCCTATTGTGTTGACTATGCTTTCTTTCTCTCCCCTTTCTCCTTCTGCTCTAATCACGCTCCTTGCCGTGCTGGCCTGTCTGATTGTGCCCTGCTGCCTCCTTCTCTTTTGCCGAACGGGAACTTTCCAGTTCTGCCACCTGTTAGGATTGCAGCCTCGGCTAGTAGACAGCATGGGGGGGCCGGAATAGTATTCCCGCCTTTGAGCCGGAGGAAAAAGAGGCCGTTGCAGTGCAGCTTTATAAACTCTGCGCTAAGCATGGCCGTAAATTACCTATCAAGACGTGCCGTGCTTTTGTTGAGAATATCTGGAACATCTGCCCTTGGGTGCAACATAGTGGGATCCAACCAGATAAATGGAAGGTGGTAGGGCAGCAGATGGCCTCCTATAATGACACCTGCCCGGGAAAACTGACCCCCAAGGATTTTACAGTGTATAAGATAGTGGATGCAGCCCTGCATCCCCAGAAGGTGACTTTGGCACGAACAATCAGCACTCAGGTGGGTAGCTCGTTGGCGGGATCGGATTCAGAGGGCTCAGAGGAAGAGGGAAGGCCACCCCCTCCCCTGTATCCGTGGGAGGAACTTAGAAGAAACAATGGGGGAACAAGGGGCCCCCAGGGAGAAGAAAATGCCGCATGCCCCTCCTTACCGAGACAGAATGAAAAGGGGGAGGGCGATGAATGTGGCACACTTAGAGATTCAGGGCCGGAAGTTTCCGAGCGCGGGAAGGGAGGGGTGCAAACAGTCCTCAGGGGTGGCAGGAAGAGGAGCGTGAGTAGGTGGGACCGGGAGGCTGCTGACGAGGAGGGAGAAGTCCGCGCTGATTGGACAGCTGCCGCGCCCCAGGCTTGGCGGCCCAGCCAGGAAACAGAGGCAAAAAATCCCCCGTGTTCCTTGTCCGCCCTTCAGAGATCCCCTCAAGGGCTCCGCCCATCCGGCCTACTTGCCACCAGTGCCTCCATAGCAATAGAGAAAGGGGAGGAGGTGGACTGGGATGACTGGGGCCTCTACCCGGTATTTACGGACCCCCTTACCGGAGCCCGAGACTACCGCCCTGTCCCTTTTAAGATGCTTAAGGAACTTAAGGAGGCCGTGACTAAATACAGCCCAAGCTCCCCTTATGTAAAAAGACTGATGCAAAACCTCTTTGCTACGCACCCTTGGACCCCTGCTGACTTTGACGAAATTGCAGCCGCGTGCCTAGATGCCTCCTTATATTTAGCTTTTAAGGCTCAGGCCCGCAGAGAGGCCTCTAAGCTGGCAAAATCCCGGGGTTATACTCCCCTGGATTTAGCCATTGACCTCCTGTGTGGAACTGGAGCCTATACTGACCCTGCTGTTCAGGCCCAGTATGGCCAGTTTGAGCTAGAGACTGTTAAAGAAACACATGTTGCAGCTTGGGATAAGATTGGAGCCATGAAAGGGGGGAGAGCCACACAGAAGTTGGTTGGGCTGAAGCAGAGATCAGATCAGACACCCCTCTCATTTGTGAACGAGGTTAAAGAGACAGTGACTCGTATAATGGGAGACACCCCGGGATCTGATCTACTTATGAGACAATTGATTAAAGAGGGTCTTCGCCCCAAAGGGATCGCAGCCATTAGCAGCCTTCCCCCCGACGCTTCATTAGAAGAAATTGTTGACAAATTGCTGGACATGCCCAGCGAGGATTCAATTCAAGCCTTAGTGACTGCCATGGAGAACCGGGAGGATAGCCTCCTGACCGCCCTTCACGGTATGCAGGTGAGACCCACCTGTTTTGGGTGCGGAAAGCCAGGGCACCTCAAAGCACAGTGCAGGCAGCGGCCCCCCTCCACTTCAGTTCCGACCTGTTATTCCTGTGGAAAGCCAGGTCACATAGCCAGGTTCTGCCGATCCAAAGGGAAGTCGGGAAAAGGGAAAGGGAGGGGCCCGGCCGCGGGCCCCCCCCCCCCCCGTGCTCGAAGACAGCGGCCCCATTACTGTGACTATCCCCGTGAGGGTTGACTATAGAGAAGGGACACAGCAGAGAGAGATCGGGCCTTGGGAAACCTCGATGATTCCCATTGAGCTAAATATTTTCCCAGCGCTCATCACAGGGGCTGAGAGATGTGTGGACTTAGTCACCCATACCCAGGTCATTTTTGGTCCCGGAAGTCCCACATCCGTAAGGGTCACAAACCCCCACCCCTTTCCCACCTTGGTAAAACAGGGCCAAGAGGTAGGAAAGGCGCTGCCCTTGCGGGCCCCTCCCGCTCATGTGAACTGGGTCCACCCGGTCAGCTCTGGGCGACCACTGTTAACTGTCACGGTGGAAAATCAGAAGCTCGAAGGGATAATTGACACTGGAGCCGATTGCTCTGTCATAAATAGGGGACAGTGGAGGCGCGAGTGGCCACTCCTACAGAGCCCTCAAGCAGTGACGGGGGTGGGGGGCAATAGATCTGCCATGAAAGCAGCACACGCCTTACGGTGGTCAGCTTTGGAAGAATCTGGACTCTTCACCCCACTGTGCCTACCCGACCTCCCTTATGCATTATGGGGTAGAGATATCTTGAGCCAGCTTAACCTGACACTTGCCACCCCTGATAGCCTGCGGGGAAATTAATTGGGGCCACTCTAGAGATGAGCTTTTCCCCCAGAATAACATGGATTAATAAGAAACCTATTTGGGTTGAGCAGTGGCCCCTGACAAAAGAAAAGCTCATCGCCCTCACAGACATAGTAATGACCCTCCTGCACGAGAACAAAGTGGAACCGTCCCTTAGCCCGTATAACTCCCCCGTCTTTGTCATAAAAAAGAAAGGGGGGAGTTGGAGAATGTTGATTGATCTTCGGGCAGTAAATGCCAACATGGTACCCATGGGGACCCTCCAACCTGGTCTCCCTATGCCCACTGCAGTCCCGCAAGGGTGGACTATTATAGTGATTGATGTTAAAGACTGCTTCTATAGCATTCCCCTCCACCCGGAGGACAAAGAAAAATTTGCCTTTTCCCTCCCTGCGATCAATTTCCAAGCCCCCAGTAAACGTTATATAAGATAGAAGAGCCAGAAAGATGGCTCCCTGTTTACAAGATAAGAGACCTTGATTAATGCCCAACCCTACGGGGTGAGAGGAATTTCTTTCTTTTTCAGGCCTTCTGATCATCGTAGGGATCCTTGGAGGTGCTCCATCTGAAGGAAATCCGACATGGGGAATACTCCGAGTTATTCCCTCTCCCCTTCCGGTAGCACGGAACTCCCCGATCTACCCTCGCCTGCTAGTGACCAATACATCGATGGGGCTCCCTTCTGCCTCGGTGGGGCCCCTCATGTGTGGCCACAGGGGAAGACATCGAGGATCCCATACCATGGAGGGATTGCCAGATGGCGGGAGGATACCCCCTGGAGGGTGAACAAGGACGCTGATTCTGGGAATCACCCTACTTGTTGTCTGTTTCTGCCGCCTAGCTAGGCGACAGAGGGGCTATATGCTTCTTACTCAGAAAGCCTTCATGGCCATGGAGACGGGGGAGGATCCCCAAGTCTGGCTAGCCGCCATGCATGACATGTGACACCTAGGGGTAAGACGAGGTAAACCCCAAGACGGGCAACTTCTCCTGACCCAGCCACCTAAGACGGGCAAGGTCCTGGGTTGAAGGAGATGACCTAAGACAGGGTTCCTCGCCCCCGGCGGATCCCCAAGTCTGGCTAGCCGCCATGCATGACATGTGACACCTAGGGGTAAGACGAGGTAAACCCCAAGACGGGCAACTTCTCCTGACCCAGCCACCTAAGACAGGCCCTGAGGGTGTCGGGCGCCTAGGACGGGCAAGGTCCTGGGTTGAAGGAGATGACCTAAGACAGGGTTCCTCGCCCCCGGCTATCAGAGGCCAGTAGAAATGACACCGCTTAAGGCTAACCTCAGCACCGCTTAAGGTCACACCAAGTGATAACCTTGTAAAACAGAAAGGGGGAGATGTCGGGGGCGGGGGGAAGAGGCTTGGCGGTCGCTTAGAGGGGGAAACATAATCACCTTATAAGGGAATGTTACAGAACTCGGCCCCTCATTGAGTAAGAGTTCATGGGAGGGAGGACAGAGGGGATAAAAGTGTCTGCTGAGAGGTTGGGGGGAGCAGAATGTGATCACAGAAGAATAAAGACTCATTACCCACCTCAGGCGCTCTGTCTGGTTCTTCCCCCATCAAAGAGTGGGGGCCGGAGGTACCCCGAAGACTCATCACGCGTTGGACTGGTGAGTAAGAGGACGGACTAGCATAAAGAAGCCGGCGTTGTAAATAAAAACCCGGCATGACATCATTTTCAAAGAATTACTACAGGAAAATTGCCCTGATATTCTAGAAGGAGAGGGCAAAATAGAAATGGAGAGAATTCACTGATCCCCCCAAGAAAGAGATCCCAAAAAACCAACCCCTAGGAATATTATTGCCAAGTTCCAGAACTCCCAAGTCAAAGAGAAAATATTACAAGCAGCCAGAAGGACACAGTTCAAATATCGTGGAGCTACAATCAGGATCACACAGGACTTAGCAGCAACTACATTGGAAGCTTGTAGGGCTTGGAATATAATATACCAGAAGGCAAAAGAGCTTGGAATGCAGCCAAGAATGAACTACCCAGCAAGGCTGAATGTCCTCTTCCAGGGAAAACAATGGACTTTCAATGAACCAGGGGAATTTCAATTGTTCCTTTTGGAATGGCCAGAGCTGAACAGAAGGTTTGATCTTCAGATACAGGACTCAGGTGAAGCATAGAGAGTGGAGGAGAAGGGGAAAATATGAGGGACTTAATGATGATGAACTGCATGTATTCCTGCATAGAAAAATGACACTGATAATACTCATATTAACCTTCTCAGTTAATAGAGCAGGTAGAGGGAGCTTTTATAGTTGAAGCACAGGAGAAAGCTGAATTCAAAGATAAAATATGGTGTAAAAAAATGGAGTCAATAGAAAAAAGGGAAATTTTAATGGGAGAAAGAAAAAGGAGAGGGGGAACAGGCCAAGATATTTCATATAATAAGATTTTTCTTTATTACAATGAGCTATTGCAATGATATGGAAGGGGGAGGCAAGGGGGAATGAGGGAATCTTTGCTTTCATCAGAGGTGGCTAGGAGAGGAAACCGTATATATATACTCAATGAGGTATAGACATCTGGAGTAAGAAGGAGAGAAGGGTACAGGGGGAAGGGGGGGATGTGAGTGATGGAGGAGAGGATGGACCATGGGGTGAGAGTGGTCAGATATAACACATTTTCTTTTTTACTTCTTGCAAGGGGCTGGGATTGGATGGCCTGTCCTGGACCATAGGGCCAGGTGAATGCTGGGCCTAAGGGGTGGTATGGGGGCTTGGGGCCTCTTGGCCCCAGGACCAGGGATCTGTCTGCTGCTCTACTCAGCTGCCCTGCAGCAGAGTCAGAGTGAAAGGAGAGAGAAAATATAGTACATGGTAGTGGAGAAATACGAAAAGAGGGAATTGCAATCAGCAATGGCAATGGTGGAAAAATATGGAAGTAACTTTTGCAATGGTCTTACCATAAAGAATGTGATCCACCCACGACAGAGTTGCTGGTGTTGGAACAAAGACTCAAGCACATTTTTTGTTATTATTATTATTTGGGTGGGTGCAGGGCAAATGGGGCTGGGTGGCCTGCCTGGAGACACATAGCAGGGTGATCGTTGGTTGTCTGGGGCTGGATTTGGACCCAGGTGCTCCTGGCTCAAGGGCCAATGCTCTGTCTGCCACCCAGCCACCCCTACTATTATTACTATTTTATTTTGGGTCTTTCTTTTCTTTTTTTTTTTTTTTGGTTTTTTACAGGGCAGTGGGGTTTGGGTGGCTTGCATGTCACACGTCTGTGTGATTGTTGGGCTTGGGTACTCATGGTTCCAGGGCTGGTGCTCCGTCCATTGTGCCATCTGGCCATACCTACAATTACTACTATTATTTTTTTTAATTTTAATTTTTTTTCCTCTCCCCTTTACTTTATCGCTCAAACAAGTCTATATTCATGAGGGGGAGGGGGTATATCGTTTACTCTTAAACAAGAATATTTTATTAATGTAAAAAAATTTTTGTACAAAATGAGAATAAATATTTTAAAATTCTATGTAATTGGGGAAAAATAAAATATTGAATTAAAAAAATAAAGTGTGGTCCAATAAGAAAAAAAAAGAATTGTCTTGAACTGGTGTCTTAGAAATTCTTCCAGTATAAGCTCCAAATTCTTCAAGTATAAGCTCCAAAACCAAATGATAGCCTACCCTATCAGGGATACCTAATTTTTGAGATTTGACATTAGGGGAATTTATATACTACACAAAGAAAGGTGATTTAGATTATTATTCTGTAAGGAGAAAACAAAGATTCATGATTTTAGATATATGACTGTGAGGCATTTGGTATGAAAACAGTTGTACTTTTTTGTTACCTCTTAGATTGAATGACTTTAGATGAGCCTGTTCCTCTTAGTAATTTGAAAAATGTTAAGTTGAGAAAGTTTCAAGTTCATAAAATGCATAACTTTATTATGATATAATGGGGGTTTGGGTTTTTTTTAAGTTTCATTTTTTTATTTTTGCAAGGCAATGGGGTTGAGTGGCTTGCCCAAGGCCGCACAGCTAGGTAGTTGTTGAGTGTCTGAGGCCAGATTTGAATTCAGGTACTCCTGACTCCAGGGCCAATGCTCTATCCACTGCACCACCTAGCTTCCCCGATTATGATATAATGTTAAGAAATATTGGTAAATATAACAGCTAAAATTAGTAAAAAAGGATAGATTCTCAAACAAACTAAACATTTGGGGATTTAAAATTGGTCATTTAAAATTTTAAATTGTTGATCACAAAATGCTGTATCTGCCCCCAAAGGATGACCGTGAAATCAACATCCCTCTGAGCACCCTTGAGTTCAAGGGAAGTGGTACTCAGAAATTTTGTGGTAATTGGAATTTATCGCATGTGAAGAAATTTGGGGAATTTATGTGTGATACTTAAAAAAAGAAAAATAATTTTACACAAACTTAAGATGGATAGATTTCAGTTTCAAAGATTTATTTTTGCTTTAAAGTTGAATAAGAGATTTATTACATATTCTGAATTAATGTAATGTTTAAGATTTTGTGATTGTCCTTTTAACGGCAAGAATATTTACTGATTACTTTTGAGGAAAAACATTCTCAGGAGATAAATATTTTGTAAAAGTATTGATCACATTCAACTTGGATCAATGCATACTATGGGAATGATGTAAAGTCTAACAAACTGCATTCTGTGGGGGATGGGGGTGGGAAGCAAGATGGGGGAATTGTAAAGTTCAAAATAAATAAAACTTTTCTAAAATTAAAAAAAAAACAAGAAAAGGATAAGTCAACAGATTTCCATGATTCTTCTTATAGATTTGACATAATCCATGTTGACTCAATTCCCTGTCTCTCTTCACCAGCAGATTACTGGAATTTATTGTATTAGAAGACTTACTATATGTCTACTCCCTTGATTAAAATTTTTGACCCATGTTCTCTCTCTAGGGCACAAAATTTTTTCATTTGCCTTGGTTAAAGAAAATGGACTAGTTCTCTACACTTGACTTCCTTTAGAAATGCTGTATATTGGAAGAATGTTAGAAATTATTTTAGTTTTTCTGATCCCTGAAAGCTTCTGATTAGAATTGCTTCTAATTTTAAAGGCTCTGGCAAGAGATACTTCATTACAGACAGTTATTTCCATGTATAAACAATCCAAGAAATAGTTAAATTCTTTGGTATATCAAGGCAAGTATGAGATGAAAACACACACATAATCATCATTAGATCAGAGTGATGATAGATAATAGTAATATGTGGGATCACCTTTCACTTGGAATGTGTCCAATTAAACCAGAAGATGGGCATTTCATTATTTTATTTATATTTGAATTTTTAAATAACTAGTTGAGCATAGTATTCCATTATATATCTCTATAAACTGGGTAATACAAAGTATCACATTTCAGCAATAGCCAAATGTGGGAATTAGATTTTTCTTTTTAGATAACAGCAAATTAAAAGAGTCTTATTTACCTTTTCTTCCATCCTTTTCCTCCTTTCCCATAAACCTTCAAATTTCAGTAGACAGCAAATTAAGGGGAAAGGTACAGTGTTCTGAGAGCAACAATCCCCAGAAGTCACTAAAAGCTCAGTTCTTCCTATCAAGTAATGTAGTCTTTGGATCAACCACAAAAGAAAAATGAACCTGAGAATGGACTGAGAATTTGGGAAATAGGGCTCTTTTCAAAAGATTGAATCCATAAAGTCTGACTTTCTCTATAAAAGGTAGTCCATAAAAAGCAGTGCTAAAAGAATTTAATTTCAAAGACATTAATTAGTTAGAAATTTAAAGCTTTAAAACTAAAAGCAAAAATATACTTTTAAAAAATTACTTTGGGTAGGGGAAGGATGAGGAAAATCATGTGGAATCATGGTCCTTTTTGGGACAAGTCTTCAGGGTATCCCATTCATTATAACTTCTATTAGAGGAATATGCCCCAGTGAGGTTTTAGCAAAAGTTGGAGGCCTACCTAGACAAAGAGAATGAAATATAAAATAAAACATAAAGGAGAAAGACTTCAAATGCAAAACAGTCATTTCCCACTCTGGAAAAGGTTGGAGCCTTGAATAACTCAATTGCAAATGAAAAGGCCAGCAAGATAATAAATTTACCTCCATTACAAGAGTAAATTCTTACATGTGTCCCTAGACATTCACCTACTTAAGATTCCCAAATGAGCATAGGAGGTAAAACTCACTAAATTAAAACTGATCATCAGTAGTTTATTGAAATTAAATTCTTTTGAATCGAGAATATCAAAAGCAAAATTTCTCCTATCTTCAGTCTTGGTGTAAGAAACAAGGGAATAAGTGAAAGGAAAGGATTCTGTCTATCCTAAGTTTTGTGCTGTTGAGCTAGCTGAAAGAGTGTCAAATAAAAATAAATCAGCAGAAAAGTATTCAAGATGAAAAGAATACTTTTCTGCTGATTAATTTTTAGTTGACACTTTTGAGTTCGTTGGATAGACTATCATATGATGTGCAAAAAAAGATTACTTTTTTCATCTGAACCTATGCTTATTCTCTCTATTTCTCCTTCTTGTAATGTCTTTTCTTTTTTTAATAAAGCTTGAGATTTTAGCATTATGCAAAATAGTAGTGGTGATAAGCAGCATACTTGCTTATATATAATACATGCTTTGTGTTATAGATTAGTACTTCTTACCATGTTAAAGAAAAGTCCATTTGTTTCTTCTTTGGTAGTGTTGGATATTTTTTAGCATAAATAGATGTTGCATTTGTCAATATTTTTTGCATCTGTTGATATAATCCCATCATAAAAATGATTTTTACTATGGATATTGTCTATTATGTTTATAATCTTCCTCATATTTAAAAGTATGTACATTGACATAAACAATCTGGTTATAATGAATAGTGTTAGTCTTCTGTAGCTTCTTTGCTATTGTTTTATTTAGTATTTTTGCAGCAATATTCATCAGGTGTATTGATCTAATTTTCATTCTCTTCTTTTCCTTCCCTGATCTAAATATCAAGACATATTTGTATCATTAAAAAGAATTTGGAGGACTCCCTTCTTTTCCTAGTTTCACAAATAGTTCATGAAATGCTAGATGCTTGAATTTCTTTGGATGCTTGAATTCACTTGTAAATCTCTTTGACACTTTCATTCATCTTCACCTAAATGCTATCCAGAACCCTATTCCTGGAGTTTCTAACAAAAAAAAAAATATATATATATATATATATATATATTTCCTTAATATTCATTCAGTGCTGCCCTATCTCTTGCTTATCTTCTGAGTACTCATCTAAAATGAAGTTGAGCTGCAAGCCACACCTATGCATTCAAATTTTTGTCTGTGTGTTACAAAGTTTATCTTATTCAATACCTATATTTTATACATTGTCATATAGTTATCTGAGTCAATGGAATTCAGTGCTAACTCATTCTTGGAGTGCAAATTCTTAGCCTTTCTTGGCATGTCTCCTACTATTTTTTTCCACTCTCTTTGATATTGGGCTCCATGGAGACAATCTGGTGTGGTAGAACATCAAATAGTTCTGTAGACAAAGATTCTCCCTAGGTTTAAATACTACATCTGATGCTTTCTACTTTTATGATTTGGGGCAATTTATTCAAACTCTTTCAACATGAGTTTCCTGGTCTGTAAAATGGGGTGGGACTGGTGGTGGTGGTGGTGACCTAATTGACTTCTGAGGTTTCTTCTGCCTCTAAATCTATGATATTATGAGAGCAGTTTTATCCTTCTCTTCCTTTTTTCTTTCCCTTTCTCACCTAGGTAACATTTTTTACTTTCTAAAGTTTAAGCCCAGACTTGGATTTTCCTTTGTGTTTTTAGATGATTTCCAGTGTTTTCACCTAAAATTCCTTTTATTTCCCCCAATGAGTCCACTATATTTGGAAGACTGATATCCCTAATACTAGTCAAGAAGTTATTCATTGCTTTTTATTTGTCTGAGAATCCTAAGCAGATGTATGAGGAATTCAAGTCCTTTAATTTGTATATTCTGTATCTATGCCAGATTGAAATCTAACTGAAATCTTTATTTATAACTATTTTTAATTTTTAGATAATTAAAAGAAATTTCCTTTCTTCCTGATAATATAGAGAATGAAGGAAAACTGCAACAAGTACAACTGATGAAACACTCCTTTCTTGATTATTTAGAGAGATAAGTAAAATTTATAAAAATACAAGTCATTTTCCCAATTGATAAGAATATGGGCACAAAGAATATGAGCAGGTAAGTTTTCAGACAAAGAAATCAAAACTATCTATAGTCATATAAAAAAATCTCTAAATTACTGTTGATCAAAAGAATGAAAAATAAAACAATTCTGAGGCACTACTTAACACCTCTTACAGTGGATAATATGACACAAAGGAAAATGGTAGATATTGGAGGTGATGTGAGACAACTGGGATACTGATGGGAAAGTCATGATTTGATCAAACCCTTCTGGAAAGGAATTTGAAACTATGTTCAATGGGCTATAAAAATATATAATACCCTTTGATCTATCAATGCCACTGCTAGGTCTATATTCAAAAGACATACCAAAAAGGGAAAAGGACCTATTTGTTCAAAAATTCTTATAGCAGCGCTTTTTTATGGTTTATGAATGTAATGGAATATTATTGTGCTATAAGAAAAGACAAAGGATGATCTCAGAAAAACCTGGACTTACATGAACTGATACATAATGAAATGGATAAAACCAAGAGAATAATATTAAATATAACAGCAATATTGTTTGAGGAAGAACTGTGAATAACTCATGTATTCTCAGAAATACAATGATCCAATTCAATCCCAAAGTACTAATGATCTAGTATATTATCTGCTTCTAGAGAAAGAACTGATATTGATTGAATACTGACCAAAGCATGCTATTCTTTAGTTTCTTTCTTTTTTTCTTTTATTTGAGTCTTATTGTACAAGATGACTAATATGGAAATGTTTTACCTATTTCACCTATGCTTAGATGATTCCTTACCATTTCAGCTAAGAAGTACATAAATCTTACAGCAAAAATCAAACATTCTCAACTTCATGAACATCAAATTAAATGAATGTTTCTACATATATAGTACAGAAAAAGAGAAGGGTACAGTGCAGTAGTGCCCCAGTTCTCCCACATTTTCTCCAACATCTAACATTTTCCTTAGAATTTGGGGAGTATTCTACCCCTCTACTGTGTCTTTAGGGTAGGAGACCAGATTACACTTGGAGAATAGATACTTGTCTTTGAGCGTGACATAGATTCAAGCATTGCACAAAGTTATTGAAAGTAAGGGAAACCTCTCTATCTGTGTCTTTCTCATTCTCCCACCCTACCCCAAGCAGTTTTTCTGGCACTCTTCTCAACTTATCAGAATCTTCTTAGGAAGATTTTATTCTATATTGGATTTTCATTAACAGGAAAGAGATATTGTCTAGGGTGTATATGACCAGAATCTTGAAGAGAAGTAACTCTTCTTTGTGTAGAAGACAAAAAAACTAGGCACTAACTAACACATATCCTAGAATGTGGAAAACAGATTTTTAAGTATCTAAGTGAATTCTGTGATTCAATGAGAAGCCTATAAATAAATTATCTAAAAGACAGTGCAGGAAAGTAAAGAGTCCTTTATTATTCTTTCTTTCTCTTAAATGAAAAAACAAGTTTCAACATTCATTTTTTTCATCATTATAATATTTAATGTGCTATGTAAAGAAGAACAAATTGCACTACAGAAAACAGGTGGAAAGAACTGAGGAAATCAAATACACAAAGAATTCTTAGAGATGACAAAACTTTGAATGTATCAAGGGATCAATTCAAGTTATGTGGAAAAATAAGAGACCTCCAGATGACTGGGGTGGGGGATAACATTTTTTAATGAAAACAGTAATAAAGCATCAATAAATACCAAGATTTCTCATTTTTATAAAATCTTTCTTAGAATTTCACATGTCAATGACATATTTTTGCAAGTGAGCTTTAAAATATTATTACTATTATTACAGTAATTTTGTTGTAAGAGCAAACATAAACCCCCCCTTCCACCCCCCAAGAATATGAGAAACCTCAAGAATAGTGAGAGAGAGAAAAAAATGTACTTCAGTCTGTGTTCAGATTCCAAAGGCTCTGTCTCTGGGGTGAGCTGCTTTCTTTATCATAAGTCCACCAGAAAAGTTGCTTCAATATTTTCCCCACAGTTGCAATTACTGGCTGTACCTCCACTCTATTCCTCCCCACTCTCATTTATTCTATTATCTCTATATCCTTTCATCCTGGCCCTGTCCAAAAGTGTATTGTACCTGAGTACCCTCTCCCTCAATCTTCCCACTCTTCTACCACCTATTCCCCCCTTCCCTCCCCCCCCCCATTCCCTCTTATCCCATCCCTTTCTTCCATTTTTTCTCTAGGGTAAGATAGATTTCCTCACCCTATTAAGTGTGTATGTTATTTCCTTTCTGAGCCATTTCTGATGAGAATGAAGGCTCACTCATTCCCCCTTGCCTTTCCCCTTTGCATTCCATTGAAAAAGCTTTTTCTTGGCTCTTATGTGAGATTTCTTAGCTTCTTCTTCAGCTCCTTTTACTTTCTCCCAGTACTTTCCTTTATCACCCATTGATTCCATCTTTTTAATTATATTATACCATTATATTCTACTCCTGCCTGTGTCCTGTCTATATATACTCCTTCTAACAACTCTTATAAATGAGAAAGTTCATATGAGTTATCAATACCTTCTTCCCATGCAGGAATAAAAACAGTTCAATATCATTAAGTTCTTCATAGTTAGTCCTTTTCTTCCGCCTCCTCTATGGTTCACCAGAGTCCTGTACCTGAAGATCAAACTTTCTGTTCAGCTCTGGTTGTTTCAATAGGAAAGTTTGAAATTCCTCTGTTTCATGAAAGTCTATCTTTTCCCCTGAAAGAGGATGTTCAGTTTTGCTGGGTAGTTGATTCTCAGTTGTAAACCAAGATCTTTTGCCTTCCAAAATATCATATTCTAATCCTTATGAGCCCTTAATGTATCTATATTAAGCTACCAAATCTTGTGTAATTTTGACTATAGAGCCATGGTAGTTGAATTGCTTGTTTCTGGCAGCTTTTAGTATTTTCTCTTTACTTGGCAGTTTTGGAATTTGGCTATAATATTCCTGAGAGTTTTTCTTTTTTGCAGTCTCTTTCAGGAGGTGACGAGTGAATTCTCTCGATTTCTATTTTACCCTTTGCTTCTAGGATCTCAGGGCAATTTTGCTGTATTATTTCTTGAAAAGTGAAATCTAGGTTCTTTTCCTGATTGTGGCTTTCAGATAGCCCAATAATTTTTAAATTATTTCTTCTGGATCTGTTTTTGAGGTCGGTTATTTTTCCAATGAGATATTTCACATTTTCTTCTAATTTTCGTTTTTTTTGAAAGAGTTTTATTTTTTCCTGATTTCTTGCAAAGTCATCAGCTTCCTTTATTTCCATTATGCATTTGAAGGAGTTTTTCTTCAGAGAGCTTTTATATTTCCTTTTCCAGCTGGCCAATTCTGATTTTTAAGGCATTCTTCTCCTCATTTGCCTTTTGTTTTGCTTTTTCCATTAGGCCTAAACTGGATTTTAACACATGATTTTCTTCAATATGTTTTGTATTTCTTTCACCAAGCTGTTGATTTGGTTTTCATGATTTTTCTGCATTGCTCTCATTTCTCCTCCCAATTTTTTCTCCACCTTCCTTAATTGCTTTTCAAAGTCTTTCTGAGTTCATCCACAGTCTGAGCCCATTTTCTATTTCTCTTGGAGGTTTTGGATATGGAAGCTTCGATTTTGTCATCATCTGAGTATGTGTTTTGATCTTCTATCAGACTTACTTAATTCTCTATGGTCAGATTCTTCTTTTTTCTGTTGTTTACTCATTTCCTCAACCCAAGACTAATTTACAGCACTTCCAAGGCATTGTTTTTTTTTGGGGGGGCACCTCACTTGGACCTTTATTCCTCCAAGTTCTTATGCTCTCTTGCTTGTGCTTTGATATATAGATGACCACCTCACTTCCCTCTGCCATGGAGCTGTAAGGAGGAGTCCTGCTTGGCTATCTTAGTATGGAAGCCCAAACTGCAACCTAGACCTGAGTGTAGGCAAACAGCAGAGTCCTACCCTGACGGAGAGCAGAGAAATTTCTGCAGTTTTCCCTGACTTCCTTACCATCTGTGGGCTTTGCTCTGGGGGTGCAGGCTACTTTCTCCAGATTCTCACTGAAGGTTCTACTGCGGGGGCTCCCTCACTCCACACTCATTCTGGTGTAGCAGAATTTTCTCCCCATCCTTCAAGTGACCGGGACTTTTTCTGACTCTCTGTCCTAGTGAAACACACCTTTCCTGTGGAACTCCTAAGTTATCTTGGACTGGGAAAATGTATCACAGTCTTTCTGTGGGTTCTGCCCCCATCTAAATTTTGGCTAGAGTCATAATTTGTTGGCTTTTGGAGTTTTGGGGGGGAAGGAGTTCCTGGGAAATGATGCCTTCACACCACCATCTTGGCTCCACCCCCTCAATATTCATTTTTAAAACCTTGAATTATGAAGTCTCTCCCTTCCTTCCACCCCATCTCCCCTCATTAAAAAAGCAAGTTATTTGATATAAGTTAAAAATGTGTAGTGATGAAAAACATTACAACAACAATAATGTTGCAAAAGTAAACATAACCCCCCAAAAAAAAGAGAAACCTCAAGAAAAATAAAGTTTAAAAAGTATGTTTCAATCTGTATTCACAAACCATCCACTCTGTCTTTGGGATGGATGGTATCCTTTATTATACATAGATCAGCATTCTTCTTGGGTACAGCATTGCTGAATAAAGGTAAGACATTCACAGCAGATTATCCTATAATATTGTTGTTACTCTGTATGTAATACCCTTCCCATTGCATGTGCTTATATAAATTTTTTACTGAGAAATATCCTGTTCACCACTTCTTATAAGAAAATAGCATTCCATCATAATCACACACTACAATTTTTTCAGCTATTCCCCAACCAATGTACACTTCCTCAATCTCTAGTTCCTTATAACCAGAAAAGAACTATTGTAAATATTCTTATACATAGAGGTTCTTTTCCTTCCTATTTTCCATCTTATCTGGGATGTAGACGTGGTAATGGCATTGCTAAGTCAAAGGATGGACAATGGTTTTATAATCCTTTTGGCAAAGTTGCAAATTGCTCTACAAAATTGTTGAATCATTTCAGAACTCCTCCACAGCATGTTAATGTCTCATTTTCTCTACATCACTTCCAACACTTGTCATTTTTTCTTTCTGTCTTATTAGTCAATCCAAAATAAGAAAATACCTCAGATTTGTTAACTAAAATTTTAGTGAGGTAGAACATCTTTTAAAATTATTTAAATAGATAGTATTGATAACCTCATCTGAAAATCATTCATATATTTTTATCATTTACCAATTGGGGATGGGTCTTATTTTTTATAAACCCATCAGGGTTCTCTTTGTTTGAGAAAGGAGAACTTTATCAGAGAAATTTGGCTTAATTTCCCACCCTTATTTATTCTCTTCTCTCTCTTCTTTTAGCCTGTCCCTTCTCAAAAGTGTTTTGCATCTGACTACCCATCCCACAATCTTTCCTCCCTTCCACTACCTGCTACTCCCTCCCTCCACATCCTTTCTCCCAATCCCTTTCCTCTCCCCATTTCTTCTAGGGTAAGATAGATTTCTATTCCCAATTCAGTGTAGATGTTATTCCTTCTTTGAGCCACTTCTGATGAGAATTAGGCTCATTCCCTCCCTTCATAATCCACACCACTGCAAAAGCTTTTTCTTTCCTCTTTTATGTAAAATGACACACCCCATTATTCCTCCCCCTTTCCCTTTCTCCTAGGACATTTCTCTCTCCCATTAACTCCATCATTTTAATATATTATACCTTCATATTCAAATCCTACCTGTGCCTTATTTGTATAAGCTCCTTCTAACTACTCTAATAAATGAGAAGGTTCATATTAGTTAGCAGAAGCATTTTCCCATGCAAGAATATAAGCAGTTCAGCATCATTAAATCCCTTATTATTTGCCTTTCCTATTTACCATTTTATGCTTCACTTATGTCTTTTATTTGAAATCACATTTAATGTTCAGCTTTGTTCATTTTATCAGGAAAATTTTAAATTGCTGTATTTCATTGAATTTCCAACTTTTCCCCTGAAGTAGTATGTTCAGTTTTGCTGGATAGGTGATTCTTCTATGTAATCCAAGCTCTTTTCGCTTTCAGAATATCATATTTCAAGTCTTATGATCCCTTAAAGTAGAAGCTACAAAATCTTGTGTTATCCTGACTGTGGTTCCACAATATTTAAATTGCTTCTTTCTGGCTGCTTACAATATTTTCTACTTGACTTGAAAGCTCTGAAATTTGGCTATAATATTCCTGGCAGTTTTCATTTGGGGATCTCTTTCAGGAGGTGATGATCTGTGGATTCTTTCAGTTTCTATTTTACTCTCTGCTTCTGGTCTATCAGAGCAGTTTTCCTTGATAATTTCTTGAAAATGATATTTAGGTTCTTTTTTCGTCATGGCTATTATGTAGCCTAATAATTTTTAAATTATCTCTTCTAGATCTGTTTTCTAAATCACTTGTTTTTCCAATGAGATATTTCACATTTTCTTCTAGTTTTTCATTCTTTTGATTGCATATTTTTGTTTCTTGATTTCTCACAAAGTTATCAGCTTCCCTTTAGTGCATTCTACATTTGAAGGAATTGTTTTCTTCAGAGAGCATGTGTATCTCCTTTTCAATTTGACCAATTCTGCTTTTTAAGGCATTCATCTCCTCATTAACTTTTTGAACTTCTTTTTTTCCATTTGGCTCAATCTAATTTTTAAGAAGTTATTTTCTTTAGTAGTATTTTTGTATCACCTTTACCAAACAGCTGACTCAGTTTTCATGTGATTCCCACATTACTCTCATTTATCTTCAAAATTTTTCCTCTACCTCCCCTATTTGATTTCCAAAATTCTTTTTGAGTTCTTCCATGGCCAATTCATATTTTCTTAGAGGTTTTAGATGTAGAATCTTTGTCTTTTCTATCTTCTTATGACTGTACTTAGATCTTCCATATGACCATAATAAACTATTATAAGATATTTTTTCTTCTGTTGTTTGCTCATTCCAACTCTTTAACTTGCTTTTAACTCTTTGTTAAGGTGAGGTTCTACTTTTAGGGTGGACAATGCACTGTCCCAAGGTTTTGAAGGTTTGTGCAGCTCTTAGGGACCTTCAAATTTTCAATTCTTCCAAGGTTTTAAGAGAAACTACAATTATTCTCCTGATCTGTGCTCTGGTCTATGGATGACCAAAATTACTCCTTCCTACCCAGAAACTGTGAGGAAAGTCCCGGCTCCACTATATATCAATGAGTTCTGTTGTCCTTCTGTTCTTATTCTTGTGTCTGGGGCCCCAGACTACAATCCATATCTCTGTATAAGCAAAGCAAAAGAGTCCTGCCTCAGGGATAGTAAAGAAAACCCTATAATTTCCTTAGACCCCTTTACCATCTGTGGTCTGAGAGCTTTGGAAGTAGTTTCTACTGCTCATTAGGGGGCTCTCGAGGCCTTCTCCTGGTCCACTGTCATCTAGTCTGCACTGCTGTAGCCTGTGCTAGACTGTGCTCTCACCTTTGTGCAAAAGAGTTTTCCTGCTGACCTTTCAATTTTTCCTTGACAATTCCTGGACTAAGAAGTCTGGAAACCATCCCCACTGCCAAGTCTTTTCCTGGCCCAATCACACCACATGCTGATCCTGGATAACCAGGGCCAATTTACTCCAGCACAGCCCAGGCTGCACTGTGGATCCTTTCTACCCCTCTTTGCATTAGACCCTTCCACCAATCTTCCAAGTTGTCTTGGACTGGAAAATTGTTTCACTTAGTCTTTTTTGTGGGTTCTTCTGCTCTAGAATTTACTTAGAGTCATTACTTAAAGGTATTTGGAGTTATTTGGGGGAAAGTTCAGTGGTGTCTCTACCTTCATTCCATCATCTTGGCTCTGCCTCCAGGAGTCTCTTTTTCAAAAGAAAGAGATAAACCATGTAGATAGGAGAGGGATGGGAACCAGTCTTAAGAGATCAAAGTAAATATATAGAGAACTAACAAACTAAATTAAATGTTTAAAAGATATAAGATGAAACCAAGAGCAGGCACCAAAACATTAAATATAAAGATCTGCCATGACCTTGTAAGGATATTGTCAAATACAGATTTTATGATAGACACCTTAATCACAGCTACAAGGGAGATTGAAGTTGGAAGATCTCTGAAAAACAAGGGTTCTTAGTGGCCTTTGAAGATTGGGAGTAAGGGAAGCTAGGTGGCACACTGGATAGAGCACTGGTTGTGGAGTCAGGAGGACCTAAATTCAAATTCAGACTCAGATACTAACTTGTTCATCCATTCTCCAATTGATGGGCATCCCTTCAATTTCCAGTTGTTTGCTACCAAGATAGAATTTGTATGTTTTTTTTAAAATGAGAAAAAATTCCCCAATCTACCTATCCCACCCTCCTATGTGTTCTCTTTCTCACACCTTCATATTTTTTGGATTGTCTCAATATAACTTCACACCCATGCCCTTTGTCCATGTGGACTTTTTCTAAATGTCCTAAAAATAATAAAATCCTTAGGAATTACATGTATCATCATTCCATGTAAAACTATAGACAGTTTACCCTTATTGATTGCCTTATGATTTTTCTCTTTCATTTTTAACCTTTTTATTCTTCCTTTGAGTATTGTATTTGAATGTCATATTTTTCATTCAACTTTGACCTTTTCCTCAGGAATACTTGAAAATAAACTATTTCATTAAATTTCTACTTTTCCCCTGCAATATTATACTCAGTTTTGAATGAGTAAGCTATCCTTGATGTAATCCTAGATTCTTTGCCATCCAGAATATCATATTCAAACTCTATACTCCTTTAATGAAGAATCTGCTAAATCATATGTGATCATGACTATAGCTTCATGTTACTTGAATTGTTTCTTTCTGGCTTCTTGCACTGTTTTCTCCTTGACTATACATTTTACTGTTAATATTTCTGGGAGTTTTCATTTGATGATCTGTTTCAGATAATGGTAGGTGAATTCATTCAATTTGTATTTGATATTTCTGGATCTAAGATTATAGTTACATGAAATATGAAGTCTAGGCTCTCTTTTTATCTTGGTTTTCCAGTAGCTTAATAATTCTTAGCTTGTCTCTCTTTGAACTATTTTCTGTCAGTTGTTTTTATAATAAGATATCTCACATTATCTTCTATTTTTTCCTACTTTTGACATTGTTTTATTGTTCCTTTATGTCTCATTTGACAATCTGATGAAGCCTGTGAGTTACTTTAGTTTTTAAAAGCAAAAAACAAATACTTAGAGATTACAAATTAAGGAAAATTGATATACATTTTTAGGGGGTTTTTTGCAAGGCAATGGGGTTAAGTGGCTTGCCCAAGGCCACACAGCTGGGTAATTATCAAGTGTCTGAGGCTGGATTTGAACTTAGGTACTCCTGACTCCAGGGTTGGTGCTCTATCCACTGCACCACCTAGCCTCCCCCAAACTGATATATACATTTTAAAAGGTAAAAAAAAAATTATTAACTTAGGTTAAGAACTCCTCTATTAGAATCTAATTCAGAATGAACAAATGGAGACATAGAGGATGTTGCAGACATGAGAAACTTGTTTAGTAAATTTTGAACTTTGTTAATATTATACAATATCATGTAACCCTAACAATTTTCCACTGAAGTCTCATCCTGATTTCTAATCAGGGTGAAAAAGTAACTCTGGTTTTCAAAAGCCATGCCAGTAGAAATTAGGAACTATCAAGGAGGAAAATCTTCAATAGGCTCAGGACCGGATTTTAGACCTCTCCCTCCACAGGCACACTATACTTATCTATGGCTTCATAATTTACTCAATCTACCATATAATCTTTGCCAAATTTATAATGGCAGCATCTTGGTATTGGAAGGGACTTCAGAGGCCAATTCCTGCCACCCCGAGGAAAAGGAACTCCTCTACAACACCCAAGGGCAGGTGTTAGTCAGCCTTTGTTCAATGTCCTCTTATGAGGGAATCACACTACCTCTCACAGCAATGCATTTCACTTTGGTATAACTCTAATTGTTAGGAACATTCACCCTTATTTCAAATCTCTTCAAAGAGTCTTGGTCCAGTTGGTGACTTGGAGTGAGGGAGGGGTATTAAAAACTCTTATAGAACATCTACTAAGTTACAGAGAAGTTGAGAACAATATCAGTGAAGTGGATATCCACACCAAAAAGAAAAAAAAAAACACAGATACTTATAAGTAATTTTCATCCTTGTACTGGGAACTCATGCTAATTAGGGTTCTTTATGGATATCTAAATTCTGGATTAGCTCCAGATAATTGAGATTTCACATAAATAACTAAATTACTACTATAAACCATAGCATACAAATTAAAGGCATTTTAATTCTTTATTATTCAACTCAGATCTAAGTACATGAAATCTAATCTCCTAGGAAAGGATCATCCATTTTTCAGTCATCTGGGGTTTAATGACCACATAGCCTTTTATCTCATAATTCAATGCTTCCCAAGCTAGGATACTGGCATTTAAGGTGTCACCTTTGTACATAGAATGAACCTGGTTTGGAGAAAGTACAAAATCCCACATGTACACTTCTCCAATTTCTCCCACAAAGTACTAAATAATATCAAAAGTTCCCCCAAAGGAATCTTGCTCTTGCCCCAGAACAATCTTTGCCACTGTTCCCACTGAATACCCCTTCTTCAGACCCTTACTCACTAGGTTCTTATTATTTATCCACAGTTCAACTATAACCGAAGCTGACTCCCAGCTTACACAAATATGGGCTGGAGAAGAAAAATCATCAATGACTCTGAAAGAAACTTGTTCATTCCTAATGTACAGATTGTATTCCCCACCTTTGGACTTAAATAAGAAGAGTTCATTGTCCTTGGCTTTGGTGGCATAGGAGAAGAGACTGTAGGAACGAGTGAGATCAGTATAGGCACGCAGGCACACAATGAGATTCTGCAAGGGCTTCTCCAGTTGAGGAATTAGGAGGACATGGGCATTAGATGATTCTTTAGGGAACATAAACACCTTTCCTGACATGTCTGCAACAGAGAAAGAGGATTAGAATTAGGACCTTCCTTTAACTTTTCAGAATATATGCTTCCACCTACTCTGTAACTCTAAATATTGAAAATGAAAATATCCCGCCTAGTGAACATTTCCTTCTATTCCTTCACCATAACAACCCACTTATATTCTATGCTCTAGACTAGAGATGCCAAACATAAAACTACTCTTGAATGCTACCTGAACCAGAAGAAAATGTCATTGAGAAATATTTAATAAAACAAATAAAAATACAATATATCCTAGGTAATAATACATTCTAAAACTAAGTCAATATGCAGTCCACAAGTCTCCATATTTATTGATGTTATCCCTATTTTTATTTAAGTTCAACACCATTGTTCTCTAGACCTAGTCCCAGAACCAATGCAAAGACTTCCTAACTGTCTGAGCAATAGCTCCCAAGATACTATAAAGGATCAAAGCCCCAGATAAGATTCTCTTCATCTTCTCAGTCTAGAAGTGCCTATGGCAGTAGCAACAGTTTTGGAAGCAATGCTTATATAAAGAGAAAAAATTGAGACTCTACTAGTCCTCACTTGCCAGTGATGATTTCTCCATTTCTGGTCTCAGTGCCTTCAGGGATTTTATACACATGATGGAGGAGGGAAAGATATATTGTGTAAGTTCTCCCACAGTTCTCCCACAGCCAGAAGTGTTGATCTGGCAAATTTCATGAGGGGCTTGTGGTGGGAAATCGGTGGAAGTTACTTATTAGAGTATAAGTTCCAACTCTTTGTGACAAAGTAGAATCAGGGTCTGGGAAAACAGTAAGTAATTCAGAGAATCTAAGAGTTGCATCAAGGACTGATAGTGACAGATAAATAGTTGCAAATAACTCTCACCCAATGCTCTTTCCTATAGCAGAAGGGGCCTTGCTCCCTTTCAAACTTTCCAACTGCTCAGTCCTTCCATGACTACTTCTTTTTTTAAGTTGTTTTTGGGTTTTTTTTCAAGGCAAATGGGGTTAAGCAGTTTGCCCAAGGACACACAGCTAGGTAATTATTAAGTGTCTGAGGCCGGATTTGAACTCAGGTACTTCTGACTCCAGGGCCAGTGCTCCATCCACTGTGCCATCTAGCCGCCCCCCATGACTACTTCTATGACTATTCTTGATACATACTGCATCTTCTAACTAAAATTACATAGTTCATTTTGGAATCCAGGCCAAACAAATGGCTTCATTTTCATAACAGGATCCTTATTTCATGCACATATAATGTTAGGCTTTATCTAGTCCACCCTCTATCCAAATCACAAATTCTACCATTCCATCTTTGCTTTAACATCTCCAGTGGTGAGATATTTGGACTCCCAAAGAAGACAAACTCACTCTTGGACATTAATACTGTTAGAAAGTTTTCCTTTTGTGAGGAGAAAACAATCTTCTTGTATAGTACACTCACTGTTGCAACCTTTGCACTTTAGACTTCTCCCCCATTCAAAATTGCCAAGCTTTGAACTTTGCAATTCCTCCTCTCAAATCCATGATTTCTGTCCTCTTTTCTCTGCCACTGATTCCCAGCTCCAAAACTACAAATTTATCATCTCTGCAAACTCCTATGTTTCAGTCCTAACTCTGTCTTCTCCGTCTCCTTACTACTCTGGTCTTATTTTCATGCCTTCAAAATTTTGACTTAATTCCTTTTGGATATCTCAATCTGGCAAAAACAATCATAATATCTTTTCCCAAAAATCTTCTTTTCTTTCAAACTTTCTGTTTCTCCCATCATCCAGATTTACCACCTCAGGATGATCCTCTGCTCCTCATCAAAATCTTCCCCAAAATCCAATTCCTTACCAAATTTTGTACTTTATACTGTCATAATATCTTTCATATATGCCCCACTTTTTTCATTTACATAGCCACCCTCATTACAAATAACCTGGAATATTCTAATAGTTTTCTAAGTGATCTTTTCTTTTAAGTCTCTCTCTTTCCTTTAATCCATCCTCTACTTAGTTTTCTAGGTGACTTCCTAAAAGAGAGATTTGATCATGCTACTACCCACCTACACACACACACACACACACACACACACACACACACACACACACACAAATACACACACAATCAGAGCAAACTTTATTGGTTTCTATTATCCCCAGGATCAAATAGAAAAGTATCCTTTTTTTCATTCACACCCCTCACAACCTGTTTCTGATATGCCAGACTATTCTATTGTATCTCATTACTGCAACAGAGAAAAAAAAAGATTAGAAGTAGGAATTCTCTTTAACTTTTCAGAATACAAGGTTTCACTTATTCTCTGAATCTGTTCTTGAATAATATCCTGGTATATTGAACTATTAATTAATTCTTTCTCACAAGATGCCAACCTCCCAACCCCACTCCTAGAATGGTCTCCCTTCTCACCTATATCTCATAGATTCCCTCTCTTCCTTTCAAATGTAACTGAAGTACCATATTCTGTAGGAAGTCTTTTCTTGTATCTCTTCCTTCTCCTAGAACTATAAGATTACTTTACACATACACATATATACATATAAATACATACAAGACACAGGTAGACATATATACACATATGAACACTTATTTGTATGTATTTTGTATGTGTTTTGAACTCGCATTGTTATTTGCATGTTGTCTCCCCCTTTAGACTATGGGCCCTTGAGGGAAGGATCAGTGTTTTTTTTTCCTTTCTTTGTATACTGAGTGTTTATCAGACATATAGTAAATGATTAATAAATACTTAGTGACTGATTGCCCCCCAAATATTAGTTCTACAAGGCTTTGTCCTTTATCTTGAATTTTTGCCCCCTTGACATTGAACCATTTTATAATCTATAAATCCTCAATTCTTGGTCATAACTAATAGCTGCTTCCCATGCTCCAATCTATTCTCAAGTCATTGAATGTTGCAGGAAGAAGTCATGAAACTAGATACACCTAGTCCACTCCAAATTAACATTATTTAATCTCACCCAATACCTTATTGCTGCAAGATCTATTCATCAACTATGATAGGCTCTCTCTCATGCTTCCAGTAATGATTGTCATATATCTTTTCTTCTTTCTTTAATTCTTATACCTATGTCCTCTATCCTCTCCCAGAGTTGAGAGTCACCTTTTACTTTGCTTAGGCAACTAAAAGCATACATGATGAGTTCCCTCATGTCTCCTACTTGCTGCCTCAAAACCTTTCTAAATCTCTTCTTCCTAGTTCCAGTCTCAAACAAGGTGAGCCTAATTTGCCAAGGCTAATCCCCCCAACTTGGGGTTTTCCCCTTCTAGCTCCTCCAGGATTTTGTTTCATTAGCCATCCACTTCTTGCAAAAGACTTAATCAACTTACTACAAACTAAATTTTTCCTATCCCTAAAAATCCTCTTTGACTCAATAATCTTTTCAAGTCATCATTATTTATCTCTTTTCTTTTTCACTGGTAAAACATTTAGAAATGATAATCTATATTCATTGCCCATTTGCACAACACTCATTTGGTCCTCAACCTATCACAATTCAGTTTCCATTACCCTAGTTTGATCAAACTGATTTCTCAAAGGTCAACAATGATTTTCTAATTACTCCAATAGATTTTTCTTCAGTCATTATGTTCCCTAACCTTTTTTTTTCAGCATTCAATACTATTGACCATTCCTTCCTTTAAGATTGTCTTTCCTCCTTTGTTTTCTGTGATATTTCTCTCTTGTGTCTTCTCTCATCTGTCTAACCACTCCCCCACTCTTTGGGGTATCCATCATAATTCTAGCCTAGAAGATTTTTCTTTGCTTCCCCCTTGTAATCTATCTTCTTCAAGGGTTCAGTGATTATCACACAGTTTATATATTCATGCCTAATCTCTTCCCAGAGTTCTACACCTTCAACTATTTATAGGGCATTACTTAGTTGTTTCACTGATACCTCAAACTCAACATGTCCAAAATTGAACTCACTCTAACCTATTATTTACCCTAATTCCCTTCCCAATAAGCCAGGTTTAAGACATTTTTATCATCTTTTATTCTTGCCTTTTTCTGATAACAAGCCAATCTATGACAATATTACCTAGGACAACTAGGTGGCACAATGAATAGATTGTTGAACTTGGAGTCAGAAAGCTCTAAAGTCAAATACTGCCACAATTACTTGCTCTCCTGTGTTTCTGGACAAGTCTTTTAATCTCTGTTAACCTTACTTTTTCTCATATGTAAAATGGGGATTATAGCACCTGCTTTTCAGGTTTCCATGAGGATCACTGACTACCTTGTACATCTTGGTGCAAAAATACTAGCTAGCTATTAAACAATTTATTACAAAGTTTTTCTCAATTCTACTTATACAACTTATCTTACGTCTATCTTTATCTTACAACACACCCTGCCACCACCTTAGCTTACACTGTCATCACCTCTTGCCGGCATTACTCAAATAACCTTTTAACTGAATTTCTAGTCTCCATTCTCTCTCATTTCCAAACACTCCTTTATAAAGCTACCAAAATAATCTTCCTAAGGCACAAGTCTGATAATGTCATGTCATTGCTGAAAAAATTATCTGTGACTTCAGGATAAAGTTTTCCAGAAAAAGCAAAAAGTCTGTTGCCTAACATTTAATGCCTCTTCCTTGAGACCTTTCTTTTTTGGAAGGAATTTTTGATTTTATTGCTATTGAAAACTTACAATCAGGAAACTCGACTGGCAATTCTGATTGCTACCTCCCCTGAAACTTACATATACTTAAACATATATACTATTATCCATTGGATTATAAATTCCAAAAGAGTAAGGTTTGTTTTATCATTTGTATTTGTAACCCCAACACCTAACACAGTGCCTTAAAAATATAGCAGGTTAAACATGTTGAATAATTGATTGTTATATGATAAATCTTTCCTTTAAAAAGAGAACTGATAAAATGGTGGAGAAAAAGCAAGGACTTTCACAAGATTTCCCCCAAATCACTCCAAATAACTTTAAATAATAACCCTAATAAAATTTTCGAGTGACAGAACCCACAAAAAGATTGGGTGAAAAAATTTTCCAGTCCAAACCACTTGAAAAATCCATTAGAAGAGTCTGATACACTGGAGTTTAAAAGGGTCCACAGGGGGCGGCTAGGTGGCACAGTGGATAAAACACCGGCCCTGGAGTCAGGAGTACTTGGGTTCAAATCCAGTCTCAGACACTTAATGATTACCTAGCTGTGCGACCTTGGGCAAGCCACTTAACCCCCATCTGCCTTGCAAACAAAAGGGTCCACAGCAGCACTCAGGCCATGCTGGAACAAACAAGCTCCAGTTGTCCAGGAACAGACCACTGGGCACCTAGCTCTGAGGCAGTCTTGGCAGTTTCCAGATCTCTCAGTCCAGGGATTACCAAGGACAGTTGGGAAGCTCAACAAGAAAACTCTGCTGCACCACAGTAAGAGTGGAGTCTAGTCCAGTACAAGCCTCAGCTGAGACCTGGCCCTGGGAACCAGGAAAAGTCTGGGAAGTCACCTGGCAAGAAATCACCCAACAGCTGTATCCAGAGCACTCAGTCCATAGATGGTAAGGGGATCAATTAAGATTACAGAGGTCTCTTTGCTATCCCTGAGGCAAGATTCTGTTGTTTTGCTCATAGTAAGATCCAGATGACAGTTTAGGGTACCAGTTTCAGGAAAAGGAGCAGAAACATAACAGACCTTAATGCCTACAGCAGAGCAGGGACCATCTTCACAGTTCCAAGGGAGAAAGGAGCACTTGTGGTCACCCATAGACCATAGTACAAGCCAGCAGAGCAATCATAGCCTCTCTATAGACTATAGTTATAGTCAAAAGACCTTGAAGGAATTGAGAATTTACAGGTCCCTGAGGAGTGTCCCTGAAAACAGTTGCAAAATTCCTCCAAAGTTTGATATAGTGTGTCTTCCATGCTAGAAGCAGAACCGCACTTTAACAAAGAGTTAAAATCAAGTCAAAGGCTGAGGAAACAAGCAAATAACAGAAGAAAAAAATCCAACCATAGATAATTACTTTGGTCCTATGGAAGAACACTCAGAACACAACAAAGTCAAAGCTTCTACATCTAGACCCTCCAAGAAAAATATGAATTGGACACAGGCTTTGGAAAAACTCAAAAAATATTTCAAGGGAGGAAGAGGAATAAGTGGAGAGAGAAAAAAATGACAATGATGTGAGAAAATCATGAAAACCAAGTCAGCAGTTAGGTGAAGGAGATAAAAAACTGAAGAAAATAACCAGAAAATAAAATCAAAAACCAGTTTGGATCAAATAGAAAAATCAGTCCAAAAGGCCAATGAGAATAAGAATGCGTTTTAAGGTATTCTGGTTTTTAAACCAGAATTGGCCAGATTGAAAAGATGATACAAAAGCTCTCTGAAGAAAATATTTTCTTAAAATGTAGAATGAAGCTAAGGGAATTTGATGACATTGTGAAAAATCAAGAAACAATAAAACAAAACCAAAAAAATGAAACACTAGAAGAAAATGTAACATATCACATAGTAAAAACAACTGACCTGGGAAACAGATCCAGAAGAGATAATTTTAAAAGTATTGGAATACCTGAAAGGTTTAACCAAAATAAGAGCCTAGACATCATTTTTCAAGAAACAGTCCAGGAAAACAGCCCTGATATCCTTGAAGGAGAGGGTAAAATAAAAAAAAAATGAGGGAATGTACCAATCAACTCCTGAGAGAGATCCCAAAATAAAAACTGCCTGGAATATTATAGCCAAATTTCAGAACTCTCAAGTCAAGAGGAAATATTTCAAGCAACCAAAAAAAGAAACATTTCAATCTACAGTCAGAATAACACAAGATTTTGCAGTTTCTACATTTAAGGCTTGTATAACTCTGAATATGATATTCTGGAAGGCAAAAGAACTTGAATTACAACCTAGAATCAATTAACTACCCAGCAAAACTGAACATCCTCTTTCAGGGGAAAAGATGGAAATTCAATGTAATAGAGGACATTTAATGTTTCCCAATGAAATGATCAGAGATGAACATAAAGTTTGATCTTCAAGTAAAGGACTCAGGTGAAGTAGGGAGAGGGTGGACAGGAAGTGCAATCATTAGAGATTTAATGATGCTAAACTGCTTGTATTCCTGCATGGGAAGATGATACAGATAACCCATATGAACCTTTTCATTTATTAGGATAGTTAGAAGGAGCATATAGAAACAAGGTATAGGAGGGAGATGATATATTAAATATATAATATATATATATTAATATAATATATTAAAAAGGGAAAGGAGAGGTAGAATGGGGTGAGTTATTTCACATAAAAGAGGCAAGAACAAGTTTTTGCAGTGGAGTGGAAGATAGGAAATGAGAGGGCTAGTAAGTGAACCTTACTTTCATCAGAAGTGACTCAGAGAGGGAATAACATACAAACTCAATAGGGTGTAGAAATCTTTCCCTAGAGGAAAATAGAAGAGGAAGCTATGGAAGAAAAGAGATGGTGGGGGGTGTAGGTAATTGAGGAGAGAGAAAGTTATAGGAGAGGGTGGTAACTTGCAAGACACTTTTTTTTAGGTTTTTGCAAGGCAAATGGGGTTAAGGGGCTTGCCCAAGGCCACACAGCTAGGTAATTATTAAGTGTCTGAGACCGAGAGAGAGAGAGAGAGAGAGAGAGAGAGAGAGAGAGAGAGAGAGAATAGAATAAATTGTGTGTAGTGGAGTAATAGGATGGAGTAAAATACAACCAGTAATAGCAACTGTGGGAAAAAATATTGAAGCAATTTCTCTGATGGACTTAAGATAATTAATCTTATCCATCCCAAAGACAGCTGATGGTTTCTGAATACAGAGTGACACATACATTTTTCCCCCCACTTTATTTTTCTTGAGGCTTCTCTTTCTTTGTGTGTGTGGGGGGAGAGGGGCAGGGCATGTCTACTTTTACAACATGACTATTGTAGTAATGTTTCACATGGCACACATTTTTAACCTACATCAAGTAACTTGCTTTCTCAATGTGGGTAAGTGGAGTAGAAGTAAGGGAGAGAATTTGGAATTCAAGGCTTTGGAAGTAAATATTGAAACTTTCTTTTACATATATCTGGGGAGAAAATTTAAAATAAAATAAGATGTAGTTCCAAAAAAGAGATCTAAGAGGTGTTAGACATTTAGAACATTTTTAAATGAAATTATTTATGTTTTAACACATTGGTATGACACTGATATCACATTGTATGACATCAACCTCTACCTTTTCCCCAACTCTATCCATTGGCTGACTCTCTCAGTCCAATCTGACCCATATAGAAAAGTTGCCAACATACAGTTATGACTCAAACTATTTCAGGATCCTCTGAATAAACTTCTGGGGGAGCAGAAGGATAATCTCTTAAAAATCCCCCCCAGCTCCTCAACTTCAACAATTGTGCTTCCACTCTGTACAAAATTATTCAGTTATATTGGCAACAGAAACAGATGGAAAGAGTCAGAGAGAGAGAGAGAGAGAGAGAGAGAGAGAGAGAGAGAATTCGAGGAAGACAAAGACAGAAAGAAACAGATGGAGTGAATCTATAGTCTCAGTCAAGGAGAAATTTCTTGGTCTTTAATATAGCATCCTGAAAATGGAGACATCTTTGAGATGCTAGATCATTTATACATTGGCTTCTTTCCAGAGTCTTTCTCTCTCTCCAGCAATATCTCCCTGAAGAAAGCTTGGAAATAATGTATTCTCTTTTAAAGCCAAAATCCACAAAACAAAACAATTTTCCTTTCCCAAGCTCTTCATCAACAGTGTCACTCTCATTAGTCCAGAGCATTGAGTTTCATTCTACTCACCAATAAGGAGAATTTAATAATAATAATAGATGTCATTTATATTTCATTTTAATCTGCAAAATGTTTTACAAATATACATTATCTTCATAACAACTATGAGGTAAATATCATTATTATTATTATTATCTTCATTTCATTATTGATGAAACTCAGGCAGAGTTTCAGTGACTTGCCTAGGGTCCTTTCCATGTGTATTTGAGGTAGAATTTGAATTCAGGTCTTCCTGACTTCAGGAAGAATCAGTACCCTAATGCAATTTACCACCTAGATGATATTTATGCAAATAATTAGATTCCTAGGAAGAGAAACTTAGGAAAATACCTGGTTATAAACTTATCTTCTACAAAATGTAAAGTTCCTAGTGAGAAGAAGCTATTTCATGTCGAGCAGAGTGTCTGGCATATAGAAGGAAATTTTTTAAATGCTTGTCAGTTAATTAATCATTATCATCATCATTTTCTAAGGTCTGAATTCTCTTCTATTGCCACTCTCCTATAGAACTCCCTAGGGGCATCCTTAACCTAGGGATCTCTAAGTCTAAAATCAGTGACCTATGGTTTCCCCCTTCTCCCAAACCTTATAGTTCCCGATCATTCAATGCTATGCCTTCCCTTTGCTCCCTTCCTCATTAATTTCTTATTAAGAATCTCTAAGAACCTTCTTTTTCCTCATTGTACTTTGCTCCCACATTTCTATGAAGTAGCAATTGTAACCTCCCTTTTGATTTAAGACTGAACAGGCACTTAAGAAGTTATCTGGTCTAACCACATTCATTTTTTAGAGAAGGAAACAAAGGTCCAGCGAGCCCCCCTTGATTTGCTCAAAGCCACATATATAGCATATACCAGACTCAAAACCAGATTCTCTGACTCCAAATCAAATGCTCTTTCTATAATCCAGCATTCTCTAGGTCACCTAATGCTATACCTTTATAATTTTTTTCTCTGACAGAAAAGTCATTTCATATTTTATCTAAATCTATTTATGAAGATTATTTCTTTCCTGTTCTAACCTTACTGGGAAGAGAGAATTTCTGATCAACATACTTTACGGAATATTTCTTCCATACCATATTTTCACTTCCCTTTATTTGTTTCCACATATATTTTAGGGAATAATTTGACAGCCTTCAGTCATGGAAGTGTAATTTATTTTGGTGGCAGACAGGATGCTATAAAAACTTGGCTAAGCAGAATTCCAAAGGACAATAAAAAATTATAGCTAGTCAGGAAGATTATATTTGAATTTCTAGGTAAGTTTTAGGGACTAATTAATGCATTCATAACTAAGTTTCTAAGGGAATTTTTACAAGTTAATTTCATTTCTGCAAGAAAGAAAAAAATAAATTCTTTTAGATCAGCAAAAAAATAAAAAAATAGTCCTCCTCACCTTTAATCTTCCTTCAATCTACCCTATGAGAACACAATTATAGGGAAAACCACTTCATATGTTACATTATCACAAACTAATAATGGAACTCCATGTTTTCTAATGTGAAAATGTATGTCATCACTTCCAAAGGACCCATGATGAAAAATACTGCCCATCTTCAGAGAGAACCAACACACTCTGAAGAAAGTTTGAAGCATACATTTTTCACTTTATTTTTTCTTATTTCTTAAATTTACTTTTGCAATCTGACTAATATGGAAATATGTTTTGTGTGATTTCACATGTATAATAACTAACATATTGCTTGTCTTCTAAAGCTGTGGAGGAAGAATGGAAGAAGGGAAAGAATTTGAAAGTCAAAATTTTTAAAAATTCATGTTAAAAATTTAAATGTAGTAGAAAATATCTGATGAAATAAATAAATAAAATATATATCATGATCTGTGAAAGTCCTAATAAGTAGGGTCAAGCAAGAAAAAAGAGTCTCTTCCCTCTACCCTTGTCATTGACCAAATATTAATGAAACTTTGATTACATTCTGCAAATATGATTTTATGTCAGGGTAATCATATAGATTCAGCTGGTCACTGAAGGCATGAACTTTGTGAAGTCTTCTGAGTTTATTGACAGAAAGGTCATGGGAAGAAGTAGAAGAGAGGGTTGCCTCCAACTTGAATAATCTCCATTTAGTGTTGGCTTTCTACTTTTCCTTGTTCTTTTCCTTTCAAAGACTGAAAAGGCAGCTGTTGCTAGCACAGGAATTGTTCCAGTTAACAGAGCAGCTAAAGCAAGAGGAAGAATTATTGTGATGAATGAGCACTGAACCTAGGATACCAGGTTGAATGAGATGACCCCTATTGCCCCTACAGACAGTTTCCTCCTCCTATGGCTCTCAACTGGAGAAATGACAGCTGCCATTTATTGCAACATTTCTCTGGAGTGTATGCCTTGCTTCTTTTGTTTAGTCTCCCTGCCTTTAGTCTCTCTTCACTCAAATCCATCCCCCACTCAGCTGCCAAAATTATTTTCCTAAAGCACAAATCTTACTGTCACCCCATTACCACCACCATGCCCATTCAATAAACTCCAGTGGTTTGCTATAACCTCCAGAAACAAATAGAACATCCTAATTTGGTACTTGAAACTTTATAATGTAATCCTTTGCTACTTTTCCAGTCTTCTTGCACATCACACCCCTCTACTTTATTATATAGAAAGATTGGTTTTCTTGATATTTCTTGCACAAAATAAACACTATCTCAATTTTATGCATTAGTCAATTCTTCATCATTAGAACATCCTCCTTCTTCACTTCTTCCTGATTCTCTTCCCTTGAGACTTAACTGAAATTCTAGTTTTTTTCAACTTTTTCCCCCCACCCATCCACCTTTTGATGATATTTTCCCTTAGAAAATACCTCCCATTTGTTCTGTATATATTTTATATGTGCATAGTTGTTTACATGTTGTTTGACATTGGAATGTAAGCCTCCCTTTCTGCATATGAAATATGAGAATAATAATGTATTTACTATGAAAATCCCAAATAAGAGAATATATCTCTCTCTGCTTTATTGCAGGGAGAAGAAGAAATTGTCTGTAAATAAATCAGGAGTCAACTCAACCAAACTGGTGCACTATGCTCAGCTCTCACTAGTTTCAATCATTCTTCCTCCATCTCAGCTGTACAAATTCCTTCTGTGCTAATAGTAACTTCTTTCTAGGTCTTTGAAAGGGAGTGTAGGGAAACGTAAATTTGATATTAAGTTCTTAACTCTGTAAAATGCTTGGTGAATCCTGAAGATGGGGGTGACTGGATCTTTCATTCTGGTATCTTGAGGGGTTCCCTCCTCCTCCCCCTTCCAGTTTTTTCTCCCAGAATTCTTCCAAGAACAAATTCAGAAGACTTCACATAGAGTTAATGAGGTCAGCATGAGTATCCCAGGAAATTATTTGAATCTCTAGTGTTACCCTGATAAAGAGGTGGATCCCACTGCAAGAATAAGTAAGAAATCATAAATCATATGATGCAAATATGAAAATTCCAAGAAATCAAACATAAAGTACTAAATATACCATCTAGATTTAGGGGAAAACCAATTATTTTGGAGGACTTGTTTGTATATTGATGATTTACTGTTACTCAAATTATGTAAAAAAAAGAAAAAATCATTTGTTTCATCCCTAGCAATGATTAGGAAAGTTCATAAAGTAAAATACATATGATCCAATATGATAACTTAAAAAATGTTGAGTTTCTACCTTTCACATTTTGAGATGTCATATGAAGCATTGGTATTGCTATGTTTGTGGACTTCCAGTCAAGGGATTGAATTTACTCAGAATGTTCTTATCTAACTCAGATATCTGAGTTAGTCACCACCAATTCTATTTGAGTTGCTTTACTCTCAAGGAGTTTTTTAACTCCTATAATGTGCCACCAAACTATCAGTAGGTTTGTTACAATATCCCATCTGGCCAAGACACAGAGCACCCCATGCTCAAAAACCAAGATGATCCCCACAATGAGGTAGATTTGTTTTTATTTTGCTTAATCTCAAATTCAGTCTCACAACTTTAAAAGAGTACCACAGTCTCCCAGTTCCTAATGAAGGAAATTTAACATTAACTTTTTAAAACAATAAACAATTGTTATAATCATCTAGCTCTAGCCCCCCAAGGGTAATTCACTCAGTTTTCCTTCTGTCCATCAATGTAGATACCTTATGTATGTATGGATGTATGTATCACTGAAATTTTTTTAACATAAGATTAAATTGATTAGTTAAAGGAATAATTATAACTAGTACTTATAGAGAGTTTTATGGTTTTATAGAACTTTGCAAATATTTTATTTTTACAACAAACCTGAGCGATAGATACTATTATTTTCTCACTTTATAGATGAAAAAATTGAAATAATAATAATATTTTATACAGGCATAACTAAGATCTCTTCCTTTTTTCCCTTTCCCTGATTGAAATCTTAAGCAAATAGGGGAAAGTCTCTTTACATGTATTCCAGTTTCATAAAGAATAAGGTAAGAGTGAATCCTAGGGCCTAGGGCTCAATTCAGTTAAACAAAACAAAAAGAAATTGCTCAAAAATGGGGAGAGGTGGGAAGCAGATATAGGGAGAGGAGGAAAAAAGAACCCTCCACAATTCAATTCTTATAGAAAAAATACTGAAGATCATTTTATTAGTCCATTACTCTTAGCACTCTAACTCCTTCCGCTGCCCCCCACTCACAGAGTTTGTGATCATGCTAGCCTAGGGCAGTAATATATCCCTAAAGTACTCTATAGGCACCTTATTTTAGGCATATAAATTTTTGTGAACCAGATAAGCCCTGAGACATAAAAGTAGGAAGAGATGAAGGAGGAAAGAGACCCAAAAGCACAGTGCTATTTAGGACTACTTAATACTTCACAGGAAGAAACAGACAGACAGACTTCAACCTCAGAAGTGTCCCAAGGGACCTTTCACAAGTCTCTTTGTAGACTGGGGCCCTGGAATATGAGAAGCCTCTGGGATCAGCCTCTGAACAGAAAAAAATTACTGTGGAAGACAGAAGAGTAGATCTAGGAAAAGTGTCTTTCCAAGCCTCCCTGTATGTGTCCTACTAGTTAACTATCCCTCACACACCCCCTTCCTTCTCTTTGAGAAATAGAAATCTTATTCAGCTCTATAAGTCTGAGAGCTGAGAATAGGCAGCATGAGCTTGTTCACCACTGGATCTATGAAGGAAAAAGACTGATAGCTAGGCAGACATATATTGGGGTTAAAAATACCACAGAAAAGTCAGCAATGACAGAAAAGTCAGATTAAAAACTAAAGAAAAATGAAGAGGAAAGAACATTTAAAGTAAATAACCAGAATGTTTTTCAAAAATAGCAGATTCTTTAAAGAAAGAATAATAGAATTAATACAAAATTCAGAAAAGGAAGAAAAATAAATGAAATAAAATCAAAAGATAACAAGATTGCAGGAATATATGGAACTCTTAAATAAAAAAGATCAAGTATGTAGAGAAAATATAAGGATTCCTAGAAAGAAAAATTATGAAAAAGAATTCCTCCATTCCTTGCTCACATACTAAGAAAAACAATAAAATCACATGGAAATGGGAAGTATATGCTTGTGACCTGAGAAGATAGTTCAAGGACATCAAACCTTACAACTCTAGATAGAGTACAGAGAATTTTTCATTGTTTAGAGTAACATAATTCCAAAATCTAATCTATCAGAGAAAGGAGGTTTCCTGGACAATATTAGGTCTGGGAGTTGCTTTGTAGGTACCACCAAATTCAATGGACCCTGTGCAGTGTCCTATTAGGAAACTAAAGCCAAGCAAGGGCTCACTCAGACAGTGTAGGCCTGGGAAGACAAGTTTGATCACTTTTATAAGTTCCGAATAATGTTTACATTTCAGGGAGTATAAACTATAAAGTGATGTGATAGTACAAGTCCTGCAGAATTATAAAGAACTATATGTAGTATCTATGGTGAGAAGTGATTTTTTTTGTTCCTAAGTGGAAGACAACTATGAAACATAGTCAAGGACTAGAAATATCTCTTTCAAATGCCAGAGCATACCTAAGCATCATTTCAACATGTCCTACCTAGAAGATAAAGCAATATCACATCAAAGAATATTCTCTTCACACAGTTCTATTAGTGGCAAAAATAAAATTTAATTTATGAATATATATATATTTGTATATTATATGTATATATATATATGTTTTGACCAGAAATATATTCTATTTTTGATGACACTCTACATGTCATCAGTAGTCTATGAGACATCAAATCTGTAATATTCATATGTTGAAAATTGTAGGAAAAGATGATTTTTTTAACTAAACCAACTGACACAGTCTAGTCAAAATAGGGCCTTTCTCATAGAGGGAAGGGGAGTTGAGTGGGAAAGAGATAAGGCATAGACAGAAGCATCTAGCAATTTCACCAGCCCTCTTTCATTTGTAGGATTTGGAGTTAATATGCTATAGTGTTGTGGTTCTCAAATTTTTTAGTATCAAAACCATTTTACACTCTTACATTCATCTTTTAAATATTTCAAGTTAAAAATTCTCCAAATCCCCATTAGAAATAATGTTTATTTTAGATAAGTCCTACTCATAATTTTTAAGAAAAAAAATCCATTTGTTCCTATGCTTTCTAGTGTTCTTGATAGAACTGAATGCCATGCTTTGTTAAAAGGCTTTTTCTATATATTTTGCGATAATCATATGACTGTTGCCATTTTTGTTATTGTTATGACTAATTATACAGATATTTTTCCTAATAGTGAATGAACCTTGCACTCTTGGTATAAATTCTACCTGCTCATAATGTATGCTCTTTGTAATATATTGCTTTCATCTCCTTTCTGGAATTTTATTTGTAATTTTTGAAACAATGTTCATTAGAAAAATTGATCTATAGTGTTCTTTCTCTGTTTTGTTTCTTCCTGGTTTAGGCATCTATTCCATGTGTGTGTGTTCTAAAAGAACTTTTTTTAGGACTCCTTCTTTGCCTATTTTTCCAAATAATTTGCATTATAATTTATTATTCTTTAAAGACTTCATAGAATTCATTTATGAATCTATCAGGTAGTGGGAATTTTTTTTCCTTAGAGAGCTTATTAATTGCTTCTTCAATTTCCTTTGCTAAGTTCAGGATGTTTAATCTATTTCTTTTTCTGTTAATCTGGACAATATATATATTTTTGTAAATATATATCACTTGCACTTAGATTATCAGATTTATTGTTATATAATTGGATAAAATAGTTCCTAATTGTTTTCATTTCATCTTCATAGTAGTGAATTTACCCTTTACTGACAATCGGTCTTTCTTTTTTTTAATCAAATTAACCAATGGCCTAATTTCATTTTTTAAAATAAAACTAGTTCCCCATTTTATTTATTAGTTTACAGTTTGTTTTTTAAATTTTAATTTTATTAATTTCTCATTTTATTTTCAGAATTTCCATCTTAGTATTTAATTGAGGATTATCATTTTTTCTAGTTTGTTTTTTATTATATACCCAGTTCTTTGATCTATTTCCTCCTTATTCCACTGATGAAACTGTTTAGAGATATAAAATTTTCCCTAATAATAATGTTTGCCCTTCATTTTCAAATAAGAACACAATATCAGGGAGGTGATGCCATGACAAGTACTTGAATTGGATATGAGTGAGGGGGTGCCGAGCTAAGTCACCAGTGTCAATTTCTCTTCCAAAGACATCCAGGTCCAGTGCACAGAGAGGAATCAGGAGACTGGAGATGGCCCTAAATGCAAAGCTGGCAGGGTTAAGTGACTTGCCCAAGGTTACATAGCACATAAGTGTCATGTATATGAGTCTGGATTTGAACTCCTGTCTTCCTGACTCCAAGGCTGGTGCTCTATCCACTGCACCACCTAGCTACCTCCAAATTTACTTACTTATTACTAAATTTTTCCCTGAATAGTGCTTTGACTGCATGGTTGGTCTGCTGCTTCATTGTTGTCTTTTATTTAAATAAGGTATTGATTATTTCTAAAATTTATTCTTTGAACAAATTTTTAGGATTAGATAATTTAAACCTTTAATCTATATTTCTGTCTTTTTAAATATAATTTTAATTGTGGTCTAAAAGATATAATATTTGTGGTCTACATATATATACATATAGTGACCTGAGAGGGTAGTTCAAGGACATCAAACCTTACTATTCTTAGAGTAGTTTATATAGATATTATATATTATATTATATTTTATAGAGAGAGCTATGTTATAATATATAGAGATGTATAACATATACATATTATATTATATATAACATAGATATCTATATTATATCTATATAGATATGTAATTATATATCTATATATCTATTTATATTTATATAATAAATTATATAATAATTGTTGTCTAAAAAGAATATATTTAATATTTCTGCTTTTCTGAATTTGTTTTTAAGGATTTGATCCACTAATAAAGGTCAGTGTTTTAACCCATATAGGTCATGCACAGCTGAGGAAAAGGTATTCCTTTCTATTCCATTCATTTTTTCCAGAGATATTCCATTACACGGTTAAAAATTATTTATTTTGTGAATCACATCTATTGGCATTTATGATACTAGAAAAATTAAAACTAATAAAATTGTTTAAGTTATTTTAAAATCATTTTTTTAAAAATAATAAACTCCAGGGACGGGTAGGTTGGGTGGGGTGGCTAGGTGGTACAGTGGATAGAGCACCGGCCCTGGAGTCAGTAGTACCTGAGTTCAAATCCAGCCTCAGACACTTAATAATTACCTAGCTGTGTGGCCTTGGGCAAAGCACTTAACCCCCATTGCCTTGCAAAAAAAACCCTTTAAAAATAAATTAAATAAACCCATTACTGGTTTGCAGAATTAGTATTTTATTTTAAACTTTATTTTCTCATAAAATAGTGAGAAGGGTGATACTGTATTCACGTTTTAGTAAATATTTTTAATATCAGTAAATAAGCAATTATTAACTGCCTACTATGTGTCAGACATGCTAAGTGCTGAGGGTACAAAAAGAGGCAAAAATTAGTCTCTACTCTCAAGGAGCTTAGATTCTAATGTTAGAGACATCAAACAAATAAATAGATACAAGCTATACAGAGAATAAATAAGGAACAAATAAAAGAGGGGGGAAAAGACTGGAATCTTTAAGATAGGCTACAAAAACCACCAGTTTCCACTGGGATTTTAGGTAGGGCTTGAAGGAAACCAGGAAAGCCAGAAAAGTAGGTAGAGAAAAGGAGGAAGAAAGCATGGAAGATTACTACAAAGGTAGACCCAAGAGATAGAATGTTTTGCTTATAGAACAGCAGGAAGCCCAGTATCAGTAGATGGAAAATTACATTGTATAATGTAAGGTATAAAAAGACTGTGAGGGTAGGAAGGGACTAAGCAATGAAGAGTTTTGAATGCCCAACACAGGATATCTATTTAACATGTGACTTAATAGAAGACAGTTATGTTCTATCTGCTTCTGCTTTCAAGATCTTTCAATCTCTTGTTTTGGTTGAATATGTGGGGAAAAATATCCAGTCTCACATATGTGTAATTACAAAAGGGAGGAGTATGTTAATAGGCAAAAAAAATCTTAATATTATTATGAAGATAATTTTTACTTTGAAGATCTCCAGAGATCAGAGGACCAAAGTTTGAGAACACTAGTATAATGGATAGACAGTCAGAAAGACTCAGCTTTGAATCCTACTTTAATCATTTATTAGCTGTGTATGATCCTAAGCAAATTCAGTTTTCTGAAGTTGTTCTGAAGTTATTTATATAAAACAACTGAATTAGACTAGATAATCACTAAATAACTTTTCAAAATAAGAGCTTTGATGCTGTAATTAATAAATGCAAAAGTGTCCTGAGTTTGTCAAGAACTATAACTCTCCTTTACTGTAGAGTTTGATGCAACATGAAATAGGGGACAGAGAGAGTCAGTCTAACCTGAGTTGAGTCCTATCTCTGACATGTACTGTATGTGTAATCCTCGGGAAATCACTGCACTCCACGGTGCTAACCTACACTGATAGAGAGATTCATCATCTAGGAGTTGCCTTCAACAACAAAATTAAAATTCCTATCCCTATGCTGTAGTTTAAACTCCAAAGATCCAGAGTCACTCAGGTTCATCTAAAGTCCTGAAAAAGCTGAGTAACATCACATGTATTCAGGCACAAACTGAATCAAAGTAAGAAGCCCTTAGTGGAAATTTCTTAGACCACCATGTGCCCTCACTGTATCCTTTATTTTAACATCATTACATCTAGATAAGAAATAGGACATTATATCCATTTTTTCCAACTTACATTCAGACTCTTCATAGTAGCATTTTCCAACTTACATTCAGACTTTTCATAGTAGCATTTTTTGCTATGGTTTTGTCAATGCCAGTTTTATTTAATATATTAATTTGATTCTGGATTTTTTGTAACAAAAATCATCAGCCCTCAGAACTAGAAGGGACTATAGAACATCTCACTCAAGCACTATCCAAGGAACGATTGCTTTCTACAACATCCCTCAAAAGTGGTGATCCAATTTTCATTTAAAAACATATTGAAAAGGGGGACAGGAAAAAGACAGGAGGAAGGAGGGGATTTAATGGGACAAATCTCATAACACTAAGAGGTACAAAAAACCTATGGTAATAGAGGGGAAGAAGGGAGCAGAGGAGAAACACCTGAATATTCTTCTCATCAGACTTGACTTAAGGTCAACCTACACATACTGTTAACTTATAAAACATCTAACCATTCAAGTATTAAAAGGGGAAAAGGGGAGGGGGGATGGATAAAGAGAAGGGGAGTGGAGGAAATAAGGGTAAATAACAAAAGGAAGGGAAGGGAACAGGGAAAGGGGAAAGAAAGGGGAGGGTGTGATATAGGAGGGCAAACACACTGAAGGGGGTGGTATTCAAAAACAAAATACTGGGGAATACGGATAAAAGGGGGGGAAAGGGGGAAAATACAAACAGAGGGAAGATAGCACAGAGGGAAATAAAGAATTAGTAATCATAACCTTGAATGTGAATGGGATGAACTCTCCCTTAAAATGTAAGCAAATAGCAGAGTGGATTAAAAACCAGAACCCTACAATATGCTGCTTACAAGAAACTCATTTGAAGCAGAGAGATACGTATAGAGTAAAGGTAAAAGGTTGGAGCAAAATATATTTTGTTTCAGCTGAAGTAAAAAAAGCAGGGGTAGCAATCCTTATCTCAGACAAAGCAGCAGCAAAAATAGATAGTGTTAAAAGAGATTAGGAAGGAAACTTTATCCTCCTAAAAGGTACCATAGACAATAAAGTCATTTCAATATTGAATATATATGCACCCAGTGGGACAGCACCCAAATTCTTAGAGGAGAAACTGAAAGAATTACAGGAAGACATAGACAGCAAAACTCTACTAGTAGGAGACCTCAACCTCCTGCTATCAGATCTACATAAATCAAATCATAAAACAAACAAGAAAGAAATTAGGGAAGTAAATAGATTGTTAGAAAAATTAGATATGGTAGACTTATGGAGGAAACTGAATGGGGATAGGAAGGAATATACCTTTTTCTCTGCAGTACATGGAACTTATACAAAAATTGACCATGTACTAGGACATAAAAACCTAATGATCAACTGCAGAAAGGCAGAAATAGTGAATACATCTTTCTCAGATCACAATGCAATAAAAGTCATATGCAATACTGAGCCAAGGAGATATAGACCCAGAGCAAATTGGAAACTGAATAAAGTCATCTTAAAAAATGAGTGGACCAAAAAACAAATTATAGAAAGAATTAACCATTTTATCCTAGATAATGATAATAATGAAACAACATACCAAAACCTATGGGATTCATTCAAAGCAACTCTCAGGGGATATATTATAGCTCTAAATGCTTATATGAATAAATTGGAGAAAGAGGAAATCAATGAACTAAACATGCAACTAAAAAAAAGTAGAGAAATAACAAATCAAAAATCACCAATCAAATACCAAATTAGAAATTTTAAAAATTAAAGAAGAAATTAATAAAATTGAAATCAAAAAATTATTGAATTAATGAATAAAACCAAAAGTTGGTATTATGAAAAAACAATAAAATTGATAAACCTTTTGTTGATTTGATTAAAAGAAAGAAAGAAGAAAACCAAATTACTAGTATTATAAATGAAAAAGGTGAACTCACCACCAATGAGGAGGAAATTAAAGTAATAATTCAAAATTATTTTGCCCAACTTTATGCCAATAAATTTGATAATCTAAGTGAAATGGATGAATATTCACAAAAATATAAGTTGCCCAGGTTAAATGAAGAAGAGATTAAATACCTGAACAACCCTATCTCAGAAAAAGAAATTCAACAAGCCATTATTGAACTCCCTAAACAAAAATCTCCAGGGCCTGATGGATTCACAAGTGAATTCTACCAAACATTTAAGGAACAATTGGTTCCAATCCTATATAAACTCTTTGGAAAAATAGGGAAAGATGGAACTCTGCCTAACTCTTTCTATGAAACCAATATGGTACTGTTACCTAAACCAGGAAGAGTTAAAACAGAGAAAGAAAATTATAGACCTATTTCCCTGATGAATATAGATGCAAAAATCCTAAATAAAATCTTAGCAAAATGACTACAACAAGTCATCACTAGGATAATACATTATGATCAAGTAGGATTTATTCCAGGAACGCAGGGCTGGTTCAATATAAGGAAAACTGTTAGTATACTCAATTATATCAATAACAAACCTATCAGAAACCATATGATCATATCAATAGATGCTGAAAAAGCTTTTGACAAAATACAGCATCCATTCCTATTAAAAACACTAGAGAGTGTAGGAATAAATGGACTGTTCCTTAAAATAATTAGCAGTATCTATCTGAAACCATCAGCAAGCATTATACTCAATGGGGAGAGGCTAGAGGCATTCCCAATAAGATCAGGGGTTAAACAAGGGTGCCCATTATCACTACTACTATTCAATATTGTATTAAAAATGTTAGCATCAGCAATTAAAGAAGAAAAAGAAATCAAAGGAATTAGAATTGGGAAGGAAGAGACAAAACTCTCACTATTCGCAGATGACATGATGGTCTACCTAGAGAATCCCAAGAAATCATCTAAAAAACTACTGGAAACAATTAGCAATTTTAGCAAAGTTGCAGGTTATAAAATAAACCCCCATAAATCCTCAACTTTCCTATATATGTCTAGCAAGAAACAGCAGGAAGAGCTAGAAAGAGAAATCCCATTCAAAGTAACCTCAGACAGTGTAAAATACTTGGGACTCTATTTGCCAAGACAGACTCAGAATCTTTTTGAAAACAATTATATAAAACTTCTCACACAAATTAAATCAGATTTAAATAACTGGGCAAATATCAACAGCTCATGGATAAGGAGAGCTAATATAATAAAAATGACAATTCTACCAAAACTAAACTATCTGTTTAGTGCCCTACCAATCAAAATTCCAAAAAATTACTTTAATGAGTAAGAAAAAATTGTAAGTAACTTCATATGGAGAAATAAAAAGTCAAGAATTACCAGGAGCTTAATGAAAAAAAATGCAAACGAAGGTGGCTTAGCACTACCCAATCTAAAATTGTATTATAAAGCATCAGTCATCAAAACTGTTTGGTATTGGCTAAGAAATAGAGTGGTGGACCAGTGGAATAGACTAGGTGCAAAAGCAGGAGAGGATTATAGAAATCTGCTATTTGATAAACCCAAAGAGTCAGGCCACCGGGATAAAAACTCCCTCTTTGATAAAAACTGCTGGGATAATTGGAAGTTAGTATGGAAGAAACTTAGATTAGACCAACACCTCACACCCTTTACTAAGATAAGATCCAAATGGTTACAGGACATAGACATAAAAAACAATACTATAAGCAAATTCGAAGATCAAGGACTAGTCTACCTGTCAGATCTATGAAAAGGGGAACAGTTTATGACTAAGGAAGAGTTGGAGAATATCACTAAAAACCAATTAGATGATTTTGATTACATTAAATTAAAAAGGTTTTGCACAGATAAAACCAATGTAATCAAGATCAAAAGAAAAGTAGTAAATTGGGAAACAATCTTTACAACTAATGATTCTGACAAAGGACTCATTTCTAAAATATACAGAGAACTGAGTCATATTTTTAAAACAAAAATCCATTCTCCAATTGGCAAATGGTCAAAGGATATGCAAAGGCAATTTACAGATGAGGAGATCCATAGCCATATGAAAAAATGCTCTAAATCATTAACTATTAGAGAAATGCAAGTTAAAGATTCTTTGAGGTACCACCTCACACCTCTCAGATTGGCCAGTATGACCAGGAAAGATTATGATAATTGTTGGAAGTGATGTGGGAAATCTGGGACACTATTGCATTGTTGGTGGAGCTGTGAACTCATCCAACTCTTCTGGAGAGCTATTTGGAACTATGACCAAAGGGCAACAAAAATGTGCATACCCTTTGACCCAGCAATACCACTACTGGGTCTATACCCTGAAGAGATGAGGGAAAAAAAGGTAAAAACATACTTGTACAAAAATATTTATAGCAGCCCTGTTTGTGGTGGCAAAGAATTGGAAATCCGGTAAATGTCCTTCAATTGGGGAATGGTTTAGCAAACTGTGGTATATGTATGTCATGGAATACTATTGTTCTATTAGAAACCAGGAGGAATGGGATTTCAGGGAAACCTGGAGGGATTTACATGAACTGATGCTGAGTGAGATGAGCAGAACCAGAAAAACACTGTACACCCTCACAGCAACATGGGAGTGATGTTCAACCCTGAAGGACTTGCTCATTCCATCAACGCAACAATTGGGAACAATTTTTGGCTGTCTGCAAAGGAGAGTACCATCTGTATCCAGATAAGGAGCTGTGGAGCTTGAACAAAGTAAAAGGACTATTCCCCTTATTTCGGAAAAAAAACCCAGATGTCTTATTGTCTGATCTGGTTACCTCTGAGAATTCTGTTCTCTTAAAGGATATGATTTCTCTCTCATCACACCCAATTTGGATCAAGGTACAACATGGAAACAAAGTAAAGACTGACGGAGTGCTATCCATGGGGTGGAGTTGGGGGGAGGGAAGCAAGATTGGTGGAAAATTGTAACACTCAAATAATATCTTTAATAAAAATTTTTAAAAAGGCTAATGAAGTGCCTTTATGCCAAACAGGAGTTTGAATTTGTTGCTTGAATTAATAAAGAATAAGAAGATTAAAAAAAACATATTGAAGGGGCGGCTAGGTGACATAGTGGATAAAGCACCGGCCTTGGAGTCAGGACTACCTGGGTTCAAATCTGGTCTCAGACACTTAATAATTATCTAGCAGTGTGGCCTTGGGCAAGCCACTTAACCCCATTTGCCTTGCAAAAACCAAAAAAAAACATATTGAGTAAGGACTTAAACTTTCTAATCTATAATTTGGAGACCAAATCACTTGATGGCTTCCTTTCCCCATATATGGTTATGAAGATTCATAGCTTTAAAAAAATCAAGTCATAATGGCTAACACCTCTTCCCAGCTACTGGGGTCTCTGACGCTGTTGGGTAGATTGGGTTTAGGAGTTCTGAGTTGCAGAAGGGCTAAAAGTGATCAAAAATCTTCAGTAAATTCATCTCCAATATGGTATGCCCACAAGAGCAGGGATCAAACTGTCTAAGGAGGAGTGAGCTAACCCAGATCAAAAGCTTAGTGGGTCACAATTTCCAGAAAGATCAGAGGTGGTTTTGAGCCTGTGAGAAAAGGAGGAAGAGAAAAAAGAAGAGGAAAAGGAGGAAGAGGAAGAAGAAGGAAGAAGAAGAAGGAGGAGGAGGAAGAGGAGGAGGAGGAAGGAGGAAGAAGAGGAAGATGAAGAAGAAGAAGAGGAAGAGGAAGAAAAGGAAGGGAGGAAAAGGAGAAGGGAGGGGGGAAGAAAAGCAAAATTTGCAGTAACACATCAGTAGAGTGTTTCAAGGTTTATTCCACTTTCCCCACAATTCTATGAAAGTAGCTAGTCCAATTGTTAACATTTTTACTTTACAAATGAGAAAACTGGGGTTTGGAGAGGTTTAGTGACTTACTTAGAGTCACAAAATATACTGAATATCAGAACTGGGAGTATTTTGCCACTAAGATCAATGGACTAGCCATGACATAAATGCCTAAAATGAATTAACATAGGAAATTGATGTGGAGTAGCCTGACAGTGAATAGAGTGATATCAGAGCCAGCAATATCTGCTTTCAGGTCCTGCTTCTAGTACATACTGGCTATGATCCTTTGCAAATCACTTATCTTTGCAATGTTCATAGGCATCTCTTTAAGATATAGGTTGATTCACCATTTTGGGGAGAAATTTGGAATTATATCCAAATAATTAGTAAGCTGTATGCCCTTTGACCCAGCAATACCACTAGGTTTATTTCCAACACTGATTAAAAAAAAGGAAAATGTTCATGGCAGCTCTCTTTGTGGTGGCAAAGCACTGGAAATTGCAGAGATGTCCATCAATTGGAGAATGCTTGAACAAATTATGGTATATAATTTTGATGGAATACTGTACTATAAGAAATGATGTTTATTGATTGTAGAAAAACATGGAAAAAACAAAACTAATAGAAGCAAGAAAATATTGTACACAGTAACAGCAATATTGTTTTAAGAATAACTTTGAGGGAAGGCAGAGTCAAGATGGCAAAGTGAAGGCAGGAAATCCCAGCAGCTCTCCCCCAAATACCTCTAAATAATAACTCTAATCAAATTCTAGAGTGGCAAAACACACAGAAAAACTGAGCAAAAAATTTTCCAGCCCAAGACAACTTGTAAGATCCACAGGAAAGGCCTGTTTCACCAAGGTTAGGAAAGGTCTCAATTCAGCCTGAGCCATACCAAAGTGAACTGGTTCCAGTCATCCAGGAGCAGCTCATGGGGCACATGGTTCTATGGCAGTGGGATGATTTCCAGACCTCTCATCCCAGAGATTACCAGTGACATCTTGGAAGGTGAGCAGGAAAACTTTGCTATACCAGAGTGAACACAGAACTCAAACCAGTTCAAGCATCATCGTAGCCCCAGCCCTATGGAGCCACCTAACAGAGACACCTGGCTGCTACTTCCAGAGTGCTCAGTCCACAGATGGTAAGGGGGTCAGAGGAGACTGCAGGGGTCTCTTTGCTAACTCTGAGGCAGGACTCTTTTGCTTTGTCTATGCTCAGATCCAGGTCACAGTCTGGGTGCCAGTGTCAGGAAGAAGGAATTTTATTGCCATGGTGGAGTAGAGAACATCCTCATAGTTCCAGGATAGGGGGGAGTACTTGTGTACCAGAGCACAGGCCAGGAAAGTAGTCAACCTCTCATCATAAGAATATGAAGGAACAAAGGTCCCTGAAAACAGATGCAAAAACTCAAAAGCTTGAGTAAGTGTGTCCTTCATTCTGGAAGCAGAGCCCTATCTTAACAAGTAGATAAAATCAAGTCATAGCCTGTGGAAATAAGCAAACAACAGAATAAAAAAAATATGATCATAGACAATTACTTGAGTCCCATGGAGGATCAAAATACACACTAAGAGGACAACAAAGTCAAAGCTTCTGCATCCAAAGTCTCCCCAAAAATAGAAATTGGTCTCAGGCTATGGAAGACCTCAAAAAAGGTTTTGAAAATCAAGTAAAGTAAGTAGAGGAAAAATTGGGAAGAGAAAAGAGTGATGCAAGTAAATCATGAAAACCAAGTCAGCAGCAGCAGCTTGGTGAAGGAATTATAAAAATAATTAAGAAAATAACATCTTAAAAACCAGTTTAGGTCAAATGGAAAAAGCAGTCCAAAAAGCAAAACAAGGAGAAGAATGCCTTAAAAGATGAATTAACCAGATGGAAAAGGAAATTCAAAAGCTCTCTGAAGAAAATAATTCCTTCAAATGTAGAATGGAACTAAGGGAAGTCGATGACTTTGTGAGAAATCAAGAAGCAATAAACAAACCCAAAAGAATGAAAGACTAGAAGAAAATGTGAAATATTTCATTAGAGTACCAACTGATCTAGAAAACAAATCCAGAAGAAATCATTTTACAATTAATGGACCACCTGAAAGCCATGCTCTGGAAAAGAACCTAGACTTGATTTTTCAAGAAATAATCCAGGAAAATTTCCATGATAGCCTAGAAGCAGGGGACAAAATAGAAATTGATGTAATTCCATAATCGCCTCCTGAAAGAGATCCCAAAATAAAAACTCCCAGGAATATTATAACCTAATTCCAGAACTACCAAGTCAAGGAAAAAATATTACAAGCATCCAGAAAGAAATAATTCAAATATCATGGAACTAAAGTCAGGATAACACAAGATTTAGTAACTTCTACATTATTAGGGCTTGGAATATGAAATTCCAGAAGGCAAAAGAGCTTGGATTACAACCAAGAATCAACTACCCAATAAAACTGAACATCCTCTTTCAGGAGAAAAGATGGACATCAGACATTCCTGTTGAAATAACCAAAGTTGAACAGAAAGATTGATCTTCAAGTACAGAACTCAGGCATAGAGAAGGTAGATGGAAAGGGCAAATCATGAGATTTATTTATAAATAATATAAATTAATGATGTTGAATTGATTGTATTCCTGCATGGGAAGATTATGCTGATAACTCATAAGAACCTTTGCATTTATTAGGGAATTTAGATGGAACAAATATAGACAAGGTACGAGAGGGAGCTGAATTTGAAGGTATAATGTATTATAAAGATAGTTAATGGGCAAGAACAGAATGTACTTGGAGAAAGGGGAGAGGTAGAATGGGCTGCAAAAAAAAAGATGCAAGAAAACGATTTTACAATGGAGTGGAAGGGGAAAAAGTTAAGGGGGAATACATAAGCATTCACTCTCATCATCAGAAAATGTTCAGGGAGGAAAAACATATACATATAATTGGGGATTGAAATCTATCTTACCCTAGCAAGGAAAATAGAAGAGAAAAGGCATTGGAGAAATGGCACAGTGGGAAGGGAGTGGAGTATAGGTGATAGAAGAGAGGGAAGATTGTGGGAGAGGCTAGTGAGATACAACACACGTTTGAGGAGGGACAGGGTGAAAGGAGAGAGAGTAGAATACTTGGGGATGAGGAAGAAAAGGATGGAGGGAAATACAGCTAGCAATAACAACTATGGGAAAAAATATTAAAGCAATTTCTCTGATATACTTGTGATAAAGATTGCTCTCCATCCCAAAGATAGAGCTGATGGTATCTAAATACAGATGGAGGCATAAAAAATAAAAAAAGAATAACTTGGAGCAGAAAAATAATTTTTACTATCATAAATACCCAAATTAACTATAAAAATATGAAGAAAAATGCTATTTGTATCCAGAGGAAGAACTGATAAATAGAAGTATGAATAAAATAATTTTACATATTCATAACTATTTTCTAATGGTAGCTATCTCTAAAGCAGGGGAGAGGGGGAAAGTGAAAGAAGGGAGGAAACTGATATAACTTTATTATATATATATTGAAAAGAAATAACAAGTTGTACATAATAGATATGTAGTTTCATGTGCAATTATCTTTTTTATTATACCATGTTTTGAAAATGTTTGGGCTTTTCCCTTAAATTAAAATTTTTAAAAGTTAGATGTATATGCATATATATATATATATATACATATGTATATATACACATACGAATATATGTATTTATATATCATATTTTTTCATGAAAGGAACTCAATTAATACTTGGAGAAGGAAATAGAATCACTACCAAGAAAACTCCAAAATGGGGCCAGACACAATAGAAACAGCTGAACAGCAATGAATATAGGATTCTGTGTTGTTTATTCTTTGTCATTATCTTAACTCTTCCAAGCTGAGCACAAAAGAAACACAATCCTGACAGAATCTAAGACTCAGAGACATGGAATCTAATGTCCTAAGAAACAAATCATTCAACTGATGATCTCTTGGTATCTTCCAAGGATGTAGGCACAATATAACTAAAACAGGAATACTTAAAATATACTCACTTCAATTCAGAATCTTTCCGGGGAAGATATTAGAAAAGAAAGTCCCATATCTGTGCACAAGTTGCAATTCTTCAGATGATAAGACAAAATCCTACATATACAAATCCCAAATTTCTCCCATAAGATTGTTTCTTATTAAAATCTTTCCTTTCAAAGAATTCTGCTCTTGCCCTGGGACAATCTTTGCCTCTGCTCCCAAGTATCCTGTGCCCTTATTGTCTTCCACAATAAAGTCATCAAGAGAAGAACCTGTTTCATTCTTGTCTTGGCATCCCTAGCAACTGTCTAGTCTATCAATCAGCCAACAAACATTTATTAAGATTTATCATAGGTAAGATAGGTGCTAAGGATACAAATTCAAGCAAGAAAACAATCCTTGTCCACAAGAAATTTACATTCTAAAAGGGGAAAGACAACATATAGACATCTGGGGAGTCTGAAGCAGAGCTAGGAAAGGAAATGGCTTGGACACTTCCACAAACTGAAGTTCAGGAAAGAGTTCAGCAATAGGAAAAGGGGGCCAAAGGGTGAGAAAGCACCTGAGGCTGTGAAGTTCAAAGAATAAGAAGCAAAGTGGAGAGAAGATAACTTATAAAAGTTCCTAATTATTGGATGCCAGATGTGCTGTCACATCTTAAATCTCCAATTCATGTTTGTTGATTTATTGAGTTACTAAACAGAAATTAGCATTCTCCACCTGGACCTGTAATAGCCTATCATGTGGGTTGATACACATTGGAAGACAATGGTACATCTAAATGGTATCCTGGGTTTATCATGGGAAGAGTCTCAATGACTCTCCTTACCTTATCCCTTTACCTGACAGACAGTGCTCACTTAAGTTATATCGAATGTTTCCAACATTGTGAGACCTGAAGAGCAGATTCAATAAAGAACCATGAACAAAAGCACAGATGGGTTTAACTACCCCTTTGTTTCTAAAGCAAACCCTGCTTCTAGCCAGAGAGTTCTAATCAGAAAATCAAATTTGCCTGGAAACTCCCCCAGGCTTTAATGACATCCATACTGAGGTCCCCAGGAATCTGTCTCTTTGAATTCTGACTCCTCTGGGATTCCAGAAAGTTTCAGGACCCAGGAGACAAGGTTTAGACAAGATGATACTATCTCACAGAACTCTTAGCCACACTTCCAACTCTCAGAGATCTCTTTTAATTGGACAAATCTGATAGAAGACTTAGAAGCATAAAGTAATCTGACACATATTTGAACCAGTACTGCCTTATTAATATGTAAGTGAACCTCAAAAATATTAACATTAGATATGAAAGGCATAAGATTTACTATTTTACAGCTGTAGGTCTCATGGCTATGTGGTTCTCTCAACTGACAGGATTCCATAGAAAGGTCATAAGCACCCAAGTCACATTTAGTGGAGGTGGGCAGGAGGACATCACTGCTGACTTCCATCCGTATTGGTGCTAGTTCAGTCTTTGTTAGGAGATAGAGGAAGTCCTAGGGCATAAAGGCAACATAAATACCTTTGGTACTTTGAACTTCTTCAAAACATATGTTTTATAGATTATATTTAACTAGTCAAGGTTATGATTTTCCTCTAATCAACACTTTTTTCTCTTTCCTTGTCCTCTCAAATATTTCATCAAATCATTCATTCCTTATGAGGTCATCCTATTCATATCAATCATGAAAAATGTTTTGTTTTTTAAGACATTCCAAGAATATGCTTCAGGTTAAACATTATATATTGCACATAACTGATGCTTCTGCTATTTTTCAGTGTGAGGAAGAAATAATAGTTTGAAAATCCTCCATTATTGAATAAGTAAACCTTAGGGAGTTTCCTGAGGCAAGATTGGTTCTCTTCCTTCATTATCGAAGAAGACCAAAATGACATCACTATGCTTGAGACAAATTACAATGTGTCCAACTGTGGCTGAGCAGACCAACATGTGCTAGGATTGCTCTACAACAGGTTGGGCACAAATAGTCCATGTAAATACCTGGGGTAGGTGCTCTGAACTTATGGATGTCATATGTCCTTTGAGTTGCTTCAATTCTGCCTTTCTCATAGAGTACAAAACCCTCACTGAAGAGGGCATGCCATATTAGGTGGAATTGTGTCAGGGTCTCCCAAGCTGTACAATCAATTCTAAAGTTCTTCAATGAGACCTTCAGAGTATCTCAGTATTGCTTCTTTGGACCCCCTTGTGAGCACTTGCTCTGTGTGAGTTCTCCATAAAATGGTTTTGGGGGCAAGCATATGCCTGGCATTCTAACAATGTGTCCAACCTATCATAGCTGCACTCTCTGGTTGAAATGCTGGAATGATAGGTAGTTTAGCTCAAGAAAGGACCTCAATTTCTGTTATCTTCTCCTGCCTGGTGATCTTCAGAATCTTCCTAAAACAATTTAAATGGAAGCAATTCGGTTTACTGACATGGCTGGTAGACTGTCCAGGTTTCACAGGCATATAGCAATGAGGTCAGCACAGCAGCTCTGTAAACCTTCAGTCTGGTAGATAGTCTAATACCTCTTCTCTCTTATACTTTCTTTCATAGTCTCCCAAATATTTAAACTAGCTCTGGTGATGCATGTGTAATCCTCATTATCAATGTATATCTCCTTGAAAAGGACACTGCCAAGGAAAGCGAACTTGTTTACAGTACTTAAAACTTTTCCATTTGTTGAAATTGATGGTTCCACATATGGATGGTATGGTGCTAACTGATGGAGTACTTGTGTTTTCTTGGTGTTATTTGTTAAACCAAAATTAGCATAAGCAGCAGAGAATCAATCCATACTTTGTTGCATCTTAGCTTCAGAGGCTGCATTGAGTATACAATCACTTGCAAACAGAAGATCATGCACCAACACTCTTTCCACTTTGGTCTTGGCTTATAATCATTCCAAGCTGAATAATTTGCCATCAGTGCAGTAGCTGACCTTAAGGCCACATACCACATACATCTTCAATGAAGGCATTTGAGAACATGACTGAAAACATCAAGCTAAAAAGTATGGGAGCAAGGACACATCCTTGTTTGACTCCATTGGTGACTGGGAAATCTCGAGAACATCATCCACTATCCAGAACCCAAGCAAATATGTCATCACAAAAGTCACATACAATACTGATGAACTTCTCCAGGCAACCAAATTTGGACATAATTTCCCTCTAGTATCTTTCCTACAAAAACCTCAAAGTGGGATCAAGAAGACTCAGACAAGACTGAAATAATTAAACAATAGAATAATTATTTGAATAATCAAATTAAATAATCCTATTTAATAATCGATAATAATAATAAATGCCTCTACTGTATTTATATATATATATATATATATATATATATATATATATATAAACCACATGCTGAGAAGGAATGATTCTAGCATATCAAAATAAAAGGGGGTAGGGTCATTTTCTTGTTAGAACAACTAAGTGGCTCCCTCATGGGAAGAACCTGGGGACAGGAAGACCTAAATTCAAATTTGGCCTCAGACACTTACTGGTTGTATGATTCAAGATATATATCGTAGCTTCTTTCTTCTTCTGTTTCCTAGACTGATGGGGATAATGACAGCATTTACCTCCCAGGTGTGTAGTGAGAATCAAATGAGATATGTAAAACACTTAGCACATTGCCTAGAACATAATATTTCTATATAATGCTTCTTCCCTTTCCCTTTCCCCAAATGCCAGAGGCAAATATTTAAACCTTAAAAGGTATTCAGCATTGTGAAGCCTTCATATTCTTTGCCAGCATTTCTTACCTGGCAATCATCTATGTATTTTCATGCTTTCTCTTATTTTTTTCACCATTCATTGACCTCAAAGTTAAATCATTTCCTGAGTAGATTCTTTCATGCTTTAATATATATTTTTCTGTCCCACATTAAGATATTTATGATCTATATCACCTTTCTTCACTGTGTACCTTTTAGAGACTGTTAAAAATAATAATAGCTAACATTTATATCACACTGTATGACATTCTTTAAGAGGAGAAAAATGTGATCTATAAACATATTAATGACAATAAAAAATAGAAAACAATTATAGAGCTCTTTGAAGTTAGCAAGACATTTTAACTAAAATGGCTAGCATTTATATCATGCTTCAGAGTTTACAAAGCACTTTACATAAGTTAACTCATTTGATTCTTACAACACCTCTGAGAGGTAGGTACAATTATTAGAGTCATTTTACAGACAAGGAAATTGAAGTTATGAAAGGTTAAATGAATGGATTGGGATAACACTGCTAGTAGTAAGCAATAGATTCAAACTCAGCTCTTCCTGACTCCAAGTTCAGTATCTGCTGTACCATCTAGCTAAAATAAATTTAAGGCAATTTGATGGAAAGAAGAGAGTGTCAACTAGGGAAGGAGCAAGAGCTTCAGGTAGATCATGGCATTTGAGCTGAGCCTATAAAGAAACTATGACTTTGAAGAGTCAGAAGGTGGGGAGAGTATGCATCCCATGTAGGGAATAGCCTGTGCAAATGAAATGGGATCGTTTGGGGTTTTTTTCCCCATTGGACATGACTACTTAAAGGAAAGTAACATATAATAAGTTGGAGATATTGCTGTTGGCATTGTAATTGTTTGTCCTTTATTCTCGAAAAAGACCATGACATCAGGGAGATAGTGCCATGACATGCAAGTGAATTGGACTTAAACGAGAAGGTGATGTGCAAAGTCGCCAGTTTCACTTTCTCCTCCAGAGCCATTTGGGTCGGTAATCAGATAATGTATTGGGATGACTGGGAATACCCCTGAATGCAGTGGGAGACTTTGATGTTTTAAGGTTAGGTCTTTCCCAGGTCACAATCTGATGCCCATTCAGTCATAAAAGTTAGATAAGAGAGAGATGAAGCAAAGAGGTCAAGAGAGATCACTTACAAAAGAAGAAGGAAAATAAATTGGTTGGGAATGTAAACTGGAGATACAGACTGGAAATAAATTGTGAAGGATTTTTAATCACAAATAAAAAACATTTGTATTTGACCCTAAAAGCAATCAGACACTATTTGAGTATATTGAGCAGGTGAGTGACATGGTCAATTCCATGCTTTAGGAATATTATTTTATCAGCTATGTGAAAGAGAGAAAGAAACAGGTAGAGTAATTAGAAAGTGACTTCCTAAACCTCTTTTTTATAATTTGTGCCATTCTCTAGTTATTTCATCATTATTGGTTCTGTAATTATTCTGTGATTCAATTTAAAAAACATTCCTTAAGTAATCTGTGGCTAACAGTCTCTGTTCAATGCTGGGAGAGGTTCAAAGTTTAGAGATAACATAGGACCTGCCCTCATGAGAGTTAAGTATTTAGGTACTATGTGCATGTTTGCTCTCCCCACCAAGTTAGGATTATAATAGTTTCATAGATCTAGAAGAGGAAGAGACCTCAGAGGAAATTCAATTCAAATCTTTAATTTTACAAATGAGTATACAGAGGTCCAGAGAGGTTAAGTGACTTATCTAAAGTCATTCAGAGAGTAAGCATTAGAACTAGAATTTGAACTTGATGCCACTGAATGACCATCAAATTGTTACCTAGGAAAGATCTAATTTTAAAAAGTCAAAGTCTCCCACTGCATCCAGGGGCATCCCTAGTCATCCTAATACATTATCTGATCACTGACCCAAATGACTCTGGAGGAGAAAGTGAAGCTGGTGACTTTGCACAGCACCCTCTCATTTAAATCCAATTCATTTGCATGTCATGACATCATCTCCCTGATGTCATGGTCTTTTTTTTGAGAACAAAGGGCAAAGAACAACAACAATATCTCTAGCTTATTATATGTTACTTCCCTTTAAATATTCATGTTCAATTAAAATAACCATTCTATCTTGAATTTCCATTTGTACAGTATCTACTTACCTTTTCTGACTTTATCAACTAACTTCTTTAACTTCTTTTTTTCCAATTTCTTCAGGTTCTTGTTTCCTAATGTTCTTTAATCTTGCTCCTCATACAACCTTTTCTCACAAAAGCCAAAAGAAGAATCTAGAACTGGAGATTGTTCTCCATCAAATTTTCCTCAATTTCTGGCCTTCTTCAAACCAATTCACCTACACTATTTCCTTCTCTTTATTCTTTAAAGGGACTTCTCTCTTTTCTTGCTTCTTTTCCTACAGACTTCCAAAGAAGTTGAAAATAAAATATTTTAGAAAGAAAAAAATGAATATTTCCCTTAAGGCATCCTGTTTTAAACCATCTATGGTTCAATGTTTTAGGAGATCTTTGATTGCATCAATCTGTTTACTCTTTCTTCTATTGTACATACTCTCTGCAGAATCTATTCAGAAGGAATCTATTCAATGTTCTGGAAGATTTACTATAGACCTTTTAATATTGCCAGCTAAACTTCCTTATATATTAAATATTTTAAGGTTATTTCTTACTTTGCTGAAATTCCGAAAAATGAAGCACTTCTAATCTTTAAACTAATCCTTATTAAATCCTAAGATCCTGCTTTGAACAGTTTACTTGCTTAATACTTGGCTCCTACTCTTAAAAGAAAAATAGTCCTTTTGCCACTTTAAAAAAAAAAAAAACATGATCAGTTCTCTCTTTCCTCCCAACTTTTTTATATGGGTAAATGTTCTATATATTGTATTGCAAATGAGAACCCAATGTGTGTGGAACTCTCCAGACCATATTTTATTAGATACCATCCTTTGACCTTGCCAAAAAATTCAAAGAATCTTAGTTAAGTTCCAAGGAAGGAACATATGACCCAGAGTTCCTGAAGTTCCAAGCTCATATGAATTGTGTCTAGTCCCAGGCAATGATCAAAAGTAATCATTTTAGCTCATTATGGGTGCATCCAGAGTTAGTTCTGCTAAATTCTGCTTATGTCCAGGTTTTAAGGAATGTGAATCTCAGGCTCCCTATCTCCTATACAAGAAAGCATTCAAGGTAACACATATTGGTTAGCAGACAGTCTTCATTTCACTTCACATAAAAGGCAAAAAGAAGAAAAGACTCATAAGAACAAATAAAGTGATATTTAAAAATACATAAGAAATTCACAGCAAGTTATAATCTTCCCTCCAAAAGAAACAGAACTTAGGGCTGTAAATGGGACAAATACATTCAAGAAAGATCCTTTCCATAAATTTCTAAATAATTTTTTAAACTCCTACCTTGCTGTTTAGACCCACCCCACCTTCAAGAGGATAAATTCCTTGGCACCTTTTATACTGGCTTTAGTTTTTTTTTTTTTACCTGCAGGGGTCATTTATGTAATATTCTTCTTTCCCCAAGAGTCATACTGCTCAGAAACCAGATCAAATTATTTATTGAAATTATAACCATTTGCAAATCTAAATATGTCCTTTCAATGTCGACTATTATAATAATACAGTGTTAGAAATTCTCATTTTTGGATTATTTGTGAAGTCATCTTTAGAGTAGTGCTACTGAAGAAATTTCTCTCTTCTGACTAGATATATAGATTCTATTACTGTACTTCAGAAATCAAGATTTTTCTTCTACACAAGAGGTTGAGGTTTAGGACTGTTGTCCATGAAATCCTCTCTCTGCTAACATGGGAAATCCCATATTGGCCTTTACCATTTGCTTCTACAGGAAATTTGGGTACTCCACCACTATCTATTTTGCTGTCATATCTTGACCGTAGAAAGTTCACTATCAGGAATGCTCTTGGGGTGCCTAGGTAGCAAAATGAATAGAGTACCAGCCCTGGAGTCTGAAGTACCTGAGTTCAAATCTGGCCTCAGATATTTAATAATTACCTAGTTGTGTGGTCTTGGGGAAGCCGTTTAACCCTCTTTGCTTTGCCAAAACCTAAAAAAAAAAAAAAAAAAAGAATGCTCTTCTTGGATCAGCAGGTTAAAAAACTATAGGCAAGCACTTGTCTAATTCTAGGTACTTGTTAAATATTAACTGTTCTTCAATATTTAGGGAAACATTACACATATTTTTAATAATTTAAAAGTGAATATGTTGTCACTATCACTACTACCATTCCCAAAAAGAGAAATTCATTATTTTCTCTAAGAGATGAGAATTTTAATTTCAGTGCATAAAACAAAAATATTAAGGTTGAGATTTTTGAAACATTGATTTTAACTGAGTTTGTCAAATGGAGAAAGACACTATTGTTGATATTATTAAAGATGTTATTAAAGGCTTGTCAGGAAGATATCTTTTTACTTTTTCTTTTTTAATTAATATTTATTTGTTTTCCACTCATATACACTAGTAGTTTCTACCTATCATTTTTGTAAGGTTTTGAATTTTACAATTTTCCCCCACCTTCCATTCCTTACCCCCACCCCCCACAGGAGTCTGATAATCTTTACATAATTTCCATGCTAAACGTTGATCCAAATTGAATGTGTTGAAAGAGAAATCATATCCTTCAGGAGAAAATAAAATATTAGAGACAGAAAAATTATGTAGTATATAAGACCCTTTTAAAAAAATGAAGGTAATAGACTTTGGTCTTTCTTTAAACTCCACAGTTCTTTCTCTGAATACAGATGGTATTCTCCATCGTACTCTAAAACTATCCCTAATTATTGCACTGATAAAATGAGCAAGTCCATTAAGGTTGATCACCCCCCCCAAAGTTGTTATTAGGGTATCCAATGTTCTTCTGGTTCTGCTCATCTCACTCATCATCAGTTCATACAAGTCTTTCCAGGCTTCTCTGAAATAATAGAATAATAGTGTTCCATAACATACATATACCACAATTTGTTCAGCCATTCCCCAATTGATAGACACTCACTCAATTTCCAATTCTTTGCTACCACAAACAGGGTTGTCAAATATTTTTGTACAAATGATGTTTTAACCCTTTTTCATGATCTCTTCAGGGTATAGACACAGTAATGGTATTGCTGGATCAAAGGGTATGCACATTTTTATTGCCCTTTGAGTATAATTGCAAATTGTTCTCCAGAAAGGTTGGATGAATTCACAGCTCTACCAACAATGTATTGGTGTCCCAGATGAAAGGTATCTTTTAATGTTAACAGTTTTTGCTGTCAAACACTAGTATCTGATATTTCTACTTTTGATGTTGTCCCAGAAACTAGAACAGTGATGAATGACCAATATGTATAGAAACGTCAACCTTCATCCGCTGATTTAAGTGATTATCTTCTCTACTAAATTTACTAACAATCAAATACTTTCTGTGTTTCTTCCCCAAAACTATAGTTACTGATCTGGGACTCGGGAGAAGGGAGAGAGATAATTTCCTTATTCTTGTTGCCTTCCAGGAGAGAGGTGAATTGGCAAAGGGGGTGAGGGGGGAAAATGGTGAATAATACTAGGTTCGTCAGCTCATTTTTATATAATTAGGTTATTACTAAAGGGTAGTTTCTCAGATAAAAGTGCCAACTAAGAAAATTATTCCAGGAATCCAGAAACCTGTCTCTTAGGAGGGAACAATTTTCTCCACATCAATTCCTCTCAGTATAATCTTAGCCTCTTCAACCTATTCAGGAATTGCTTTTGTCTTCTTATTGAGAACAGTAAGCATTCCCAAACTCTATATTGGGATTCTTAATGGGGTCTTTTGTTTGTTTGTCATGGTTCACTTTGGTAGTCTGGAGAAACCTATGAATTCCTTAGAATAATGTTTTAAATGCCTAAAATAAAATACATAGAATTACAAAAAAACAGATTATATATTATATTTACAGTTGTAAAAATATTTTAAGATAGGAATGTCTTATTATATTGCTTCTTTATTAGTTCATTTTTAAAACAAGATATTACATCTAAATTACAGTTAAGTTGAAGTAAAATTTATTTTACAAGGAGCAGTTAGGTGGTACAATGGATAGTACACTAGGTTTGATATCAGGAGGATCTGAGTTCACATAGAAGCCTCAGATACTTAGTACCTGTTTAATCCTGGACAAGTCACTTCATCTCAATTGCCTCCAAAGAAAAAAAAAACATTTATTTTGAAAGACATATCAGTGTGAAGACTACTGCTTCTTAGTTTGAATAAAAACATTAAACTGTGGGGTGGTCTTTTGATAAGGTAACATTAATGACATATTGGACAATTTTCAAATGTAATACAATATAAAAACATCTTATTTATATTTTTATTTGATATTATGATTTGTAGTCTGGAGGGATAATTGAAAGAAGTTATAATTTCAGTTAAAAGTTAGTGCAAATAAGAACATATTTTCCCCATCCAAGTTCACATGATATCTTAAGTATATCCAAGGGCCTTTAAGGGATTCATGGATTGCATATTAAGAAACACTGATAAATAGGAAAAGAAACAAAAGTGATCACAAATAATCTTGAAAGAGAATGTCACAAATACTTACTGTGTGGTTGTGAGAGCTTTACAATGTGTCTACCTTGGGGAATGAAAGGTTCTATCTGGTCATTATATAAATAAACTTTCAGATCTTGAACTCATTAAATTGATGACAAGGAGAGGCAAAACCCCTATCATGTGTTTATCATTCCTTGATTATAACAGTTAATCTAAACAATTGGAGTTATATTGAAAGAAAGATGGACCCACTGTGGTAATGTATATGTGGACATGAATTGAAGTTATCTGGTTAAGGACGGGAATGGATAAACCAAACCTGTACCCACTGCAGAGTATACTCCCCTCTTTGGGTTCACAGAATCATTGTAATGTTGTAGCAATAGTTAATCATTTATAGTAAGTTGCTCAGAGTGCCAACTCAGTGATCTGTTATGTTGCTTTTGTGAGCTCTCATCCTTAGCCTAGCTAAACTACTTGCTTTGTTGGATCAAAGCGGGGAGAATAGTAGGATTTCTGAGTTGCTAATCCAGCCAAACCAAAAAGACAGCACATCCAACTCCTACTATTTGTAGATATCTCTGGTACATTGTTCAGACCTTGGCTAAAAAAGAGAGAAAAGGAGACAGATGCCAACACTTCTAATTTGCTCTTTTAGAGATGCCATCCAAACACCATACAAAATCTCTCAAGTAGTTCTCTATCTGCTGAAATGTCTCAGCTAAGAAAGGAACCTGATAAAATGAGGTGGTTGCTAAGGGCACAAGGAACATGGCCCAAAGGGTATGATATGCATAGAGGTAGCCCCAAGATGTACAATGATTTGGCAAGAGTGTACTTCAGTCACCAACTTTGGCAAGAGCACAGCTTGGACAGAAAATGGACTAAAAGATAAGACAGCCTGGCTCAGTTTCAGTCACATCCACACAATGCAGACCAATAAGGAGGTGCCTGAAAAATACAGGGCCACAAGCTCTAGCTGCTCAAGCCTGTTTGAACATAAAAAGGCTGATCTGTGAGGAAGAAGTGAGGTTGTTATTATGGAATTCATGAGGTAAATTCAATATGTAAAATGACAAATTAAGAAGGTGGTAGAGTAGTAGATTAGGGTGTCAGAAGAGCTGGTTTTTCATTACAACTCTGATTCTATGACTTGGATAAGTCATTCAATCACTTTGAGTCTCAGTTTCCTGACTTTTAAAATTGGGGGAGACTTTAATATTTGTTTTAGCTCTATGATCTTATGATAAGGTCAAGGGTATTAGACATGCCAAAGAGAGTTTATCCTCAAAAGCCCCTGGGTCTATCATGTGTGAATGATAAATAGCAAGTAAATAATCCAGTTTAGAGAATAGTACATACTTGACCACAAAGAGCTGACCAGGATGTTGAAATCTTGGTGAGGTGATTCAGTAATGCAGGGATTTGGTCAGAAATGAAAATAACAAACAAAAGATTATCCAGTTTGTTTTTCAGAGGATAAGTATTCATCACAAGAGATAATGATGAATTGGAACTCAATAGAATCTATAAAGAATATATACAAGGGGCGGCTAGGTGGCACAGTGGATAGAGCACCAGCCTTGGAGTCAGGAGTACCTGGGTTCAAATCTGACCTCAGACACTTAATAATTACCTAGCTGTGTGGCCTTGGGCAAGCCACTTAACTCCATTGCCTTGCAAAATATATATATGTATATATACATATATATATATATATATATACATATGTGCTAGTTACATTCTATTCTATTCTCTCATTAGATAACATCCTCTGTAGTAAGAAGAATAAATATATAGTTATATAAGCAATTGCCTGTATGCCCAAATACATGACTTTTAATTTTGAGAGACAAATCATAATAATTTATAGGATCATAGATCTAGAATCAGAAAGGATCTCTGGGGACACCTAGTTCAACCCCCTTCATTTTACATTTGAGGAAGCAAAGACTCAAGGAGGTCAAACTGAGTTTTCCAAGGTCATATTGTATTGTCATATTGTCATATTGTATATTGTCATATAGTAAGCAACAGAAGTGATATTTGAATTTGGATCTTTTCACTCCAGAGCCAATGATTTGTTTCTTACTGTGTTGTGCTTATTTTGTTTGTATTTACTGTCATGTGTTAGATCATATTACTCCCACATCCATCCATCCATCCAAAAACATTTTTATTTTGTTGGAATCAAGTTAAAAGTGGTCACAGATAATCTTGAAAGAGAATGTCACAAATACTTACTGCGTGGTTGTGAGAGCTTTACAATTTGTCTACCTTATGGAATGAAAGATTCTATGTGGTAATTATATAAATGAACTTTCAGATCTTGAGCAACAGTTATATAAATATGATAATTATTGCTGTTTTATGGAGGAAAGTTTTTGTTGGCTTTTGTCATAAGCTTCACTATTATCCTGATTATCATCCTCCTCTTGCTCTTTCTATCTCTCTGTCACTCTCTCTGTCTCTCTGTCTCTGTCAGTCTCTCTCTCTCTCTCTCTCTCTCTCTCTCTCTCTCTCTCTCTGACTGTCTCTCTTTCTCTCTCTCTTTATCCCTATAACCATGCCCCCCTTTCAATTATTAGTATCAACAGATTTGGGGAGCTTTAAAGCCTAGACCCCAAAGCCTGGAGACAGCTCTAGATGAAAGTTGACATAGAAAAAGGGCCAACTTCTTATAAATCTTCTTGTTATGTGAAAGAAAAAATCATTAAAGAACTCAAACTTTTTTCTCTGTCATTCCCACTGCCTATCATGCTATTCCCATCACCCCTCCTATAAATCTGTCATATGATGCATATTAAATAAAAGCCCACTCTAATATGATTTATCAGCTTGAGTGAGAAACAGGACATATATACATATATATATAAATATATATATATTTATATATATATATGTATATATATGCCCATTCTCATCATGCACTAAATGTCCTTCTTTGTATTAAGTATCTTGACTTAATATCCTTAAAATGGGGATATGATATTTCCTTTTCTAGGGTATAAGGTTGTTGAGAGAGAAGCTCTTTGTAAATCTAGAACACTGGACTTGGAATCAGGAAAACTCATCTTCCTAAGTTCAAATGTGGCCTCAGACACACACTGGCTATGTTACCCTGGGGCAAATCACTTTCTTATCTTTGTTCCTCATCTGCAAAAAATGAGTTGTGGAAGGAAGTGGCAAACAACGCCATTATCCTTGTCAAGAAACCCCAAATAGAATCACAAAGTCACATATAATTAAAATGAATTTACAGAGAAGAATAGGGAGAGAAAGTTAAACGGGGGGGGGGGGGCAGAAAAAGAAGACAAACATTTTTAATATTATTGCCTGCTATGTAGTAGGCTCCCTCTATTTTTGTGGGTCTTGTATAGTTGGCATTTAAAAAGTATATGAATTCCTAAATCTACCTTATTTTCATTAAATCTTATTCATCTTATACCACACAATTCTGCATGAGTGCCTCTCATGCTGAACCGTCAATTCTAAAGTTTTTCTGAGAGACCTTCAGGGTGTCTTGGGATCACTTCTTATGACCCCCTTATGAGCACTTGCCCAGTTCTACATAAAATAGTTTTTTTTTGGCATTATAAGAACATGTCCAGCCCATTGTTATAATAATGTGATAATGCTGGAATGCTAGGCAGTTTAGCTCAAGAAAGTACTTCAGTGGCTGGTATCTTCTCCTGCCGGATGATCTTCAAAACCTTCCTAAGACAATTTAAATGGGAGTGATTCAGTTTCCTGACATGATGCTAGTAGACTGTCCAGGTCTGACAAGCATATAGCAATGAGGTCAGCACAATGGCTCTGTAGACTTTCAATATGATAGTCAGTCTAAGACCTCTTATCTCCCATTCTTTCTTCTAGTCTCCCAGATACCTAGATAGCTCTGGCAAAGTATGTGTCAACTTCATTGTCAATGTGTACTTCCCTGGAAAGGATACTTTCAAGGTAAGTGAACTTGTCCACAATACTCAAAACTTCTCCATTTGCTGTAATTGATAGATATGCATGGTGTGGTGCTGACTGATGGAGCACTTGTATTTTCTTGGTGTTGATTGTTAGACCAAAATTAGCACAAACAGCAGAGCACTGACCCATACTTTGTTGCATCTCAGCTTCAGAGGCTGCATTGAGTACACACAGAAGATCATGCACAAGCATTCCCTCCACTTTGGTCTTGGCTTATAGTCTTTTCAAGTTGAAGAATTTTCCATCAGCGTAGTAGATGCTGTTGAGGCCATATTCTTCCTCAGTGAAGGTGTTTGATAACATGGCTGAAAACATCATGAGAGCAAGGACACATCCATGTTTCACTTCATTGATGAATGGGAATATCTAGAGTACCATCCACTATCCAGGACCTGGGCAAGCATGAAGTCATGAAATTGAAGTACAATACTGTTGAACTCCAGACAAACAAATTTTGACATAGTTTTCCATAAACTCTCACAATTTAGAGCATCAAAGGCCTTGGTCAGATCTACAAATGTTGTATACAGAACTTTGTTCTGTTCCTGCCCTTTCTCCTGGAGCGGTTGGGCAGCAAGTACCCTATTGACTGTTTCTTGACCCTTTCTGAAGCCACACTGACTCTTTTAGGTGAAGGATCAGTCTATTGAGAAGGATTCTGGCAAGAATCTTATCAGCAATGACAAAAAGGGATACACTCCTATGATTGTCACAGAACAATAACTTCCCTTATCTTCCCTTTATAAAGATGGACAATGAAGGAATCCTTGAATTCTTGAAGGATAACCTCTTCATGCCATATAACTTGGAAAATAGCAATCAGTTTTTGGAATAACAATGGACCCCCACCTTGAAGATCTTAGCTGGAATAGAATCAGCTCCAGGTACTTTGCCACTTGAAAGGAGTCTAATGGCATTCAAAACCTCTTCTTCAATTGGAACTTCAGCTAGGGACTGATTAATTTCAACTTGAGGTAAATGGTCAATGGCTTCTGCATTGATTGATGATGGTCTGTTAAGAACACTATGGAAGTGTTCAGCCCATCTCTCTAAAATCATGTCCCTATCGTTAAGCAATGTGACTCCATCAGCACTGAGTAAATGAGATGCACCATAGGTCTTTGGCCCATAAATACCCTTCAAGGCATCATAAAAGCACAGGATTGTTCTAAAGCCAGCTCAATAAAGCTGATTGTTAAATATTCAGTGTGAACATTTAACATGTCCAAAATCAGTATTTTTTTATTTATTGTCTGGACTTAAGAAATTGCATTAAAAGTGTTAACAATAAAAATTAAATTTAAAAGTTAAGCATGGACTTCCATTCAAGAGGGTGGAGAGAAGGAGTTTCAAAAGGTAAATGAAGGAAATTATTCTCTAAAAAAGGAATGGAGTAAAAGGAGAGAAAATATAATAAATGATAGTGGGGAGGAATGGATGGAGGGATAAAGAATACCATTCACCCCAGAGCCAGAGCTGATGGTATCTGAACATGGACTGAAGCACATTCTTTTCTCTTTCTTTCACTTTATTTCTAATGAGGGTTTTTTTTTATTTTGGTGAGAAGGGGGGATTATGTTTACTCTTACAATAAGACTATTTTAGTAATGTGTAAATAAATAAAAAAGAAAATTTAAAAGAATAAACAAAGGAGTTTGACATGTAGTCAACATGTAGTAACAAAATTGTGCTACATGTATCATCTTCTGACCTTGATTTTGTTGTCTTTTGTACATTTTCCTGATTTGTGATGCTCTTTACTTTCTTTTTTTTTTGTATGTTTATCTCAACTCACTTATATCCTGTTCCCCCAAATAAAAGTTCTTCTTTGGAACAGATCATAGTTAAGCAAAATAGATCAGTACATTGTCCATATCTGATTATGAAAATCTCATTTCAAGAAGTGGAAGGTTTGCTTCATCATCAGTCTTCTGAAGTCACTTCAATGATCTGATGACTTTCAGAGTTGTTTTGTATTAGCTTGTTTTTCAATTAGCTAAAGTTGTAATACTTCATTCCTTTTTTAGTCACTGTGCAACTGTTCCAAGATAAACCAATCTGTTTCACAGCAAAGTAAAACAGATTACCAATAAAAAACAGATATAGAGTACTGAATCAGTGGAATAGACTAGGTGCAAAGGAGATAGCAGGAAATGATTATAGTAATCTACTGCTTGATAAACCCAAAGAGTCAAGCTTCTGGAATAAAAACTCTTTTGGATAAAAATTGGAAATTAGTATGGCAGAAACTTGGATTAGACTAACATCTCACACCCTATACCAAGATAAGATCAAGAGGGGTACAAGATTTAGATATAAAAGACAATGTTGTAAGATCTATGGAAAGCAAAACCATTTATGACCAAGGAAGAGATGGAGAACATCATCAAAAACAACTAGATAATTTTGATTACATTAAATTAAAAGGATTTTGAACAAACAAAATCACTGTAACAAAGATCAAAAGACATGTAGTAAAGTGGGAAACAATTTTTACAACTAGTATTTCTGGCAAAGGACTTATTTCTAAAATATACAGAGAACTGAGTCAAATTTATTTTTAAAAAAAGCCATACTGGGGACAAAATGTTCCCAATTGACAGATGGTCAAAGGATATGCAGAGGCAATTTACAGATGAGGAAATCAATAGTCATATGAAAAAAAAATTGCTCTAAATCCTTACTTATAAGAGAAGTGCAAATTTAAAGCATCTCTGAGGAACCACCTCATACCTCTCAGATTGGTAAATTTGAACAGAAAAGACAATGATCAATGTTGGAAGGGATGTGGAAAATCTGGGACACTAATACATTGTTGGTGGAGCTGTGAACTCATCCAACCTTTCTGGAGAAGAATTTGGAATTAAACCCAAAGAGCAATAAAAATGTGTATATCCTTTGATCTAGCACTACTGGGTCTAAAACCAGATCATGAAATGATCTCTTGTGCAAAAATATTCATAGCAGCCCTGTTTGTGGAGGCAAAGAATTGGAAATTGAGTGAATGTCCATCAATTGATGAATGGCTGCATAAATTGTGGTATACATGTGTTATGGAACACCATTGTTCTATTAAAACCCAGGAGGTATGGAAATTCACAGAGGTCTAGAAAGATTTGCATGAACTGATGCTGAATGAGATGAGCAGAATCAGAAGAACATTGTACACCCTAAAAGCAACATAGGGGTGATGATCAACCTTAATTGACTTGATCATTTTATCAGTGCAATAATCAGGGACAATTTTATGATATCTGTGGTGGAGAATACCATCAGTATCCAAAGAAAGGATTGTAGAGTTTAAACAAAGACCAAAGACTATTACCTTTAATTTTTAAAAGTTATCTTATGTATTATATAATTGTGCTATCTCTTATATTCTATTTTTTCACTTAAGGATACAATTTTTGTCTCAAAACATTCAATTTTGATCAATGTATAGATAGCATGGAAACAATGTAAAGACTATCAGAATGCTTTCTGCGGGGGTTAGAGGGAAGGAAGTGAGATTGGGAGGAAATTGTAAAATTCAAAAAAATGTTTAAAGTGGGGGAAGTGCATCACATTTTTTTTTATTCCAGGGAACTGCTAGCTAAGCATTTACCAGCATCTCACTGATTTCATACTTAAGCTCTCAATGCTAGGCACAGACAGGCAAGAAGACATGCTAGACACTGTGCTAAGTAGTAAAGAATAGAAATACAAGAAAAAAGAAAGACAGTCCCTGCCTATAAGGAGCTTACATTCTAATGGAAGAATGTAACACAAAAAAAGGGAACTGAAAAGCAGGATGTCTAAGCAGGGACAAGGTGATGAAGTCCAAAGAGGTAACCTGGGCTTCTATACAAAATGGAGATCACAAAGGAATTTATCATTGGGAGAAGGGGGCCAAAGAAGTGAATGAATATTCCTGGGTGAGAAGACCTCAGTTGCTAAGGACATTTCTAGGATGAGATGACAATTGAGGCATGAAGATGAAACCTAGAGAATCAAAAAAAGGGTCAGGAGCTTACATTCTAATGGGAAAGACAATACAGAAAAAAAGAAATGTGGTGTTCAAAATTTCTCCAACTAATCTTTATATTGGAGTAGCCATTTTTCAAGTACTAAGTGAGATTTAAAGATATTAGAGGTTAGATTGTGTAGACTTTTTTATAACTGAAAAAATGAATGAAAGTCTTTGGAGGTGAAATGTCTTTCCTATTTACTTCTTTCTCCTCATTTCTGTTATATAATTCTGCTTCTTTGCTCATACTCAAAGCATATCATTTCATCTGTGTCCATTACTAGACTATTGGGTCCCTTTAATCATTATTCCAGTTCCTTGTTGTATCTGTCATGTGTAAATGGACCCACAAAAATGTTAATAAATGTCAAAATAGTCACAAAATTGTGATTGCCACAAAACAAAATCAATTGGTATTACATATATAACAATCACAGAAATTCTTTATATATAACTATAGAAAGCTTTAATTTCTTCATCTGAGAACTGTCTGTTCATATCCTTTGACCATTTATCGATTGGAGAATGACGATTATTCTAACAAATTTGACTCAGTTCTCAATATACTTTAAAAATGAGTCCTTTATCAGAAACACTAGTTGCAAAAATTGTTTCTCATCCTACTGCATTCCTTTTAATTTTGGTTGCACTGGTTTTATTTGGGCAAATATTTTTTTAATCTAATATAAACAAAATTATCAATGTTTTTATTTCATAATATTATACATCTTTTTATCATAACTTGTCTCCTTTCCATAAATCTGACAGATATATTCCTTGTTCTCCTAACTGACTTAGGGTATCATATTTTATTCTAAATTCTGTACCCATTTCAAACTTATTTTGGTAGAGGGTGTGAGATGCTGATCTGAGATACCTAGTTTCTTCCATGCTGTTTTCCAGTTTTCCCAGCAGTTTTTGTTGAGTGAGTTCTTATGCCAGAAGCTGGAGTGTTAGGGTTTATCAAATAGCAGGTTCCTATAGTCATTTACTGCTGATTCTTTTGTACTTAGTCAATTTCACTGATCCACCATTCTATTTCTTAATATCAAATGGTTTTAATGACTGATGCTTTGTGATGTAATTTTAGATCTGGTAAGGCTAGGCTATCTTCAAGAGTTCTCTGTCTTTCAATTCCAGGAGTAGGAGTATGATATTCAGTGGGGATTCTAGGAGAAAAAGAGCAGGGGCTGGTGACAGTGAATTGACTTCACATGAATGGGGGTGGGGGGAGGCAGGGGAATGACCTTAAATAAGAAGAATGGAACAGGGTTAGTTTGTTCCCCTGCACTTCTCACCACCTCTCCCCCAATAGTTCAAGGCAACTTGAAAAAACATAGAAATTCAGGGGAAAAGTCCATCTGTGGCTGGAATGTGACCAGAATCTGAGGGATGTAGGCAAAGCCTTTGTTCTTGCCCTTGCTGCTGCTACTGCTACTGGTCAGTATTTTATCTCTTCATGATCCCAATTAGGATTTTCTTGGTCAAGATACTGGAGTGGTTTGTTGGGGTTTTTTTCTCCAGCTCTCTCTCTGTCTCTGTCTCTGTCTCTGTCTCTCTCTGTGTGTCTTTCTCTGTCTCTCTGTCTCTTACTCTCTATCTCTCTAGTTCTGTATCTGATTCTGTTTCTCTATGTCCCTGTTATCTCTCTGACTCTTTCTCTTTTGCTGTCTCTTGCACTGTTTCTATCTGTCTCTCTTTATCTCTCTCTCACTCTGTCTCTGTCTTTCTTTGTCACACCTGCACACACTCCCAGTTTTCCTTATCTTATTTTTTTCCTTTCTGCAGATCTTAAGTGCTGTGAATCCATTACATTAACCCAATGGTGCCCAACTGGTCTATCACTTGAAGGAACACAAGATGATCTTCTGCGATAAAACAAGATCTCTGGAGAAGAATCATTACTGAATGAAAAGAGAGGGATACCTGTCACAGTGTCCTTCCCCTCATATTTTGGCTCAAGCAATTCAGGCTAGAATCCCTGGCCTTGCAGTTAAAAAAAAAAGAGACACAAGACTCCATTGGTACCTCAGGAACCCATGATCTGCCTCCAACTCTGTCCCTGTCCTTTGCCCTCTCCCTCAGTCTCTGCCCATCTCCCTCTGCCTCTTGTTAGTGTATTCACCTGCATTAAATTCCAAAAATTCTTTTAAAATGGTCATCATTTTGCACTGTAGATCATTTCAATCTTTTAAGTGTTTGCAATTTGATTGACTTTCTCAACAGCCTTAAACTGCCACAATACTTATAATTTCATTTCTTTAGACTTCTCTTTTTTACAGTGGCTTTTAGCATCTGCTCAATTGCTTGACTTTATGGATTTCCTTAAAAATTTCTTTCCTTGTTATATCTTATGATATAGGTACATGAATATTTGCATAGGAGTAAACAACAATTGAGGAAACAAAGGGCTGAAGTCCTTGCTGAGCAGAGAAACTCATACAAATACTTGCTTGGGTCAAAGATCAAACAATTTAGTAAACTGCTAATATTGACATTTATATTCTTACTCAATGTTTTTGTTTGTTTAAATGATAATTGGTGACCTCAAGAAAGACTATTAGTGTAAATAGCACAAGGGAAAAAGAACAGTTATTGTTGAACATAAACTGGAAGTAGATATTTAGCTATGATATAACCTAGATACCTTCTAATAAGAAGATAAGATTAGATAACATTTTAGCTTCAATGTCATAATGTCTTAAGGGAAAAATATGTTTTGAAGGGTTGTTCTTTAATATTGACAAGAAGTAAAGAATTTCATTCACCTAAACTCTCACTTTTCCTTTAATAATTAATTTAGGAATTGCCCCTTTTGGTGGCCATTTGCACTCTCTTTTGAGAATGTAAGGCTTATCACTGTATACAGCTCTCTTTGTTGGTCGTTTCCAGAACATGCCATTTTTTTTTATCATCCAAGGGCCTATCAGTCTATCAAGGCATAATTTTTCTCCCTGCTCCCACTCTTACCATTTAGAATGATCTGACATCTAGTCTTGGCCTCATCTTGTGATCTGCTACCTCTCTACCCTAGGAGAGGACCCCCTAATTTTACTGTCCATGTAAGAAGTTAAAGTTCACCTCTACCTTTCTCTCTCTCTTAATCAAAAAGACAGGAGCAACTACTATCCACTAAAGAACTACTAAAGAAAGTAGGACTGAGTTTGATTCTTAATGAGAAATGCATGCCCCTTTCCAGCACTGCATCATTTCTTCATAGGTAACATATCATGTCTTTGTCTTAAGCATTTAAGCTTTGATAACCTTCCTTTATCCCACCCGTCACCCTATACCTTGACTAAGGGAAAGAACTTTGTTCTTTATCTGTTGTCACAGGCCCAAGAGACAGTAGCAAAAGTAGATTCAGGGTCAATTTCCTCATGGTCCCCTAAGTTTGGACCCTTAAACAAGGCATTAGAAAGAGTCCTCTGCCCTGGCTAATTAAAAACAATGCCCAAAGTAGCAAAAGTCCTCCATTCATTAACGTTTACTTCTTTAATTGTGCTTTCTGGGTATTGAACTATCATCTATAAAATGAGATAGTATTTGCAAAGTGCTTTGCAAACTCTAAAGCTGTATTATCAATACCAGTTTTTATTGTTGTTGTTATTATCTTTTATCCAAAATAATGATGATGATGAAGATGATGATGATGATGATGATGATGATAACTATATTTATGTAGTACGTTAGGATTTGCAAGTACTTTACGTAGAATATCTCATTTAATCCTCAAACCATTTTTTGTGGTGGGGAAAGAGGTACTCCACATAACCGAATTTTCTGGTTAACAATTTCAGGATAACTGAATTGTGTCTCTTTGCACTGAAGTTTTATCGATTTAATTATTCTTGATTGAAATGTTTCTGTAATATATAAGTTCCTTTCTAGCCTTCCTACACAGACTAGTATCAATCCTTGTACTTAGGGTAGTTTATATCCTTAGAAAAAGTTATTCTAATTCAAATTAATTTGAGTTTAATTTGATTCATCCAAAGATAAAGTTATAGTCACATACATGATCATATTCATAATCAAAGACTTATTCACAATGTTTTATACTAATGACTAGAAGCACATTATTTTTTAAGAATAATTTATTTGTACCACATGATGATTCCTAAAATGTATGCAAACTTATATGAAGGAGAGACCTAGCACTAAATCACAATAAATTTTATTTGATAGGCTATACTGCAATCAGAATGATGTTCTGTGCTCTCTGGTCTTCACTCTTCAAGTGCCTCCCATTAAGTTACTTTCAAATTCTTCTGCCTTACATTAAAAGTACTTCTCAACACAGTGCTACTCTGCATTTACATTTTTCTTTCATACCTATCAGTACTTCACTTAGATAGAAAAACTTGTTTCCTCCTAATTCCCATCAATAAATCAACTCCAATAAAATCAACTCCTTATGCCTGGAATCATCCCTCCCTCTTTTGAATTCCTACCTTTCCTGAAAAGACCAACTTAAGTGCCCCCTCCCCTGGGAAGACTTTCCTAATCCCCTAACTGAGTCATCAATTGTCTCCCCCACCCAAGGAACTCAAAAATGTGCTATCCCCTTCTCATTGTGCTTTAATTATTTGTGTGGCATATTCTCCTGCTATGCAATAAGCACAATGAGATAGATACTAAATCTTATTTATCTTGGTCCATCCTCACTGTCTAAGAAAGATAACACACTGGACATAGTAGATACTCAATAATTGTTGAAAGTCTCCTTAATCTTATGAAGCCAATACTTTTCTCATTACAGCATGCTGCCCCCTAGGAAAAAGTTCTTAATTTATTTTTTCCATGATTACTGCCATATTTTTAATAGACAAAGCACAAAGTGAAGGAGTAATTATTTAAGATTCTGCAAAGTTTCACTGGGAATATTTTCACAGGTATGTTTAAGAAGACATTTGGGGAAAATACAAGAGCATTTGATAGATTTGATCCAGGAATGCATATTTTGTTTCTTTTTTCTCCATTGTAAATGTCCCTGAAGTAAACATTGGCAGCAGGTTGCTAGTCATTCTACCATCAAAAGAGAATTTTCTTCTATTTTTTTTTGAACTGCCATAACAGCACTGGCAGCTTCAAATGTAAGACATACTTGCTTTTGTAATACAAGAACAAACCCTAAGGTAAACTGAATTTTTCATCCTTGAATTATTAAATCATAGACTCCTATAGCTAGAAGGGGTCTGGAAGATCATTCAATATAACCTTCTAGAGAAAGAACAAATCCCTGACAAGAGGTCATACAGTCTACTTGAACATTTATAGTGACAAGGAATTCCCTGTATATAAAAGAGACTTATCAGATAGCAATAATGTTAGAAAGTTTTTTGTTGCAATAAGCCAAAATTGCCTATTGATAGCACCTCCCTCTACTAAGTGCTAGAGAAAGCTTATAAAAAGTGGATGTTTGTCCTCCAGCACCAAATATTACAATGAAATACTAATGTATATGTCTTAAATAATTTAATACTTCAAGGATCCATTACTATGCTGATGTAGGTATTTCTCCTATGCATATTGCAACCCCTCTATGCCTCAAGATCATCAGCTTAGAGCTGGAAGGAATGTAGAAAACATCTAGTCTAAACCAATCATTTTGATGGAGTCACTGAGATCCAAAGAGGTTAAAGTGATTTGCCTAAGATCTCACAGGCAGTGACAGAGGCAAGAACTCAGGTCCTCTGATTCTAAAGTTTCTTTCCACTGCACCACTATAACTTCTGAGATAATTTTTCTCTGTTAATGTGTCCCCTCCCCCCCAAAAAAAATTCTTCATCATTGATGTTGATTGGTTTTTCTGATTTTTTCTCTATTTTTTTATTTTTTTAAAAAACTTCTCTGTTACAAAGGATGCTTTTCTGGAAGGGGGAAAGGAAAGGAAACAGTGAAAATCTAATATAAAAGCAAAGATATCAATAAAAGTCTGTTTTTTTTAACAAAATCACCATCTGGTGCCCAAATTCAAAATTAGCCTTTCTGAACTTAACTAGACTGGGCCTCAGATGTCAGAAACACCATCCATCACTTTCTGTTGACATAGCTCTTGAAAATTCAGGGTTTCCTCTAAGACACAATGAAATATGAAGAGGTTTCCCAGAAGGCATATATTAAAATTTTACATATTGCTTTTGTGGGTGGGGGTAGAATATCATTACCTCCCAAAAATGACAATAGGGTGTCACAGCTACAAAGAACTTTGTTTTCAATTGCTTAGCTGGATCTGATTAACATCACAGGAGTTAAGGAAGGAGGTTAGGGATGCCCTTTCCCCACAATGGATCAGCTATTTCTATTGTGTGTTTAACTTCCATAAACATATAAAATTAAAAACATATCCCTCCCCTCTCCTGAAGCTCTGAAAAATAAGCTAATTCAAGTGTTTATACTTCAAGTATCTTTTAATTTTGGGCTATTTATTTTAGCTAGCACTTATATAGAGCTATAAAGTTTGCAAAGCACTTTACACATATTACCTCACAATATCTTCACAATAACATTGGAGGTAGGAGTTATTATCCCCATTTTATAGATGAGGACACTAGGACAAAGAAATATGTTAAAGTGATTTGTCCAGGGAAAAGAGGAAAGGAAATATGCGTTTTATAGTACCTTCTATATCTAGGTACAACACTAATCAGTTTTTACAAATATCATCTCTTTTGATTCTCACAATAACCCTGTGAGTTGAAAAAGGTAGGATTCACCATTACACAGATTAGGAAAGTGATGCAACAGATTTGCCAAGGTCACACAGCTAGTGAGCATCTGAAGCTTGATTTAAATTCAGATCTTTCTAACTCTCCGTCAGTGCCATCTCCACTGTGCCTTCTACCTGTCTGCCATCCTGCTCTAAGGGGAATTTGTTTGCCTTCCATATTCTTCTCACCTAATATTCACAACTTTAGCTTGGTTCTTTAAAAAAAAGCATGCAGATATAAGTTATACCAACCAACTCACATTTTGTATAACATATATAGTCATTGTTCCTTATATAAAAAATTATACACATAGTTATAAATACATATAGAGATGCCCCTAATGATGCAAATCTTTTAGAATGTTGCCCCTCAATTAACTTGCATGTTGGTTCAGTGAGCCTTTTCCTGTTCCTGTTCAGTAACTGCTTTAAGTGGAAAGCACACTGAATTTCATATAAGAGGATATGAGTTTAAACCTTATGCTTGTCACTTCTGAACTATTTTACCTGAGATATATCATTTCACATTTTGGAAACTCATTTTCATCATCTCTTAAATGAAGAGCTTGAACTGAATGACATCTAAATTCCTTCGGATTCTCAATGTATGATCTTGTAATATTACAGAATTGGCTCTAGTTTTTGTGCTTGAGTAGATTGACAATAACAGTGGTTTCTCTGTGGCCTGGGCCTTTTTATACATCAAAATGTCTCATAGCCATTATTCTCATTCCTATTGGAGAGATAACATCTAACACATCTGTAGCCTCTGGTCCCACCCTGGCTTAAGGTTATTCCCAATATTATTCTGCTAACAGAATCATATCCTGCCACAGATCTTGCCACAATATAAGTACCATACCTATCATAAGTCACTCTGTATCTTACAAGTTGTTTGTTTCCCCAGGTTACTAGGACTGTAAAGATGTATCTCAGATTTATTCATAATAGCAATTTTTAGCACAGTTTCTCATCGGGCAGCTACTTATCTCCCTATATCACAAATCCCAAAGAGAAGCTTTCTTTGAAAAAGTTCTCATACAAATTCAGAGATGAAAGGGACAAAAGAGTAATAATCTTCCTTTGCTATGGCTCCCTGAGAACTACAATATTTGCCCCAAGTCTGCCTAACTGCAGATGAAAACTTGTTCTTTCTTATCTGTTTCCTGATCTGTAAAAAGATGAAAATATAGTCCTAACTTCACAGAACTAGAATAAAACTCAAATTTGAGATAACAAATAAAAATTTCATAAATTTTAAAGTACAAATCTTAATGTCAACAAACAGTAGCAGCAACAGCATTGTCATTTTCATACTCCCTCAAAGATCAGTTTGGGTCACTGTCCTTTTATAATACTGAATAATTATTCATCATTTCCCACCAGTCCACCAAAAATTATACTGCAAGAAAAAATTGGGGTGTTATGATGTGCTCTAATAAAATTTGAGTCTCATATGAGTAGGAAATCACCTTGGCAAACTGGTATTGATAGCCTCCAGACAGAGTGGATAAACTCATCAGAATTTCAGAGGACCCCAATAACCATTTCCATGAAACAGGATTATAGTGAAACTGCTCTGGATCAAATGTTGCATGTTTTAGCTTCCAAACAAGTAGCCTAGGTTTTTGTTCCAAGAATCACAGAAGATCTGATATATAAACATATATAAAAGGCAGATCTCTAATCATCTAAGGTAGAGACATCCAGCATGATGAATTGTGACCCACAACATTCCAGAGCACTGCTGAACCAGATTAAAATGTGGTTGAAAAATATTTAACAAAAAAATTAAAAATTACAAAAGTAAATAATGTTAATATGTGGTGCCCTAAGCTAATATGAACCTACAGGCATCTTTATGTAGTTTTTAGTGGCCCCCTTTTCTGTTTCTGTTTGATATCATCGATCTAAGAGATCTAGAATTTCCCCATTAATTTTATTGCATTTCTTTCTACAAAAATAAAGCAAAATTAAAATTAAAAAGATTTAGTCCTCCCAAGTTATAACAGTAGTAAAGAAAAAAAATCCAATTCCTTGTAATAATCCAGGGACTGATTGTTTTTGTCATTTATCCCCAGAGGTTAACAAAATGCCCAAACTTGAAGATAGAATTTGGATATTTTACTCCCCTCACTCTACAACTGTCTCTCCCTATAGCTGTATAGAGCAAGAGTGGTTTTGGACTGTGGAAGCAAGAGAAGAAATGATATAATGCAGTATTAGCCAAGAATAATATTCAAGGTAAGAAGAGCTGACTTCTCTTCACTGGCTAGTTGTTGAATTCACTCACCCTTCTCCATGTTGACTGACTGTAGCCAGGAGAAGCTTGAGGTGCCTAATAATGATAAGATAGCCATAGTCAAATTCTATGTCCCAAGAGGACAGAGATACTGAGTCTACTCAGATCCTGAATCCATTCCCCTTTCCTTGAGCCGCAGATTTTTTTCCTGAGTTTCTGCCTCTTTGGAACTGACCATAAGGTATATTCACTAGGGGAGCTGCAGTTGAAAAGTAATCAGTTGAAACTTTACCTAACCCAAACTCCTCTTCATGGAGATCCAATTCCATTATGACAGTATTACATGACCAGCCCTCACTGGAAATATAGCAAATTTTAAAAGATGTGTAGTTTTGCTTTTGGGAAGGAAATCAGACCTAAGTTATCATTAAGTAGATCAATGAATTCTCAGATTCTTTAGCAATTTGCTCTCCTCACCTCACAGAGCAAGGCAGACTTGCAAGATATAGGTCATTGATTCTCTGGCAACCACATAGTCAGTCATTTACTCAGCATCTCTACTCAAAAAACCATGAAGGTGTGCATGAGACTCCCCAGTGAATCAGAATTTTGCTCAAATATCCTGTCTATCAGCACATTTTGCCCAATCTGCTTTTCCATCATTTTAAGTCTAATCAGGTGTTCTCATAACAGCATCTGCCTGATACCTGTAAGTGCATTTGCTTATTTGAGACAATCAAACATTATCTATCTCCTCGTTCCATTTACTCTGACTGCAAATTTCTGAAGCAGTCTCTCCAAGGGTAATATGAACTTGGAGACATCTTCCCCTTCATATTAATTTGTGTTGAAAATTTTAATATAAGATTGCTATAGAGTCTCTGCACTGCCAAAATGCATCACCCTAGTCATTGCTAGCATGCCATTACTGTGCCAAAAGGCTTTTTAGACTTCAGTCCACACATTGGATTGAAAGTGAATCCCTTGGATTTGGTGAGGAGCCTCCTATTTTTTCACTATCACAGTCACCTGCCCCTGCTGCAGTGTCATTGTGCCTTATTCTACCCAGAAATGGAATAGTTCCCTGCCAACAAAATATGGCAAGTTTCCTGAAAAGAAATATAACTTACCATAATGAAAGCCTTACACTGGCTTGTGTCCAACTTGATCTGCACTCCAGATGTCTGTTTTTTTCTCATGCATATATTGGCCAGCATCTTCAGACAGTTCTTTTTTTTGCAATAAGTCTTGAGTTTTTTTTCTATTTCTTTTCCTCAATAAGAGGTGTAATACCTAGGTTTCAGGTATTTTTCTTGATTTTTGTGTTTTTTTCTCTCAGCAAAAAAATCAACTTATTAAACAGAAAATGTAATGAAAACCACCATAAGCACCTTCATGTGTATGAGATATAGAAGCAAAGTTAATCACCATGCCTGATCACAAAGATCCAAAGGCAGGAAAATCAGGAGAAGTTAGTGGGCAGCGGGGAATGCTAATTTCATAGGCTGGAAGACCTGAGTCCAGCCTTAGCAATTTATTAGCTGTTTGACCATGAGCACAATTAACCTCTCTATCTACCTCCATTTCTGCATCTGTAGAAGAGAAATAATACTAACTACTTCAATAATATATGACATGTGAAACATCTTGCAACCCTTAAAGCACTATATAAAGACTAGTTACTATTATAAATTTCCTGAGAAATGAAATGGGGGGGGGATTTTCCCTAGAACAAAATCAATTAATACAACACCAGAGGTCTTAGAAGTCTGACATAAAATAAAATTAATTGAGAGTACAACAGAAAAGGTAGCATTATCTTTTATTACAATTTTGTAGTAAGGGGGACATGTGGACAAATAAACCTCTATTAAGCTTCTATGGTTTAGGCACTATGCTTGAGCACTGGAAATACAAAGAAAGGCAAAAGATAGTCCCTAGAATCAAGAAGTTTATAATCTAATTAGGGAAACAATAGGCAAATAATTCAATACAAATAAGCTACAACTAGCTACATTTGTATAGTAGTAACCCAAATGGGAATGTGACCTAGAACTCCATGGAAGAAGATACACTACCTTAAGTAAAGTTGCTTCAACCATCTTATGGGAAAACTTCCATCTGAACCTAGACCACCACTGGAGTAATACACTTTGTTCTGTTTCTATATAGTACCTGGCCTGACCTGGGGTTGATGCAAGATTCACAATGTTACTTTGACATTGACTGACCCCTTTTGAGTAAACTCACCTAATTGACCTTAATAAAATTTATTAATGATCAAGCTAACCTGGGTCCCTCTTTCTTCAGTATCTCAATATTCTCTCTTTTTTGGCAACAATCAGAGTTAAGTGACTTGCCCAGTATCACACAGTTACTAAGTGTCTAAACTCAGATTCTCCTGACTCCTTGGCCAGTGCTCTATCGAATGAGATACCTATTTCAATATTTTCTCAGGGAGCATGCCACCCTACAATTGGAATAATCAGGGAAACACATCTGCTCTCTTACAAAATTGAAACAAATAAATAGAAGGTAATCAATAAAAGGAAGATGCTAGTATGAAGCAAGATAAAGAAAGACTTCTTGCAGAAGGTGGGATATTAATTGTAACTCTAAGGAAGCAAAGGAAGGCAGAAAACTTCTAGGAAAGTATCAGATTGGCATAAAGAAACTAGTCTGATATTACAAATTACCAGTGCCATTTTTGCAGAGCCTCAACTATAGCTTCTCAGTTATTAAAAAAAAAAAAAAAAACACTGATACAGAAAAGAGAAAAACACTCACTTTCTGGAAGTGTCCATAGAACTTTTGGAGCAATCCAATGGAATTCTTTCCTAGATTATCACTGATTACACACATGATTCTAGAAATCAGTTAGCACCACCCAAGACATTTTATTCTATGGTCAGGACAGCACTACACAGTAACTTGAGGGAAGATGTTTCAACTAAACAAATTCTCAAAGAGATGCAACAGTGGGGGCAACTAGGTGGCGCAGTGAATAGAGCACCAGCCTTGGAGTCAGGAGTACCTGGGTTCAAATCCAACCTCAGACACTAATTACCTAGCAGTGTGGCCTTGGGCAAGCCACTTAGCCCCATTGCCTTGAAAAATCTAAAAAAAAAGATGCAACAGTGGGGACTGTGTGTGTATGTGTGTGTGTGTGTGTGTGTGTGTACGCACATGCGTGCATGTATGTGTGTTTTCATTTCCCACCTGGTTGAACTCTTCTAGACTTTCATCATGCCCTCAGCATCTTATTATTTTACACAATCATAACTTTGATCACCCATACACAATACTTCAACCCCTGGGACTTCTCCCTCCATCTGGAGATGATGGAGGCAGACAATGGAGACCTCCCAGGTCTTCCATTAAATGAGGGAACTGAAGCCAGCTATTTCATAATTCCCCAGCTAATTGTGCTTCTCTATATTTTCATCAAAGTCATGACCAAATACCCTTCCATTCATCAAACTTTTCATCTTTCTTTGATGTGTTGTCTACCCCCCCCATAAAAATGAAAGCTTCTTGTGAGCAAGGATTGTCTTCTGTCATCTCTTTGTATCCTCAACTCTTAGCACAATAAACAGGCTCTTAATAAATATTTATTGACTTCCTGACTCTGTATGTGTGTGTGAGAGAGTGTGAGTGTGTGTGATAGGGTATGCAATCAGGACATATATGTCAAACACCATTTAGCTTTTCCATTATCATCCCCTATTCCTCTTAATCAGAATTCTGCCACTATTATACCTTTCTTAGCTACGATTTCAAAGGATTCCTCCACATATGAGGAAGTATGTTCCCTTGAGAAAAGCCTTAACTTGAAATAAGTCCTTGTACTAGTAGGCTGGCATTTCCAATTCTAGTTAACTCTACCCATTCAAGTCTTACTTTATAGCAATAATTTTGTGACATTTTCAAATCAATTGTCTCCCCCTACTATTTTTTTACATCTTCTTTTCCAACTCCTCATTCTGAGTTCAGTAATTAATTCCCAGAATATTTAGGTATTATGTTTTGTGAGATAATTGAATGCATCCCTACATCAAGCAACTGGACAGGACCATTCATCATTCTGTCACTTTTCTCCAGTACTATATAGATATTAGCTGACATTCCACTAAATTGTCCATATTATGAAAAATCTTTTCAACATCCTTACTACCATCATCTTCCACCATATATACTGTTGTATTGTTATACTCTAGCTCTAAAAAATTTCTATCACATTATATTCCTAAAATTAACAGAATAGATTTCATTTTCACTAGTGTACGAATAGTAATAGTAATGTTTTAGCTTAACTTCTATCAAAATGTACATCAATAATAGGTTAGTGATCAACAATAAAGATATTATAAGAGCAAATCAGAAACCTCAAATACCAAATTGATATTTGATATACACCACAGTATCAGAGATATAATGAAACAATATTTGTTCTATTCAGAAGAACTCTCTGTGGGAAATAATAACTTTGAACTGTCAATTACAGCACAGAGAAGTAGAGAAGAACTGGGAAAAAATCTTAAGTAAATCCTGAAAAGCTAAAGGAAATAGCCTCAGCCAGACACATGTTCAAAAAAGAAAAAATATTCTTCCTAGTATCCACTGGTATAAATAATAAAAACTTGTGGCTCCAAATATCTCTTGGCACACTGTCTGACAAATAGTACGACCTTAGTAAATGTTTGTGCAAATGATTAATAAGGGTTTGCTGATTTATTAGAATGACTGATAAATTATATCCATCAAACAGACAACATAATGGAAGATATCAAAAAGTTGATAACCAGGCAGCTAGGTAGTGCAGTGGATATAGTTCTTGACTGGAGAAGGGGGGTACATGAATTCAAACAGCTCAGATGTTTAGCAGCTGTGTGACCCTAGGCAAGTCACTGACCCTTCTGTCTGCCTCAGTTTCCTCAATTTTAAGATGGGGATAGCCACCTACCACATAAAATGTTCTGCTGCAGTATGGCACTCTGTGGTACCCAACAACCTGACTTAGATTCACTCTGCGCAAAAAGTTGTATTCCAGGGAAGTAATGAGTTGGGCCTCATATCAGACCGTACCACAAGGGATGGGTCTGTTGAGGTATCATCTCTCTGACCACAGCTGAAAGATGCAGAAGCTGACTGTTGGCTCAATTATAACTTCTTTGGGCATATAGGTACCTTTATAAGTATTTTTAAAGGTTTTGATTACAAAAAAGGATCAAATTAATAATTTGTAAAGTGCATAACACAGTGACCTGCACCATAGTAGGAGTTGAATAAATACCTGTAACCTCCCCTCTTCTTTTTTTGATTACTTTTTTTTATTTTATATTATTACAATAATCTTGTCATGAGAGTAACCATAAATCCCCCTCCCTCCCCCCACAAAGATGAGAAACCTCCAGAATAGTGAGACAGGAAAAAAGTCTACTTCAGTCTGTGTTCAGATTCCAACAGCACTGTCTCTGGGATGAATTGCCTTTCCCATCATAGCCACCCAGAGAAGTTGGTTCAATATTTTTCCCAGTTGCTATCACTAGTTGTATTTCCTTCAACTCTATTCCTCCCCACTCTCATCTATTCCATTCTCTGTCTTCTTTCAACTTGTCCCTATTCAGAAGTGTGTTGTATCTGAGGACCCTCTCCCATGATCTTCCCTCTCTTCTATCATCTACTACCCCCTACCCTCATCCCATCCCTTTCCTCTCAGTTGTCTCTAGGGTAAGATAGATTTCTATACCCTCTTAAGTGTATATGTTATTTCCTCTCTGAGCCATTTCTGATGAGAATGAAGACTCACTCATTCCCCCTCCTCACCTTCCCCATTGCACTCCATTGTAAAAGCTGTTTCTTGACTCATGAGAAATATCCTAGCTCCTTCTTCCTTTCCTTTCTCTTCATCCCAGTACTTTCCTTTATCACCTATTAACTCCATCTTTTTACTATAGTATACCATTATATTCCACTCCTTCCTGATCCTTGTTTATATAAGCTCCTTCTAACTGCTCTTATAAATGAGAAAAAGCATATGAGTTATCAGTGTCTTCTTCCCATGCAGGAATACAAACAGTTCAACATCATTAAATTCCTCATAGTTAGTCCTTCTCTTCCACCCCCTCTATGGTGCACCACAGTCCTGTACTTGGAGATCAAACTTTCTGTTCAGCTCTGGTTGTTTCAATAGGAAAGTTTGAAAGTTCCCTGTTTCACTGGAAGTCCATCTTTTCACCTGAAAGAGGATGTTCAGTTTTGCTGGGTAGTTGATTCTCGGTTGTAAACTAAGACCTTTTGCCTTCCAGAATATAATATTTCAAGCCCCAAGAGTCCTTAATATAGATGCTGCCAGACCCTGTGTAATCCTGACTATAGAGCCTTGGTAGTTGAATTGATTGTTTCTGCCAGCTTTTAGTATTTTTCTCTTTGACTTGGGCGATTGGGAGTTTGGCTATGCTATTCCTGGAAGCTTTTCTTTTGGGACTTCAGGAGGTGATTGGCAAATTCCTTCAATTTCTATTTTATCTTCTGCTTCTAGGATCTCAGAGCAATTTTACTATATTATTTTGAGAAAAATAAAGTCTAGGCTATTTTCCTGGACATTCAGGTGGCCCAATAATTTTTAAATTATCTATTCTGGATCTGTTTTCAAAGTCAGTTATTTTTCCAATAAGATATTTCATATTTTCTTCTGATTTTTGTGGGAGGTTATGGTATAGTTTTATTTCTTCCTGAGTTCTCACAAAGTCATCAGCTTCCTTTAGTTCCTTCCATTCTGCATTTTAAACAGTTATTTTCTTCAGAGAGCTTTTTTATCTCCTTTTGCTTTTGGTCAATTCTGCTTTTTAAGGCATTCTTCTCCCCATTTGCCTTTTGTGTTGCTTTTTCCGTTTGGACTAAACTAGTTTTAAATATATTATTTTCCTCAGTATTTTTTTCTATTTTTTTCACCAAGTTGTTATCTTGGTTTTCATGATTTATCTGCATCACTCTCATTTCTCATCCCAACTTTTCCTCTACCTCCCTTAATTGCTTTTCAAAGTCTTTTTTTTAGCTCATTCATAGCCAAGGCCATTTTCTATTTCTCTTGAAGGTTTTGGATACAGAAGCTTCAATTTTATCATCATCTGAATATGTATTTTGATCCTCCATGGGACCAAAGTGATTTTCCATGGTCAGAGTCTTCTTTTTCTGTTGTTTGCTCATTTCATCATCCTATGACTGATTTATTGCACTTTCAAGGCTTTGAGTAGTTTGGGGGACAACCCACAGGGACCTTAATTCCTCCAAGGTCTTATGAGAGGCTCTGATTGCTCTCTTGCCTGTGTTCAGGCCCTCTCCTCTGCCCTGGAGCTGTAAGGATAGTCCCTGCTTGGCTTTGGTGGTATTGTGAGAGCCCAGACTGCAACCTGGATCTGAGTGTGGGCAAACAGCTGAGTCTTGCCCCAGAGAGAGCAAAGAGACCTCTGCAGTCTCTCCCAATCCCCTTAGTGTCTATGGGATGAAAGAAGAAAGGGAGAAAAAGAGAAAATAAAACTATTGCTTTTTGATGACATTCTATCAAGAAAATCCTAAAAAGTCAACAAAAAATAACCAAATTATTGCTTAATTAGCAAAGACAAATTTAATGAAATAATAGGATAAGAAATAAATCTTCATAAATTATCTGATTTCTGTACTATACCAATAAAGTCCAGCAGATAAAAGGAAGATATTCATTTAAAATCATTAATTGATTATAATTTTATGAATAATTTAATTAATATTTAAAATATAATATATATATAATTATTACACATTACCAAATTGTATTAATTAATTTTTGTCATATTATTATATTACTAATAGAGAAAATACAAAATCTATTTTATAATTAGTCTGCTAAGATATATAATAGAACTGTATGATTAGAACTACAAGCATTTACTGGAAAGAAGACATCAAAATAATTGAAAGAATATTTGGTTCACAGATAAGTAATGTCAATATATTGATAATGGCCTATTAATTAACTTGCTCTTTCTGTGTCCTATCAGTGAAACAAATAACTATTTTTTTATAAAACTATAGAGGAAATAATATGGAAAAAATAGGCAAAGATTTTCAAAGAAAATAATTTTTTAAAATGGAAAAGAAAATTTTAGTACCAGATCTCAAATTAGACATTATGAGGCCTACAAAGCAGAGCTCAGAGAAACAAAAAGTATTCACATGAACAAAAATATTTATAGTAGTTCTTTTGTAGAAGATAAAATTTGCACTAAATGGATGTCCATAAATTGATGAATGACTAAACAATTATAGTATTTTAATATAATGTAATATTATTTTGCATTAAAAATAACAAAATGGATAGTTTTAGGGGGAAACTGCAAAATTCTGTATGAACTGATGTGGAATTTAAGTGAGCAGAACCAGAAAAAACTATTTATATCACAATGACAAAATTATAAAGAAAAACAAAAGAGATAAAATCAATTCAATAACATCTACAATTTCAGATTATTTCTAAATAAAGCATGCTACCTGCCTTTTGACAGAAATATGATGGACTAAAGAAGCAAATTATACATTTTTGGACTTGCTTTGCTTGATTATGCATATTTGTTGATAAGGTTTTCCTTTGAGGGGATGAGGAACTAAGGAGAGAAAATAAATACATTTAAAACTGAAAAAGAATAAGACAACAAAAACTTATAAAATTTCTTTTGGAAAAAATATTTTTTTAGACTAAAATGCAGTTTTTCCTTGGGATCCTCTGTCCAATTCAACAAAACATTCTATATCTTCATTCTTCACTGTCAATGTTGCACAAGGTTCAATGCATATAGCTGTAAAAGACATTGGCAATATAAGGCTGTTTCTTTATAGCAATACTGGTGAAGTAGAAACTAAACAAAAAGCACTTAAATTTTTGAGCTCTTTAAAGCTCTTCACAACCTAACTGTAACCTACCTTATCAGGATTATTATCCATTACTTCACTTCAGCATTCTATTGTTTATCCAAACTGTCCTTGTTATTGTTCCACACACGTCATTCATCCTGACATCTCTAAGCATTTGAAAATATTTTTCCTTATTGCTTGGAAAGCGCTCCCTCCCCTCCTCATTTCTGCCCTTTAGAGTCCCTGGTTTTCTTCAAAGGGCAAATAATTCTACAAGAGACATAAACTCTCTCTCTCTCTCTCTCTCTCTCTCTCTCTCTCTCTCTCTCTCTCACACACACACTCACACACACACACACACACACACACACACACACACACAGCATTCTTAGTGCACTTCCTCAAAAATTTGCTTTGTATTAATTTTATATATACATTTATGTATATGTTTCCTTCTCGTGTAGACTGAAACCTTGAGGACAGAGACAGTTTCTTTACTTAACATGGTGCCTAGTACATGGTAATCACTTAATGAGTTTGTTGATAGAATGACTGGTTCAAACACTGAAGATCTTTGAAGAACAGGTAGTGTTTTGTTATTGCTACTGATTGAAAGGAGGGGATGGAAAAGAGAAAAGCAGATTTTAGAAGTGAACCACTCACTAATAAGATAGTGTCAGAGAATGAGAAACATTTGGATTTCTAGACAATAGCTTAAAATATAAGAATAATAGGCTCATGGTTAGAAATTGTATACAGCTAAGAAAAGGCAATTTTAAAAGCCTAGAGTCATTTGAATCTGCTAAAGAAGGCATTATATTTCAAAAAGCGATGGGGAAAGAGAAAATAGTCCACATATATCTGCCAAGTCTGATACAACAAAGATTAGCAAGCATAACATGGAAAGAAGAATAACAATGGGGAAGGCAAGTAACTCAGAGGTGACAATATTCAAGAGAGCCAAAAAATGAGAACCCATCAGTTCAGATCTCAATACACAACTATAAAAAATATGAGTAATAAATATAGTGAACTGGACGTAGATCCTAACACAAGATGGAAAATTTTCTCTTATGGATTGTCAAAATTTGATAGAATGATACTCTCAACTAGAACCTGACTTTGGAAGAATTTATATATTTTTTGAAAAGAAGAAGATGGTGATGAAAAGATGTTTTAAGCATGCCAAAGAAAAATTTTATTTTAAGAACACAAGAGGTCCCAATAACTTAATGAAGGATATATATTGTAGAGCACTGGAGTGAGAATCAATGAAGAAGTAAAACAATAGTTCTATGAAAAGATCTTAGGAATTAATTGAAATAAAGGAAAAAAATTGATAAAGAGTTCAAGAAATACACGGGGTATAGGCATTGATGACTGAATTTAACAATCTAGATATGTGCTGCAGGGCCCCAAAACGGCAACAGATAAAAAAAACTTTGATAATAATTGCAATATTTAAAAGGCAAGAAAAATAGAAGGGGGAGAACTATGAATAAGAAGTAAGTTACAAAGAGAAAGATTTAGGTTGAAATAAGCATAGGGATACCAGGGAGCAACAGAAATATAAGGTGAAGATCACCAGTTCTATCTTTCCCTGCTCAATATACATATATATATATATATATATATGTATATATGTATACATATATATATATATGTATATGTATATGTATATGTATGTGCATATGTATATGTATATGTATATGTATATGTATATGTATATGCATATGCATATGCATATGTATATGTGCATATGTATATGTATGTCCTTTTCCATACTCTAGGTTACATTTCATGACTGAGAATAAATGGCAGGAGCATGATGGACATTGAAAATAATTTACTCACCCCATCAAAAACATTAATATGGAATAAGGAAAAGTTACATTAAGGGAGGACTGAATGTATTTGGTGAATTACCTCAATTTCTATTTTACTCTCTGCTTCTAGGATCTCAGGGCAATTTTGATGGATTATTTCTTGAAAAATGAAGTCTAGGCTCTTTTCCTGGTCATGACTTTCAAGCAGTCCAATAATTTTTAAATTATCTCTTCTGGATCTATTTTCAAGGTCAGTTATTTTTCCAATGAGCTATTTAATATTTTCTTCTAATTTTTGTGGGGTTCTTTGATATAGGTTTATTTCTTCCTGAGTTCTCACAAAGTCATCAGCTTCCTTTAGTTCCATTCTGCATTTCAAAGAGTTATTTTCTTCAGAGAGCTTTTTTATCTTCTTTTCCAGTTGGTCAATTCTGCTTTTTCAGGCATTTTTCTCCCCATTTGCCTTTTGTGTTGCTTTTTCCATTTGGCCTAAACTAGTTTTTAATATATTTTTTTCCTCAATATTTTTTGTATTTCTTTCACCAAGTTGCTGTCTTGGTTTTCATGATTTATCTGCATCACTCTCATTTCTCCTCCTAATTTTTCCTCTACCTCCCTTAATTGTTTTTCAAAGTCTTTTTAAAGTTCATCCATAGCCAAGGCCATTTCCTAATTCTCTTGGAGGTTTTGCATACAGAAGCTTCAATTTTGTCATCATCTGATTATGTATTTTGATCCTCCATGGGACCAAAGTAATTATCTATGGTCCAATTCTTCTTTTTCTGTCATTTGCTCATTTCCTCAGCCTATGACTGACTTATTGCAATTTCAAGACTTTAGGTGGCTTGGGGAACAACCAACAGGGACCTTAATTCCTCCAAGGTCTTAGGAGAGGCTCTGATTGCTCTCTTGCCTGTGTTCAGTCCCTCCCCTCTGTCCTGGAGCTGTGAGGAAAGTCCCTGCTAGGCTATGGTGATTAGGAGCCCAAACTGCAACCTGGATCTGAGTGTGGGCAAACAGCTGACTCCTGCCCCAGGGAAAGCAGAGATACCTAGAGGTCTCCCTTGACCCTCTTACCGTCTATGGACTAAGAGCTCTGGACATACTGGGTGGCTCTGTCAACTCCAGCTGCAGGTTCTCACTGCAGGGCTGCTCTGAGGCCAGAGCTCTGCTCTTCACTCACTCTGATGTGGAAGAGTTCTCTCACCACCCCTTCCAGCTGTTCCGGATGATTAAATAACTCCCTCTGTTGTAGACCCAGGTGCCCAGCCAGGCTGTGTGCACTGCAGTTTTTTCCAACCCCTGGTCCTGGTGGAACAGACCTTTCCTGCAGAACTTCTAAGTTGTCTTGGACTGGGAAATTGTATCATTCAGTCTTTCTGTGGGTTGTGCCTCTCTAAATTTTGGCTAGAGTCATAATTTGGGCTTTTTGGAGGTTTGGGGGGGAATGAGTTTCGACTGAATAGATTTGGGAAAAAAAATGTTTTTGAGTTAAAAATAAAATTGGAAAGCCAAGAAGGAGAAAGGAATTCACTTGAACTCTCCCCAGTTCCCTCCAAACAACATGAAAATAAAACCTCAAATCAATTTCTAGAGCAGCAGGGCAAATTAAAAAGAAAAGAAAAGAGTGAAACAAGTTTCCAAGGTCAAGACAACTCAAATGATTGGCAGAAAAAGGTACTAGTTGAATCTAGGATGCAATGCAGGCCTGGCATAGGAAATACCTGCAGGAGGCTTTGGAGTCAGCTGCAACAGTAGCAGCAGCAACTTCATGATTGCTCAGACCACAGGCAGAAAGGGGATCATATAACTGGACAGAAAGAAATGGGATTCTTTACTAGCATTAGACTTGAGATCTTGTTATATTGCCCATGCATAGCTCCAGGAACCATTTTCAGGGCAAACACGAGTATTAGGACTTCTGTACATGAAGAAATTTTGACCCTGGTCTCAGTCCCAAGGCATAAAGTAATATTAGCACTTCTGGCTATAGGAAAGCAGGAGACATGGTCACAGCTTCATGGCTTAAAGGAATGCTGTGGTGTAGGGCTATATGGAACAAGGTCATGTCCTGGGTAAAAATTAGAACACAGACCTGGAGAGAATAACCACAACAATCTTCAATTGATGTCACCTTGGAAGCACAAAAAATTTACAGACCACTAGACTTAGCTCTGGAAACAACAATACCGACATTTGGAAGGATGAATGCCACCTCTACCCCAGAGTGTGCAGTAACCTAAGTGAAGAAACAGACTGGAAAATGATCAAACCACAAAAGAGAACCTGACTATAAAAAGTTACTGTGATGTCATAAATCAAGACACAACTCAGAAGAAAACATTGAACTCAAAGCAAGTACAAGCACAACCTCAAAGAAAAAATATGCAAATTAGGAATAAGATCAAAAGGAATTCCTGGAATAGTTCAAAAAGTGGGGGGGGGGGGGATTTAGCAGAAGAATCCAACTAGTTTCCAATAGATCTAGACTTGAAACAGACAGACAAACAGAGAGAGAGAGAGAGAGAGAGAGAGAGAGAGAGAGAGAGAGAGAGAGAGAAAATAGGGGGCTGGAGCAGAATCTATTTTGCTTCAGCTGAAATTTAAAGAAAAAAGAAAAGCGGGGTAGCAATCATGATCTCAGATGAAACCAAAATGAAACTAGATCTAAAAAGAAATAAGTAGGGAAACTACATTTTTCGAAAAGGTACCATAGATAGTGATATCATATTAATATTAAACATTTATGTCTCAAATGGCATAGCATCCAAATTCTTAAAAGAAAAGTTAAATAAATTATAGGAGGAAATAGACAATAAAATTATATTAGAGGGAATCTTCAACTTTACCTTCCCAGAACTCAATAAATCTAACCTTAAAACATACAAGAAAGAAGTTAAGGTGATGAATAGAATTTTGGAAAAGTTAGATAAGCTAGACCTCTGAGAAAACTGAATGGGAATGCAAAGGAGTGTATACTTTCTTCTCAGTTCTACATGGTTCCTTCATGAAAATGGATCAGGTGTTAAGGCATAAGAATATCACAAGCAAATTAAGAAAATAACATTAAATACATCTTTTTTTCTAGACCATAATACAATAAAAATTGCATTAAAAACAGCTCTGGAAACAGAGATTAGAAATTAATTGGAAAATAAATAATTTAATCTCAAAAATGAATGGGTCAAAGAATAAATCATAGAAACAATCAAAATTTCAAAATAGAAGATTATATCAGTGAGACAATACATAAAAAGTTATGGGATGTAGCCAAAGCAGTATTTAAGGGGAAAATGCCTGTATTTAAATGCTTATGGCAATAAATTAGGGGAAAAAAGCAGATCAATGGATAGAACATGCAATTAAAACATTTAAAAAAGAACAAAGCAAAAATCCCCAATTAAGTATCATATTGGAAATTCAAAAATCAAAATTAAAAGTAATAAAACCATTGAACTAATGAATAAAAACAAGAGCTGATTCTATGAAAAAACAATACAATTAATAAATCACTAGTTGAATAGATTTTTTATAAAAAGGAGAAAATCAAGTTGTCAGTATCAAAAATGAAAAGATTGAATTCTTACCAATGAAAATGAAATTAAAGTATTTATTAGATATTTTGTTCAATTATATGTTATTAAATTTGATAATCTATGTGAATTGGATGAATATTTATGAAAATACATATTGCCCATATTAATAGCAAAGGAAATAGAATACTTAAATTACCTTGTTTTAGAAAAAGAAATTGAACAATATATAAATGAACTACCTAAGAAAAGAATCCCAGAGATCAGATGAATTCACAAATAAATTCTACCAACATTTAAACAATAATTAATTCCAAAGCTAAATGAACTGAGAAAATAGGCAATGAAAGAATCTTATCATATTCTTTTTACAATAAATATATGGTGATTCATAAACCAGGAAGAGCAAAAAACAGAGAAAGAAAACTATAGACAATTTCCTCAAGGAATGCTGATGGAAAAAATTAAATATACATTAGCAAGAAGACTACAGTAATATACTAACAGGATAAATAAGCACCATAACCAGGTAAGAACTATACCAGTAATAAGGACTAGCTCAATATTAGGAAAACTATCAGCATATTGAATATATTTTTTAAAATTATATGATTATCTCAATAGATGCAGAAATATCTTTGGATAAAAGAAAACATCCATTCCTATTTTTAAAAACACACTAAAAAGATAAAAATATACTAAAAATGCTCAAAATATGCTCAAAATGATGTTATAGTTATCTAAATAATAAGTAATCATTTTAAAATAAATTATAGGAGGAAATGGGCAATAAAATTATGTTAGAGGGAAACTTCAACTAGGAGCCTTCTCAATAATATCAAGGTACAACAAATTTATCCATTTATAGCCACTATTATTCAATATTGCAACTAGAAATGTTAGCTGTAGCAATAAGAGAAAAAACAAACTGAAGAAATTAGAAGAGAAAATTGGAAACATACTTATCACTCTTTGTAGATGATATGATAGTATATTTAGAATATTCCAGACAATCAAAACCAAAAAACTAGTTAAAATATTTAATTATGGCAAAGTTTCAGGATACAAAATAAATCCACATAAATTATCAGTATTTCTATATATTACCAACAAGACACAATAGGAAGAGATAGGAAGAGAAATTCCACTTAAAAAAACTGAAGACATAATAAAATACTCAGGACTTAAATAAATACAATTACAAAACACGTTTTTTACATAAAGTCAGTTCTAACAATTGGAGAAATATTAATTGTCCATAGGTAAGTTGAGTTAATATAATAAAAATAAAAATTCTACCTAAATTAATTTATTTATTCAGTGTCATACCAATTAAAATTCCAAAATATCATTTTACAGAGGCAGAAAAAAATAACAAATTTCATCTAAAAAAACAAAAGAACAAAAGGTGAAGAATATCAAATAAATCAATAAATATGAAGAAAGTGGCTTAGAAGCCAGAACCCAGATGGCAGAGTGAAGGCAGGAAATCCCAGAAGCTGTCCCTCACACCAGTCCAAATGCCATTACATTATGACTCTAAACAAATTCTAAAGTGCGAGAACCCACAAAAAGACTGAATGAAACAATTTTCCAGTCCAAGATAACCTGGACCATGAAAAGGATCTGTTCCACCGGGGTTGGAAAGGGCCACAACAAAGCCTCACCAGAGGGAATCAGCTCCAGCCATCCAGGAACAGCCTGCAGGGTGCCTGGGTCCCTGGAGATACCTAGATCAATGGCAATGGGGAGGTGGTTTCCAGACTTCTCAGCCCACCAAGAACAATTTGGAAGGTCAGTGTACCAGAGTGAACACAAAGTCCAGGATAATGCAGACCTCAACACAGCCCTAGCCCTAGGAACCAGAAGCAAGCTAGTGGAGTCACCCAGCAGCTGCTTCCCGAGCGCTCAGTCCAAGGATAGTAAGGGAATCAGAGGAAACTGAAGAGTATTATCTGCTATACCTGGAGCAGGATTCTGTTGCTTTGCCCATAGTCAGATCTATGTTGTAGTCTGGGGTCACATACTGCCATAGCACAGTATCAGCACAGAGGGAAGTGCTTGTGACCATCCACAGACCAGAGCACAGGTCAGGAAGGTAGTCTGCAAAACCCCTCAAAAGTTTTGGAAGGGCATCTCCCAGCCTGGAAGCAAAGCTCCACCTTAACAAAGACTTAAAATCAAATCATAGGCTGGGGAAATGAGCAAACAACAAAAGGAAAAGAATCTAACCATAGACAGTTACTGTGGTCCTATGAGGATTAAAAGACACACTCAAAAGATGATGAAGTCAAAGCTTCTATATCCCAAGTTTCCAAGAAAAGTATGAATTGGTCTCAAGTTATGAAGAACTCAAAAAAAGATTTTGAAAATCAAATAAGGGATGTAGAGGAAAAATTGGGAAGAGAAATGAGAGCAATGTGAGAAAATCATGAAAACTAAGTCAGCACTATCACCTTATTTGATGAAGGAGATACAAAAAAAAATACTGAAGAAAATAACATCTTAAAAACCAGTTTAGGTCAAATGGAAAAAGCAATCCAAAAGGTCAATGAGGAGAAGAATGCCTTAAAAAGCAGAATAATTCAAATGGAAAAGGAAATTAATAAGCTTTCTGAAAAAAATAATTCCTTCAAATATAGAATGGAGCTAAGGGAAGCTAATGATTTTGTGAGAAATCAGGAAACAGTAAAACAAGATCAAACAAAAGGAAAATTAAATCATATATACAAAAATATTTATAGCAGCTTTTTTTGTAGTGGCAAAGAAATAGAAATGGAAGCCCATCAACTGGGTAATGACTAAACAAGTTGGGGTATATTTTTTTTTAGTTTTTGCAAGTCAATGGGGTTAAGTAGCTTGCCCAAGGCCACACAGCTAGGTAATTAAGTGACTGAGGCCAGATTTGAACTAAGGTACTCCTGACTCCAAGGCAAGTGCTCCATCCACTGTGCCACCTAGCCACCCTTGAGTATATTTTTTAAAGATTTTTTTGAATGTTCTTTTCCTTGGAGTTCCTCACAGTCTACTTACTTGTGACTTCATAGACATATTTTGGTTTAGCAACTTCATATAAGCTTGATAAAATACCCAGTAGCAGAAACCATATCATCAGAGAACAAATTCAGCACCAAATGACAACAGCTAGGAAATAGAAAATGATAGATTTTGAGACAGTAGAGAAAACCCACTACTAAGGTGAAATGAAGTAGATAAAAGATATAACCAAATGTTGAGAAATGGAGCCACAAGAACCAACCAAGACACAACTTTCCATATGAGATATCTTAAGCTATGAATACCTAAACACCACCTCCACCCCCAATGGATGTAGCATAAGTTGCACAACACTGAAACATTTCACAAGCAAGGTCAGGATGGCATATTTTAGATAAAGTTTTGCAAATACAGCTCAAGCTCTCATCAAATGCATTCTCTACCAACAGTCTACCAACAGAAAAGGATCCATGAATCAAATTAGCAAGGTTTTTAATTTTAGGAAAGAATTATTTCTTGACAGACTTGTGATTCCATTGTTTTAAGAAATTATTTTTTATCACCAAGCAAGAAAGAGTACATTATAAATTGCAAAATGGATGGTTTTGACTATATTAAATTTTAAAGCTTTTGCACTAATAAAACCAATGCTGCCAATAAAACCAATGCTGTCAAAAGTAGAAGGAAAACAGAAAGCAGGGAAACAATTTTCACAGCTAGGGATTCTGATAAAGGTCTCATTTCTAAAATAGAGAATTGAATCAAATATATAAGATTACAAGTCATTACCCAATTGATTAATGGTCAAAGGATATCAGCAGTTTTCAAATAAAGAAATTAGAGCTATATATAATCATATGAAAAAATGCTCTGAATCATTACTGTTTACAAAAATGCAAATTAAAACAACTATGAGGCATCACCTCATACCTGTAAGATTGGCTAAGATGAGAAAAAGGGAAAAAGATAAATGTTGGAGAGATTGTGGGAGGATTGTGACATTAATGTATTGATGGAGTTGTGAACTGATTCAACCATTCTGGAGAGCAAATTGGAAATATGCCCAAAGACCAATGAAATCGATTATACACTTTGAACCAGTAATTCCAATACTAGGCCTATATCCAGAAGAAATCATAAAAGTGGGGAAATTCCCACATATTCCAAAATATTCATAGCAGCTGTTTTTGTAGTAGCAAAGAATTGTAAACTGAGAGGATGTCCATTGATTAGGAAATGACTGAACAAGTTATGGGATATGAAAGTTATAGAATACTATTGTTCTATAAGAAATCAAGAATGGTCAAACTCTAGAGAAACATAGAATGAATTACAGGAACTGATGCTGAGCAAAGGGAGCAGAACCAAAAGAACACTGTACACATTAACAGCAACATTTTGAGTTGATCAATCTTGATGGACGCAACTCCTCTCAGCAGTCCAGAGAACTAAGACAAAAACTACTGGAAAAAATTAGCAATTTTAGCAAAGTTGCAGGTTATAAAATAAACCCCCATAAATCCTCAACTTTCCTATATATGTCTAGCAAGATACAGCAGGAAGAGCTAAAAAGAGAAATCCCATTCAAAGTAACCTCAGACAATATAAAATACTTGGGAGTCTATTTGCCAAGACAGGCTCAGAATCTTTTTGAAAACAATTATAAAACACTTCTCACACAAATTAAATCAGATTTAAATAACTGGGCAAATATCAACTGCTCATGGATAGGTAGAGCTAATATAATAAAAATGACAATTCTACCAAAACTAAACTATCTGTTTAGTGCCCTACCAATCAAAATTCCAAAAAATTACTTAATGAGTTAGAAAAAATTTTAAGTAAATTCATATGGAGAAATAAAAAGTCAAGAATTGCCAGGAGTTTAATGAAAAAAAGTGCAAAAGAAGGTGGCTTAGGCCTACCTGATCGAAAATTATACTATAAAGTATCAGTCATCAAAACTGTTTGGTATTGGCTAAGAAATAGACTGGTGGACCAGTGGAATAGACTAGGTGTAAAAGCAGGAGATGATTATAGTAGTAATCTGATGTTCGATAAACCCAAAGAGTCCAGCCATTGGGATAAAAACTACCTCTTTGATAAAAACTGCTGGGATAATTGGAAGTTAGTGTGGATGAAACTTAGATTAGACCAACACCTAAGATTAAAATGGTTATAGGACTTGGACATAAAAACAATACTATAAGCAAATTATAAGGTCAAGGACTAGTTTACCTGTCAGATCTATGGAAAGGGAGCAGTTTATGACTAAGGAAGAGTTGGAGAACATCACCAAAAACCAATTAGATGATTTTGATTACATTAAATTAAAAATCTTTTGCACAGGTAAAACCAATGTAACCAAGATCAAAAGAAATGTAGTAAATTGGGAAACAATCTTTACAACTAATGATTCTGACAAAGGACTCATTTCTAAAATATACAGAGAACTGAGTCATATTTTTAAAACAAAAATCCATTCCCCATTTGACAAATGGTCAAAGGATATTCAAAGGCAATTTACAGATGAGGAGATCAAAGCAATCCATACCCATATGAAAAGAATGCTCTAAATCATTAATTATTAGAGAAATGCAAATTAAAGCTTCTCTGAGGTACCACATCACACCTCTCAGATTGTCCAATATTACCAGGAAGGATAATGATCATTGTTGGAAGGGTTGTGGGAAAATCTGGGACACTATTACACTGTTGGTAGAGCTGTGAACTCATCCAACCCTTCTGGAGAGCTATTTGGAACTAAGCCCAAAGGGCAACAAAAATGTGCATACCCTTTGACCCAGCAATGCCACTACTGGGTCTATATCTTGAACAGATGATGAAAAGGGTAAAAACATCACTTGTACAAAAACATTTATAGCAGCCCTGTCTGTGGTGGCAAAGAATTGGAAATCCAGTAAATGTCCTTCAATTGGGGAATGGCTTAGCAAACTGTGGTATATGTATGTCATGGAACACTATTGTTCTATTAGAAACCAGAAGGGATGGGATTTTAGGGAAGCCTGGAGGGATTTGCATGAACTGAGGCTGAGTGAGATGAGCAGAACCAGAAAAACACTGTATACCCTAACATGAACATGGGAGTGATGATCAACCTTGAAAGACTCGCTCATTCCGTCAGTTCAACAATCGGGAACAATTTTTGGCTGTCTGCAAAGGAGAGTACCAGCTGTATCCAGATAAGGAGCTGTGGAGTTTGAACAAATTTCAAGGACTATTCCCTTTAATTTAGGAAAAACCAGATATCTTATCATCTGATCTTGTTACCTCTTAGACTTCTTGTCTCTTCTTTAAAGATATGATTTCTCTCTCATCACACCGAATTTGGATCAAGGTACAACATGGAAACAAAGTAAAGACTGACAGATTGCTTTCTGTGGGGGTGGGGTGGGGGGAGGGAAGGAAGATGGGGGGAAAATTGTAAAACTCAAATAATATCTATAATAAAAATAAATTTTTAAAAAGCCACTAGAAAAAAAGAATAGGTTTTTCATGGTTGTGAACCCCATATGTGATCCTCATATGTCAGCCTCATGGAAGATTGAATGAAATAATGAATACAGGCTTAATTACCTTTGTTTCTAAAGGAAACAGCTTTATGCCACAAAATGCCTCCTTGAATTCCCCATCTATAACAAGGTCCCCAAGCAACTTGCAATGTGTATTCTAACTCCTCTGAGCCTCTAGTATGTCTTCAAGTAGAAAACTCAAGAGGCAAAGGCTAGACAAGATGACTCCACCTTTCAGAGACACAATTGCCACACCTCCTGCTCCTAGGGTCTAAATCATCTCTCTCAACAGGTGGATCTTCTGGGCCCAGAGGAGCCTTGTGTGAATCTCTCAGTGTCAGAATCCAGTCCTTCCAAGGGAGTCAGATGTAAGTGATATTCAAAACATATTAATTCATAGCAAGACTTTAAGGGCACTAAAGTTTGATATTTATATCAGTAGTTGTCAGAATCATATTTTCTCAATAAAAGGGGTTCTATAAAAGAGCTCCAAACATTAATGTTATTCAGTTATGATTGGGATCACCACCAATTAATCCATCCCTGCTAGCTGTTGCTTCAACCTTGACCAGGAACTGGAAATTCAGAGCACAAAAGCAGCACAAGGTCCTTTTCTGAAAAGGCAACTTTCAAAAGTAAGAACCAAAATTAATAAGTTCATACTAAATCTGAAAAGGATGTTAGAAACCTTCTAGTTCAACCCCCTCATTTTAAAGATGTGAAAGCAGAGGCTGCAATTTGCCTGTGGACAAAAACATAGCTACCAAGCATCAAGAGCCCAGATTTGAACAAGAATCTTCCTGATTTCAAATCAAATACCGTTAGCATATCCTCTCTTTACCCCTTCAATAGTTTAAGGTAATACTTTTTGGGTAACTCCCCAAAAAGTCATTTTATCTATACCTGGCATAATGACATAGTTTTGTTTTTTACAAATCTCACATAAATGTGCCACAAGTTTACTATAAGATATCTTCTTAGAGATATTTATTTTAAAATGTCTTTTTCCTTACTACCCATTTGAGAGACTTTGTAAAGTATATTTTTGTACAATTTCTCATCCCCTAAATAGTTCATCTTCATCCCTACAACTCAATTCAATTAGCCTTCCTTGAACACTTCATGTGTGAAGAATACTATGTAAGGTGACAGAGAATATATTGTTCCAAGAAGACATGTTGCTTCCCTCATGAAGTCTAAAGTATAGGGAATACTATACAAAAGCAGATAACAACAATACAAAATACACTAAAATGTACAAAATACTTAACAATACAAAATACACTAAATGGAAGGAGGGAAAAGATGGGGTTTCCATTGGCATGGTTTTATTTTCTCCTTTTTGCCACCTCAGTATGTTTCCTATGTGAACTTTCCTTGTCTATTTCTTTGTATTAGTCACTTTTCCTTTTACTCAATGACCTGAGTATTTCTCTATTGAAAGATCAATAATTTATCCTTCCCAATATGTTTTGTGTATCATACATTCCTTTAGCAGGCTGATGGTGCCTAAGAATCCTTTTCATAATAATGCTTTTAAATAATTGAAAGGGAAGCTAGGTTTTAGTTAGAGGTTGGAGAAAATCAAAATATTACTTTTCTTCTCATCCAAGTTCAAGACCCCCAGGAATCTATCCTCAATCCTCTTGGGAGTTCTTGGACCACAGGTTATGTCTTCCTGGTGCATCTTGTGCTGATCTTTACTTGCTTTTATATTTTAATAGATGCACAAACTCATTGATGGTATTAGAGATGGTAATATGTCCATGTTTGCTCTTCTTCTGCCCCTCTTTTCCATGCCTTCTCACAAATTTTTCAAAGGGGATCTTCTCTGGGGTCCTTTTTAGACTTTTAATATTATATGCGTACTTCTACATGTAGATCAAATTAAAAATATATCCCTTCCCTTCACCCAGAACCTGAAGAGTAAGCTATTTCAACTGCCTATTATCCCCATTGTGTTCTTTTCATTATGCTGTAGACAAAGTTTGCTTGCCTTCCACACATTCCATCATTCTACATGCCATAACTTTCAGTTCTGAACTCTTGAAATTATGGAAACATCAGTTTTACCTTCCCACTCTCATTTTGTGTAGTTTTCATTAGTTATCTGTCATTTCTTAATTCCTAAAATATACATGTATAAATACATGCCCTCACATAAGTTGAGGGCAAATAATTAACTAATAATAGCTGATATTTATATAGCACTTTGTTCAGATTTAGTAATTTGATTTTCAATAGTCCTAGAATGCTATTATTTTCTCCATTTTACAGATGAAGAAACTGAGGTAAGTGACTTACCAAGGATTATATAAATAGGAAGTGTATGAGAAGGATTTGAACTTAGATCTCCTTGACTTTAAGTCTAGTATTCGATTCACTATACAATTTCTTAAAAATTTATTGAGAATGTTGACCTGTATAATACTTCAGGTTGACCTATTCAGCCCTTCTCTGATTTTGTCCATTGGCCCATTGGACTTGCTACATCTCCGTGTTTCTTTGCTAAGGGAATATGAAGCAGAGGGATACTAAATGTCACTAATCCAGCCAAAGCAGGAGAATACATCTACCTCAAACTACTTTAAGCAGTTACCTTGTGTACATAGTCCAGACTTTAACTAAAAAAGCAGAGGAGAGAGAAGCCAACATTCCCATGTGCTGTTTCAGAGAGACAGTGGTGTTTTTGTTTGTTTCCAAACACAACCCAAAGACCCACACAGTTCTACAGCTGTACATTCTACCAGATTAGAAATGAACCTTGATTGAAGGAAATGAATAGCAGGCAGTCAAGGAATGTGAGCCACAGGACATGGCTTACATAGATAGCCCTGAGATGGAAGATGTCTTGGCAAGGGTTTATCTCAGTTTCCAAATGTGGCAAGAGCATAACTTAGACAGAAAATAGACCAGAAGTAAAAGTGGCCTGAATCAGTTACAGTCATGTCCATACTATGCTGGCCAACAGTGTCTGAGAAGATCAGAATGAAAACCTCTAGTTACCTAGTCCTTCTTGTGAAAGGAAAATGCTTGTACATAAGGAAAATCAATTTTTTTTCCTTAACAGGGATATGAATGAAAAGTACAATGTGTAGACTAATAAAAAACAAAATAACAGAGTGGAGATGGTCTAAGACTGTCCAAGACCCTAGCATCCATCCCATCACTATAATAATGGCTACTATTTATAGTGTCTAAAAGATAAAAGATTTACACTTAAATATCTCATTTGATGCTCACAAAAGCCCAAGGAGGTAGGTGTTACTATTTTACAGTTGAGAAAACTGAGGCAACCACAGGTTAAGTGATTTGTCCAGGATCAGACCATGGGCTTTAATCAATAACTACTGTGTTCTTGGGATTTGCAAGATTTTCCATCTGCTCATAACTAAATTTTCTTTTATGAATTGTGTCACCCAAATTGAAATGTGAATTCTTTAGCAAAATTTACCTCATTTTTCTATTTATGTCTTCCCTTTCTTTTGAGAGGCTCTTAAGGGTTACTGCCCATAACTGACTGCTCTAGTTCTGTATATACATCTCACTTCACTGAGTCCCATAAGCTTCACTGCCTTACTTTGGCCTATTCTTGCTTAGAATTTGCATGGTTTTTTCCCCTGCTAGTCAAGGCTAAGTTTTATTCTTCCTTGGGAAAGGGACTCATAAGTCCCTCATCTAGCAACTTAATCACTCTAAACAATTGCATTGCATAATTAAATTCTCACATGGAATGATAAAACTTCATGGCTCATCTTTATTCTGTTTTGTATTTATGCCTTTGGTCTGAACCCCTAACTAAGCTATTACTTTTGTTGGAAGAATTGTCTCTAGGTCATACACTGAGACATTACCTTATGACTCCAGAATGCAGAGAGAAATAACTGCACTTCTTTTCAATTAATAAAAACAACCTAGTAGCATTTTGAGAGAGGAGGGAGGCATTGTTTTTACAAGTCAGGTTCTATGATTTTATCTCTTTTCCTGGATCTTCTCTCTACTAATGTACAAATCTGCAATTTACAATCTTGGAGAATTATTTGGAAGAAATGAGAGGTTAAGTGACTTTCCTATGGTCACACAATGAGAAGCAATACTTGAATTTGGGTCTTCCTGACTCCAGAGTCAACATTACAACAAACATATCAAACTGGATTGTAAAACTCCCAAGTAGAGCCCAAATCAGACTAAAATGTAATTGGGAAATGTTTGACAAATAAAATAAAAATACAACATAAATAATGTTCATTTGTTACCTTTTAAGTCAAGATATGGCAAAGAGAGATATTTCCATTTAAGTCTGACACAATCACTCTACAGCACAGAACTCTTAGAGTTTAAGAGTTTGTGAAAATAATTAGGAAAAACAGAAAAATAGGAGGCTTTTGACTTCATTCCATTAGAGATCAGAGTAGGGAAACTTTTTTCTGCCAAGGGACAAAACTTAAAAATTAGCCTGCTATATTTAGTCAAACATTTAATTAATTTATCTCTAAAAAGCAACTAAATATATTGAATTTTGAGTCTTCCCTTTGGCAGTACCAGAACAAATAGACTCATGGGCTGGACATTTCACGTCGCTGTACTAAATGCTACAACTAAGATTCTTCCCTGGTCTAGATATCCTCTGCTCCTGACACTATAATTAGTATTTTCACCAATGGGCTCAAGCTACCCATAATCTCCACTTAATGGCAGCCATCTCTAGGGTTGGATTTGGGGAAAAGGAAAAAAAGGGAAAAAGAAATTTGCATGATTACTTTATTATATATTTCAAAGGAATAGCAATATTGTATATTGTATTGTATATGATATAGTTTATGTACAATAATATTTTTATATTATTTTATGGAAATGCTTGCTTTATTCCATAAATTAAAAATTAAATAAATTATATATATGTGTGTATGTATATATATATATATGTGCATATATATATGTATATATATATATATATATATATATATCACATCACTATTGGGGGTGGTTAGGTGGCACAGTGGATAGAGCACTGGCCTTGGAGTCAGGAGTACCTGAGTTCAGATCTGACCTCAGATACTTAATAATTACCTAGCTGTGTGGTCTTGGAAAGTCACTCAACCCCATTGCCTTGCAAAGAAAAAAAAAAAGAAGAAGAAACAAAATATATATATATATATATATATATATATATATATATATATATATATATATAAAGAAGCAAATATATAGAATATATAGAAGCAAAAGATATATAGATATATAAATAAAGAAGCAAATATGTAGAATATATAGAAGCAAAATATATATATGTATATATATATATATATATATATATATATACATACATATATATCACCATGAATTTTTTCACCTGACTTGGTCTAGTAAAGTTGCACTCCATCAATTATGCAATAAGCATTTATGAAGTACCTACTATTTGCCAGGCACTATGCTAAATGTTGGAGTCAGAACCTGGATTTTAATCTGTCTTTGCCACTAATTATCTAGCAATAGGTAAATCACTTCTTTTCTGTGACTTAGTTTCCTTAATCTGTAAAATGACAGGTTGGACTAGATGACCCCTATAATCCCTTCCATCTCTAAGTCTGATCCTATAAAAGTGTCCTATTCTGTGGTTAGACTCAAATATAAAAATGTTTGGCATTTTATTATTTAGACACATTATACATTAAAAATCTCTTAACTATAGTCTCATCTCCCACCTGTCATATATAAATAGTCTCAAGTCTCTAGTCATGACTTAACTTGCTATTTCCAATATTACTCCATTTACAGAATCCTGACCTTTAATCAGGATATTACTAAATAAGTGCCATGCCATGCATCTAATAATTCACTCTATAGCTTATAATGTCTTCATTTCCCAAATCTGTATGACTAAAGAGATCTGTTTCCTTTGTATCAAAGGAAGAGAATCTCATCTTGAAATTCCTAATTTTATTGCGTCACAATTTCCAATTTCTATACAATACCGAGCTAGAAGATTTCCTAAAACCTAATATTTTACCAAAATCTACCCAGATGCAGATAGAGAATCTTTCCTTCCTACCTACTCTAAGTTTCAATTTTCTCAGTATAAAATGGGGATTAAAAAATAATCATTACCCTAACCCTAATAGGATTGCAGTAGTTCTAAAATATGATAAGCAAAGATATTTGTAAAATTTAAAGTAGTGTCTAAATGTCAGCAGTTATAAACATCTTCATCATCATTAGCATTTTTCTGTCTACTGTATGAAGGAACTCCTGATCACTATCGATTATGGAATCAGTATTTATACTTAATCCTCACTCATAGTGGAAAGAGTGTTGGACTTGTACCAAAAAGTCTTGGAATGCAATCTAACATATTATATTAGCTATGTGACCTTGGGCAAGTTACATCCAAGTCTGTTTTCTCATTTGTAAAATGTGGTGAGACTAAGTGATCTCCAAAATCCCTTCACACTATACATCTAGGATCATATGATTTTATCCTTTTACATAGATTTTACTGCAAGAAGTCAGCATGAGCTAACCAGCCAATCTTCAAGTATTTATTAAACATCTATATTTATTAAACACCTACTATGTGCCAGACTGACTATGAATTCAGGATGCTCTCTAGCAGAATGCTGATGATCACCTCTAACAACAGCAGATAAACTAAGCACAATTTCAGAGAATGTCAATAACTATTTAAATAGAACAAGTTTGTACAAAAACGTTATGTGGGTCAAGTGTATCAGCTGCTTAACTCTCCAGTGCTTAACTCAGGCATAAGAATCATATGTCAGTATATATAGTTAACACCTGTTATTGTTAGCCAAGGTACCTAGGAGATTCCCATTATCTTCATGCCTACAGAAAATAAAAATTCTTATTCCTTTCAGGTAAATAAAAACTTAGAAAATTAAGAATAATTTGTTACCTTGTCTCAGTCTGCTGTCAAAAAAATTATACACACCAAAAAAATCCCTTATATCTGATTACTATGAATATGAGACACATAGGGAAAGCCTGGAATGGTCCTCCAAGCTTCCTGTTTGAGAATCTCATTATTTGTAAAACTTCATGAGACAGAGCTCTAACTTCTCCCTCTCCCCTCAAAGAATAGCAAATGCCTCCACAATATAAAATTAAAATCTCCATAATATTTTTTAAATAAAAAATATTAAAAATAAATAAATTCCACCTTGGAGTTGCTACCCTTTCTTCAGCATGTTTGTAGTTTATGGATCCAGCTGGGAAAGATTTACAGCAGCATCTGTTTATTATATGCATGATTTGTTCATCAATCAAAATACTATGTGCCCAGAACTGTTCTAGCCACTATAGAAAATATATGTAAAATCTAAGATACAATTTTGACCCTGAAGGCACTTAGAATCTGCTTGCTCTGACAAGATATATGCATGTGTCAAAGAGAACTAACACAGTTCAGAATAAAATTAATGCCAAGCTTGTGGCTGACCCTGAGTCCAAGTCTTATAGAAGCCTACACCAGGGAGAAATAATCAAGGTGTGTTGGAAAAATAGAGGAAAGCTTCAATTGAGGGGTTAGTGTCCATTTGTTCAACTAGCAAGCTCTGGAAGGCTACAACACAGTCATTAATTCTCTCCTCTCTATACTCTTGTAACTCAATCAGTAAACAACAAGCATTCTAACAACTAAACTGATAGTAAACCTCCAGAAGTCATCTTGGGATCGTATAGTACAGGTGTTATTTATATTTTTAAATGCACATCTCTTTCCCCCTCCCCCATAGAATTATAAGTTTTTTGAGAATGGGGAGCATTTCATTTGTTTCTTTGTACAGCACAATGTTTAGCACAGAACAAAGAAAAATCAAATATTTGATTGTTATTTGAGTGATATCCTACATAGGAACTTTTTGATGGGGAGGGTATAGAAATGTCACTTACTAAGCCTTCAAAATGACCAATCATTGTGGGACATTGAGTTTAAAACTTCGGTTGTCAGTGGTGATCATTCCCACAGACTAAATGGGATAACTAGAACAAGATAGTGGGTGAAATGTTATAGTTCTTTAAAAATAATCATTATGTTTATAGGTTTTATCTTTACAAATTAAATGTTTTTTCTTAAATAAGAAATTAAGCTATTTAGTTGATATATTGAATCTGATTACCTATCTTCTAGATTACCCTGAATACAAATGGATGAGTGGAAACAAGGAGAAAGATATAAATACATGAATTTTGATGACTTTAATATGATAGGAAGAAACACATTCCCATAAATGTTCAAAGAATATGCCATAATAGAGTGATACCTCAAACAAGCAACAAGGCAGTACAGTGGAGAGAGAGAGTTAGATTTGGAATCAGAAAGACCTAGGTTAAAGTCCCACCACAAATACATGCTGGTTGTGTAATCACTTCACCTCTCTGTGACTTAGTTTCTTCACATGTAAAATCAGTATAATAACACCTACCTGAAAAGGTTGTTTTGAGGATCAAATAAGAAAACACAAAATGTTTTGCAAGCTTTAAAATATTATATGAATTCTAGCTATTATTATTTATTATCAATCAACCAATCAGCATTTATTACATTCTTACTATGCACCAGACACTGTGAGACGCATGGGAATACAAAAAGAGGCAAAAGATAGTACCTTCCTTCAAGGTGAATTGTTGTTATTGATGATTAACTTTTTGGGGGTGTGCTTGTTTGCTAAGCAATGGGGTTAAGTGACTCGCGCAAGATTACACAGCTAGGTAATTAAGTGTCTGAGATCAGATTTGAACTCAAGCCCTCCTGACTTCATGGCTAGTGCTAACTTTTCAAGAAATTTTCTGGCCATAATGATATTATTGATCACATTTTAGTTGACACTACCCCTATTTTTTTCCCTATATGCTAGTCTACTTTATTTCCCCATGCTGACTCACTTCATTACTTTCAGACCCTAAGGTATCTCAATGCAGAAAAAGAACTACACACAGGTGTTCATGTTCACCTTTCAGGGATTCTCCAGCTTCCATGAGCATCAGATCACACTCTTTGCAGTGTTCCTCACTTTGTACATCATAACCCTGGCCAGCAATGTCATCATTGTGACCATCATCTGCATTGACCGTCATCTCCACACTCCCATGTACTTCTTCCTAAGCATTTTGTCAACTTCTGAAACCTTATACACACTGATCATCATCCCACGGATGTTGTCCAGTCTCCTAAGATGGAACCAGCCAATCTCACTAGAAGGTTGTGCCACTCAGATGTTCTTCTTTGTTACTTTGGCCATTAACAACTGCTTCCTGCTCACTGCAATGGGGTATGACCGTTATGTGGCCATTTGCAACCCTTTGAGATATATGATTGTCATGAATAAAAAAATATGTACCTATTTGGTGGTAGGGGCATGTGCCATTGGTCTGACCATGGCATCTGTTCAGGTGACATCTATATTCAGTTTGCCTTTCTGTGAAACAGAAGTGGCCCACTTTTACTGTGACATCCGTCCTATGATGAAACTTGCATGTATAGATACAACAATCAATGAGATCATCAGCTTTGTTGTCAGCTTAGGAGTTATCATGGTGACTATGGGTTTAATCTTCATCTCATACATCCTCATTATCTCTGCCATCCTCAAGATTGCCTCAGCTGAAGGGAGGAAAAAGACTTTTGCCACATGTGCCTCTCACCTCACAGTGGTCATTGTCCACTATGGCTGTGCTTCCATTGCCTATCTCAAACCCAAGACCAAAAATTCAATGGAACAAGACAGATTACTTGCCATTACTTACACTCTCATAACCCCATTGTTGAATCCTGTTGTGTACAGCCTGAGAAATAAGGAAGTCAAGGATGCTTTAAGGAAATTCATGGGCAAAAAGCTGCCTTAAGCAACTGTGTGTTTCTCAAGGGCTCATAAAGCTTATGTGTTAACAATAAATATTACAAACATTTAAATGTGCTAAATATAGTTGTCCCTGAATTTGAAGCAAAAATCTTACTTCTCTAGGTATACTACCATGTACTGCCTATAAGTAGTATAGAATTGAGAAACTGAAGTCTGGGCAAGGCAAACATTGTTTCACAATCTGTTGTCATGCTGCAACATATTACAATACCCTTTCTATCCTTGACTTATTTAAAATTTTTGTCTTACTTTTTCACAAGTCTTATCTAATTTTTATTGCTCCCAAATGAGGAATAAAGAACAATTTTAGAAAGTCTTGGAATTTTAAAAAAAAAAGGTTTGCTCAAGCATGTTTGGGAAGACATTTGGGGAAATGCAAAGATTCTGAATATCTCTTTGAGAAATTAATTCAAGTATGTTTATTTTGCTGCCTTTTCCTATTGTAAATATTCCTATAACATGCACAGTTATACAACAAGTTGAGGGTAATTTTTTCTGCATTCAAAACAGAAAACCAAAAAAAAAATTAAAAAAACAGAAAACCTTTCTACTTTCTCAAGTTGTCATCTCATTACCCCCTAGCAATTGATACGTAATTCAAGAGAAAAAAAAAAGATACACCAAAAATCAAGTTTCCAAGAGTCAGCCTAAAAAATGGAGTTAAGCCTCTCCTCAGTTGTCTGTAAGGTGCTCGGTTCTTCTTCGGAAGCTAAGGCCGTGATGAGGTGACTCCACTTCAGCCGGCAGCTAGCACCACTACAAACAAGTCTCCTCCATCCCCCGAAATGGCCATCTCCGAGCTCGCCTGCATCTACTCCGCCCTCATCCTTCACCACGACGAAGTTACGGTCACGGAAGATAAAATTAACGCCCTCATTAAAGCAGCAGTTGTGAATGTTGAACCATTCTGGCCTGGATTATTTGCAAAGGCTCTGTCTAATGTCAGTATTGCAAGTCTCATCTGCAATGCAGGAGTTGGTGGACCTGCCCCAGCAGCTGGTGGTGCTGCCCCTGCTGGAGGTGCTGCTCCTGCTAGTGCAGCTGCCCCAGCTGAGGAGAAGAAGAAAGAAGAAGCAAAAAAAGAAGAATCCGAGGAGTCTGATGATGCCATGGGTTTTGGTCTGTTTGACTAAATATTTTTTGTAACATTAAATAAAGGGCTTAATTCAACTAAAAAAAATGGAGTTAAAATATCAGGAAGAAGATACAACTCATTCTCTTTCTCCAAACCCTGCCCTGCTTCCTGATTTATTCATTTCACTACTTGTGTCAACAGTATCAACCATCTTCCAAGTTAGCTAAACTCCAATATTAAAGGATCAGAATCATCATTCACAAAATCACAGAATCTTTAGAGTTGGAAAGGACCTCTAAGTTTATCAAGTCCAAATCTTATTTGCACGACAACAATTAAAAAACAACTAAATTTCATATCATACCTTACAAATGATCATCCAACTTTGACATAAAGAAAACCACTAAGAAGGAGCAAACTACAACTTGAGGCAGCCAGTTACACATTTCAAAAATTTGAATTTTACTCACATCAACCTTAAATTTACTCTTTTTTTTTAATGTCTGATAATTGCTTCCACTTCTGCATTCAGAGGCCAGAAAGTTTATTCCTTCCCTAGTCCACGTACCATGGACACACTAGCTTCAGTTCCCTTAAATCTTCATATGGCATGATCTTGAATTACTTCATCATTTTGATTGCCTTTCTCTGTATACTGTCCAATTTATTAATGTCCTCCTTAAAATGTCATTCCCAAAAGCAATCAAATAGTATGCATTTGAAGTCAAAAAAGAATGGAATACAGAGCTATCATCGCTTTAATCTTGGACACTTGAAATCCAACTAGTTATATTTGTTACTCTTTGTTACTGAAAACTCATTCTGAGCCCATGGTTCACTAAGAACACTAGATTTTTTTTTTCAGATTGCTATCTCGGGCATATCTCTTCAACTCTGTATTTTGTAAGATTGATTGTTTTAAATCCAACTGGTTCACTCTACATTGAATTCATATGAACAATTAGCTCTGTTGTAGGATATATATTGAAAGAATGCAATTGGCTTGACTTCCCAACCTGACTGGAAACTGAAAAATCAGCTGTACTCAGTTTGAATCTTTATTTGCACACAAGTCAAGAAACATGCAATTTTAGAGCCAAACTGTCAATCTGGATTAAATCACTTAACAGAGAATTGAGATACACAATCACACATGTTGTCAAAGTATTATAATATGTTGCCTTTGAAACTCATACTACAGATTAGGGATCAAAAAATGGTAAAGTTGTCGACAAGGCAGATTTATATCATCTGGCTTTGTTCTACCCATATCTACCATTCAGTGTCTGGATTGCCATTCTTCATATCCTCTAAGTTTTACATCTCTCCACAGTTCATACATCTCAAATCTTCCTAATGAGATATTTGGCAGTCTGAGTTTTTACCTCTTCTTGAGGTATGCTGTCCTAATCCAACTTAGATCTCATATTCAAATTTACACATCTGTATCTATTCTTTATACTTCGGTATCACTACTATAGATAATGCCTACTAAAATAAGACTTCGAATGAAGCAGTTAACTAAGAGTTCCATCAAGTGGTCCCAGAGGGATTTCAGAGAGGGAAATTTTTCTGAGACTACTCTCAAAATGGTGAGGTATAGATGAAATGGATTGTATATGTTGTTCCTCAGGAACTCTTTCCTCCAAAATCATTCTTACAATAAAAAAGGGCAACCCTGCCATTTCTTCCTTGGAAGACATAGCTATTCTTAAGGCATAGGAAAGTCATCTATTCAGAATTCAAATTTGAATGAAAAATTCATTGCTTCAGTGATGTCCTTTGACAACAGGGGCCTCTCTCTTCTCACACAGAATTCTGGATTATCTTGGTATCCTGGTCATGCACTCCTGCTTTCAATGTTCCTTCAGTATTTTAAATGAGTTGAAATTGGTCCCATGCGAAACTGATATTGCCAAGTCTGAATGACCAGGATCAAGGAGGCCATCATCTTGCTGACATTTCATTTTCCCTAAGGAACTCTAAGATCTTCTTGACATAAGGTAAATATGGGTAGACCTTCTCACTTTGTCTTTAGAGGGACCCATTCTCTACAAGGCTGTAGAGCAGTGGTGCCAAACTCAAATAGAAACAAATATCTATCCAAAACATATCAAGTTTTTTCCTTCAGTTATTTTTTCAGTCATGTCTGATTCCTTGTGATCTTTTTTTTTTGGGGGGGGGAATCTATGCTGCATTTTAGCTTAGTTTGTTAAATATAACCTAATTATACTTTAATCTGCTTACCTCAGGAATATTGGGCTGCAACTTCTGATGCAAAGATTATATAATACAAATAGATAATAATGTTTGTCCTTCATTTTCAAAAAAGACCACAACATCAGGGAAGTGATACCATGACAAGCACATAAATTGGAGGATGCTGTGCTAAATAACCAGCCTCACTTTCTTCTCCAGAGCCACCTGGGTCCAATGGACAGAAATGAATCATGAGTGGCCCTGGCTTCCAGGCAATCAGAGTTAAGTGATTTGTCCAAGGTCACACACCTAGTAGGAGTCAAGTGTCTGAGGCAGAATTCCAACTCTCATCTTCCTGACTCCAAGGCTCTATCCACTGGGCCACTCAGCTGCCCTACTACAATGTAAATATCCATCATAAAATAGTATACCTGTTCAAATTACTTACAAATTTTTGGAGATAATTCTAAGTGTTCATATTTTATTTAAATTGTCATAGTATTTAAGAAATCATAGAAATTCCATTGATTTGGGATCTAATAAGAATATTAATTCATTACATACTTAATATATGCCAAGCACTATGCCAAGCACTTTCCAGTAATATTTCAGTTGATCTTCACAACAGCCCTGGAAGGTTGGTACCATTATTACAGATGAGGAGTTAAGACAAACAGAGGCTAAGTGACTTGTCCAGAGTTATAAAGCTAGGGAGTACCTGAGGTGGGATTTGAACTCAAGGCTTCCTGACTCTAGACCTGGGGCTCTATTGACTACAATTTCTATCTCCTCACCTGTAAACTTGGTCTGTATCTCATTAGATTTCACAAACAATTCAACTATTTCATGTCTTTAGCTGGTAAATGGAAGTATATGCTGGGTATTTCCATTAACATTTGGATCTTAATATGTCAGGAAGTTCAAAAAGAGTTTTTTGTTCATTTTTTTATTCTAATTGCTTTCAAATAGTTGGAAAGTTATATTTAAATTGAATCATAACTTTTTATAGAATATACATTTAAAGAAAATTCTGTTTTTCACTAAGTGGACCATAGCACATCTACAACTTTTCATCCTGTCTGTTTCTTGTCTTGTGTCCTTCCTTAAAGTCTTCATAGAAAATCAACTCAATATAATGGAAATTTTCCAATTCTTTAAATATGTTTTTATATACTAATACCTCTTAGGCTATCAGTCTCTTGTCCTATGAATTTGATAAATGTTTAGACACATCCCTTTTTTGGTCATACGTGTCAATAATGATATTTTATGACATTATTTGGTAATGTACTCTGGCCTAATTACACATAACATTTGTCTTTCTAGAGCTTCTTTTTAGGATAATTTAAAATTAAAAAATTTTATGTGATGTCAAAAATTTCTACTTATATTAAAAATATAAAAATTGCACACACTTCAAAAAATAAAATAAAATAAAATAATATACCTATAAGAATTAATTATATGTCAAATTTCTTCTCATTTAAATGAATCTTACATTTTCCATCTATTTCTCAGGTACTGCCTCTTTGATTATGGTTCACTCTAGAGAGACCTTTCCAAGTGTAATTCAAGGGTAAAGACCTTTCATCTTTCATGGTAAACAATATTAAGGAACTGGACATACATATCCCTATATATTCAGTACCAACGTGGTTTCCATTCAATCTCTCCATCTACTCAAGACCTATGACTGAATTTTTTAGAATGAATGAAAAATTATCTGTTAATTACTTACTAAGTACATTATACTATGCTAAGAATCAATTCCTTGTTTTCACGTTTACATTCTATTGAGAAATATGATACATAAAGAATTTTTCAGCTGTAATTCAGAATGAAAAAAATCATCTTTAATTACTTACTATGTACACAATACAATGTTAAGAAATCAAGTCCTTGCTTTCAAGGAGTTTACATTCTATTGAGGGAGGCAATAACTAAAGAATTTTTCAGTTGCAATTCAAATGAATAGATCCCATAGTTATTTGAGTTTGGGAGCAAACCATATGGTAATGCATATTCTTTCATATCATTTCTGTGGATAATCACATGCATTTCTAATATTGAACCACTTGAAAGTATCAAGGATTTTAGGGGTATAAATATTATTTTCTAGGTGCCCAGTAACTGAGAATATCAGAGCTCCAGGAAGCAGTTGTCAGACCACATCTCCACAGGGTTTTACTCAGCTTCATAATGGCTGGGGTGAGGGGAAGCAGATGAAATTAAAAGTGAGTGCCTAAAAGTTTTTCATTAGCCTTTTATATTTGGAATAAGAACCCTGTTATTTTCATATTACTTCTGTGACATATATTGGACAAGATTTAGAGGTTTTTCTCTTCTGATAGGTAAGAATGCCCACCAGGAAGGAAAAGGATTTCCAATACTAGGTCTTTATAGTTATATTGATGGCCTAGCAGACTACTTTCTATGACCAGCTTGTGCCAAGATAAAAGACAATTCCCACCCTCAAGGAATTTATAATCTAATGAGGGAGACAACAAGCAAACAGATATAAATCAACAAACTATATATAGGATAAAGAGGAAATAATTCAAAGAGAATAGCCATTTGAATTGAGGGCTTGGGATAAGCTTCCTATAAAAAATGGAATTTTAGTTGAGACTTAAAAGAAATCATGAGCAGAGATGAGGAGGAAGAGACAGCCAGATAAAATAATTGCCTAGAGCTGAGAGTTGGAGTAGCTTGTTCTTGGTACAGTCAAGAGGCCCAGATCACTGGTTGGAAAAGTTGAGGTAAATGTAAAAAACAAAACAAAACCAAAAATAAAACAAAACTGGAAATGTACAGGGAGTTTGATTATGAAGGATGTTGTGTGGCAGAGGATTTTGTATTTGATCCTGTCAGTCCCAAAACTAGTAATAATATAAAAAAAAAGAATCAAGACTCTTTATTGAGTACATTTTCTAATAATCATCCTTTATGATCACAACAAATAACAAATATGAAATATGAAATGCACAACAGTTTTATGCTATCACTAGAGAATTAAACAACTAAATTTCATTGACATAGTAATATATAACAGTATCATGGTTATCTTAAATCAGTTGCTCTGACTAGTGAATTTAATTTTAAAAGTTCATTATCAGGGCGGCTAGGTGGCACAGTAGAAAGAGCACCGGCCCTGGAGTCAGGAGTACCTGAGTTCAAATCCAGCCTCAGACACTTAATATTACCTAGCTGGCCTTCAGCAAGCCACTTAACATCATTTGCCTTGCAAACTCCTAAAAAAAGTTCATTATCAAATTTGTAACTTCAAAAAATAAAAAGAAAATTATCTTCAATAGATTCCTGTAGAAGGCGTGTAGCCTGACAGTTTGATCTAATATTCAAAAATTATATTGTTTAAAGACCCCATAAATCTAACACAATCCCTTTCCAGTGACTTTGGAATCCTTCATTACTTCCTAGGTTCAAGATACTGTTTATATTAGCATCTATTCAGATCCCCCAGCAATGTGGTTTATGCCAGACCAAACCAAATAATATATCAGTTCAACACAAGAGACATTTTGTCAGAATAGAATAGCAAAATAAATAACATCTTTTTAATCTCCCATACACAAAGTAGTATAACCACATGTAGATTCCCATATTGTCAGAATCACATTGCTAGAGTTGAATTCCAAATGAAATATATCCCAAGATTCTGTAAGTTTAACCTTTCAACATTTTACTGTGGTTAACATATTATATCTCTGAATCCAATGCTAACTGCTTCTCCAAAGAGCTACTGCTGTCACCTGTTTCCAGAGTTCTTCCCTATTGCTATCATTTTTCTGCTGACTTGTTCTACTCTGAGCTGATCCGTCTCAAAATCAAAGTGAGTTTCTTCTTTCTCAAAAAACTTTTTCCCCCTCACTCTTGCAATACTGTATATGTTATATGTCAGTTCTTTTAATTAGCCAGACTCATAACCATTCTCAAAAAACAGGAAATAGCTGCATATAAGTTCTTTTTATCAATTTCCCTTCAAAGAAATTACCACAGAAGTGATTAATATTTAGTCTGAAATAAATCAATTTTTTTCAATTCTCATTATGTCCTGAAAGCTAGCAACAATTATATGTGAATTTTCTTGTACCTTCATTTAGTATTGGATTATGGGGTAGAGTTATGGTAGAGCTATCAATTTTTGCCCTAAAATGGTTAAAGCAACTCCTTCTTAAACAAAAATGTTAAGGTGAATTTGAGTCGTAATAAGTGTCACAGTATCTCAAAGGAGGGAGGTGATATCCCTACTGGTCTTAATCAGAGTTGTTAGATCTAAAATATTTCATTCCTTTGGGTTCTCATTTTGGTAAAAGATATTGCCAAGAAAAAGCATACATTCAAAAGGGACATCTTGACTATTGAGAATTTTGTAGTAGATCCAATGAAAGAGTTGAAAATGTTTAGCCTTGAAGAAAAAAAGACTGGGATTTGGGGAGGAGTATGATATCAATTTTTAATTATTTTAACCACAGATTTAGAATAATAAATTGCAGTTATATTACTAAAGAAAACCTAGGCACCCCTCTCCTACCATGAGAGAGGTATGCCATTTTGTTACAATATCTTAATAAAAATGATTTTAATCATTCTGGACTAAGTATTCTCGAGCCATTTTTAGCAATTTGGGGGCTTGTCTCCCAAATGTAAATGTAAATCTCTTTTCCTGGTATTTTCCAGGAAGAACACAAGAAAAAAATGCATGCAAATGGCTTGATTTCAAGCCCACTTTCTTGGTGTTCTTTGCTGGGGAAATAACTCAGAGATTCCTGGGAAGATTGGCCTGAGTTTGGAGCCAAGAGTGATTAAAATGTCTGGAAATAGAACCATGGTAAAGGGACGATTTCCAGAGTGGCATAGATGGCCAGAACCACCCTGAACTGACTGAGAAGTCCTCCATGTGGGAGAGCTATCCCAAAGGAGAGGCCAAAGGAGGAGGATTTAGGTTCCCTCTCCAGGAATTTCCCCAAAATCTTAAAGGGGGAAGGTTGCCTCCAGGTTTGGGGGACAAGGGAGCCACATGGCTGCTAGCTGGAAGCCAAGGAAGCAGGAAGGGAGGCAGCCGATTGGATCCAGTGCTGTGTGAGTGAGTTTGAATGTTCCCACGGGAGTGTGTGTGTTTGTTCTATGTCCTGTCTTGTATAAGTGTCTGTTTTAGGCATTTCTGGGTCTGAGGACCCAGTATAAGTTTTAAAAGAGGGTTAGCTGGGAGATGGGCCCAGGAGTCTCAGAAGGTGGGGGAGAAGGAAGTAGTGTGCAGTGGCCCCCACATGGAAATCAGCCCTTCCCTCACTGAGCCAGTAGTAGCTGTGCTAGGTGTGTAGAGTTAAAGAGAAAGGAGGGGAATTCTTAAAGAGAAAAAGCTGTGGTTTGGGGAGAGTTTAGAAGAGTTTAAGAGAAGAAAAAACCTTTAAGGGAAAGATTGAGAAATAATAGGAGGGAAGATTTTTTATCTTTACAAGTGTCTTGGAAAGATCCCAAAGTTTTCTGCCTGGGGTGGGGGAAGGGGGGGTTGGGTTAGATACCTGGTGGTCTTGATCCCATCAGCCATCTTGTTAAGACTTGAACCCTCGACTGAGTCTACCTAAGTGCCAACCGTTGGGGGTGGGGGGGTAGACCGGAGAGCTCAAGCACCTAAGCCTTAAAGGGAAAGAGATCACTCCATAGGTGGGATATGTGATTGGGAAAGGAAAAACATATATAAGATCCAGGGGTTAAGAGACTCGTTTATTGAAAGGGAATCTCATGTCTTGAAAGGAAATCTCGGTTATTGAAAGGAAATCACGCTTAATGAATATCTGCTGGCCATGTGGCCTGAGTGATGACTCCCATTGTTTTTAAAGTTTCTGAATTAGAGTTTTGGGAAACACTCTGAGGGTTTTAAAAGAGGAATACTAGTGTTGTAACATTCTGACAAAATTTGTACAGAATGAGGAATTAAATAACCTAGAGTGTTAGTTTGCAATTAAACTATTTTAACACTATTGTAACTGTTGCAAGGAGTTAAATGGTTTGGGATTTTAACACTGTACTGCAACACTTTTGGGTTAATGAAAATTGGTATTGTGTTACTGAGAAATACCTACATTATGAGGGATGTTTACTGATTTCTTTTGGGAAAAAGCTCTCATTGGTTATAATGTTAAGCCTAATAATACTAACAAATTGGAATGTGAGAGCTGGATTCTCTGTATAAGTTACTCTAAAGGTTTTTTTTAATCAAACTAAACTGTTGGGAAGTTTACTTGTAATTTCATTGGAGTTTTAAATGTATCATATGTATGAGATTGGATTCTGAAAATTTGGGTAAAGAGACAAAAGTGTCAAGATCATGGGATATTCATTTTGTTCTTGTTCTAAGGGAAATGAGATGTTAAAATAAGAATCTTATGATTAATGTATATTAACAATGTATGTTTAATTTTAAAAGAAGTCAAGAATTCGGACTTCTCTTGGTAACTGCAGACAGCTGATATGGGGGACTCTGATGCTATAAGGTAATTTATTGATGAATAAGATGTATCTTTCAGTTATGTGATATTCTTCTGCAACTGCAAAGAGATTATATTTGCAATATTTAGTTATCTACTGTGAATATGTTATTTAAATACTGTATTGTTAAAGCCTGGGATTAATGTGATTGCTTTGAAGGGCAATAAGGAAAATATGAAGAAGTATGATCCTTTCTGGGATAGATCTGTGGATTCATGCATAAGTAATAACGGAAGGATTGTTTTGTACAATCTAGTAATTTGTGTGTTACCCTTATTGCTGTTCCATTATAATGAAATTAATAACTGCTGTTGGAAATTTAAAGCTACCTAAGATTTTCTAATGGTTTTAAAGAATTCTGAAAAGTAATTTTGATTTTAAGGGGCAGCTAGATGTTACAGAGGATAGAGCACTAAGCTGGAGTCAGGAGATCTACATTCAAATACTTGGTGATTGCCTAGTTATGTGACCTTGGACAAGTCACTTAACCCCAATTACCCTGCCAAAACAAAAATAAGCATTTGTATGTTGAGAATGGCTAGTAGATAAACAAGTTAACATATAGAAGTTTCTAGCTATATATGGGAATTGGAAAGTGGTGATTGTTTGCTTTGAAGTAAAAGCACTATCTATCTAATATGAGAAAGATAAACACAAGATAATTTGAGATTTTTCTGTGCAATCTCCTGGACAAAGGAGGCATTTGTTGTAAGATACGATAGGCTAAAAGTAGGTTTCTCTAGCCAAGGGGAATCTGATATGTCATATTTATATAGAGATAGAGTAGATTTGATTTCAGACAAAGGAATATTTCTAGTAAGAGGTAGGGGACAAGGTCTGTAGAGTCAGTCATAGTTCGAATACCCAATTTTAGGCAAAGATCCAGGAAGGATAATCTGATCTTTAGGTAGGGGTTTCATTCATTGGGACTCCATTAAGTTTATAATTGGAATTTAGTGAAATGTATTCACTGAAAGTTTTAACTAGGTAAATCAACCATTTTAGATCACTGAACTTCAAATCAATTTTCTCTTTTGTCAGATACCAAGATGGTCAACAAAAAGAAATGCTACTGGGTAAATGTCATGTTCTTGGAGCCAAGGAGACCAATAAGCCAAAGATTAGGTGACAGGGATGGGTAGCTGAAGGAGCAGCTTCTCATTATGGCTGAAGTTGGACCCCTTTGACTGATTTCCCCAAAATGACATTTGGATAATATCTCACCTGGAAGAATAAATCTGGCCTAAGTCACTTGACTTACCCATGTGACCTCTGCCTGGACAATGACATTCAATACTTATATCTATAAAGGAATTTTCCTTTAATGTCTTGGATCTTTATAGTTATAGTTAGTTACTAAGAAAACTAGAAAAAGAAGTTTTAGGTGAATTGGATCTAATAGCTAGAGATGGGTTAGGTGTCTGGCTCTAACACCTGTTATCAGCTACATGCTAATATAGGAATTGTTTCCTTAGTTTTTGTGTTAGAGAGGATATTTAGGTAAAAAGAATGAGAAATTCTTAGGATAATTACAGTTTCGAATTCTAGTTTAAGGAAAGGAATGTGAGTTAGATAAGTACACCAGGAAAAGGAAAATATGGCAATATTTTGAAGAAAAAAATTCATTTTGGTTAAGGATGTTTGAGTCATTATTGTAAGGAAAGCAAAAGTTAAGATTGTTTTAAACCAGATGCTAGGTACTCAGAACAAAGATGACCATTGAATGTATATTATGTTACAAGCTTGAGTCAATGTGATAATTTTCATGGGGAGTTTGTTCATGTAGTAAAACATGAATAGAAATTTGTTTTGTTAAAAGTAAAGTATGTGTGTCTGTATGGCAATAAGGTAAATTGATAAATTGTAATAAGCTCCAGAATCTAATTGTTTTGTGATAGAAATATGTGTTTTGATCTGAATAAGATGTTAAGCAGTTTCTCTACCAGAAGACAAGGTCTCAACTAGTCTCCAGAGCTGGAGAGGACTTTTTGGAACAGATTCAGAAGTTGCTGTAGGACATTGGATGCCTTCAAGGGAGAAGAGAAGAGAGGAGAGACTGTACCAGTTCATTCCGACCATCTCTGGCCTATGTGTACCTTGTTTATCTGTAACTTCCCCTTGACTCTGTAAGTGTGACACCCCAACTTATGCCCTTCCTGATGGAAAGGAGGAAGGGAGGAAGGGTGAAAATGTTCTCCATTGATAGAGAAAGAGCAAGATTATTGGGTGGCATGATTATCCTACAATGGAATATTAGTAAAGGTGGGAGGAGAATCTAGCTGACAGAAGTCAATGCCCAGTCTTTTGGTGTGGCTAACTGTTGGATTTGCAGTAGTTCACAGCAATTTGAGAACTTGCCTTGGGTGGCAGTACCCCTAGATCTGGCCTAGATTCTCAGCTCCTGGTCAGAGGTGTACTGTGGCACAGGATTCTGATCCAAAGGAGAGAAATACCAGTGGCATATGACTGAGTCAGAACAGCATGATTATTGTTTATAACTGACTGGCCAGGATATTTACCTGGGGAGTAGCAAATATCCAGCCATGTCTAGAAGCAGGGTGCATATATTAAGGACTGTACAACATAAGAGATAGGTGGCCTCAGACTCATGTGAGATTAATGATGGTACCTGGATCCCTTGTAAAGATGTGCAAACTGGGGAATTTGTTAAGGGAAACTGATTATGAGTTAGTATGGACTTGCAAGGAAAGTGCTGAAATGGCCATTTGCAAGAAAAATAATTTAAGGAACATCACTGAGTATATTAGCTATTCTTGGGGTTGATCCAATGGCACAAAATCAGGGATTTAATTTGATCAATTTTGGAGCCAGGAAGACCTTTCTAAAGACATTGGTATAAAAACTTGCAGTGGAAGGAGTACAGCAACTTTAGAAATGTACCTATTATCATGATGATTATATGACCTATTTAAGAGGGCCCCTTGGAAGTAAAGAGGAACAGTATTATCCATTTGTTGGAAACTATATTCCTTGAAGACCAACTAGCACTAGATGGACATTATTGGATTTGTAACACTATTGCCTACACCCAGTTGTCCAAAGAGTTGGTCAGGGAGTTGTTATCTAGATTTAAGGGCCACCTACTACCTGGGCACAGAATGGGAGTTGGGGCTATGGAACCCCAGTTTATATCCTGAATAGACTAATAAGACTCCAAGCTATAGTGGAAAAATTGCCAGTCACAATGCCTTGGACTCCTGTGTATGAGCCAGTTAATAACTCAAATAGTACAAAATTCTATCAGCAAATTAGGTGTATGGCTATAATAATGAAGAGGTAAAAATATTGACAGAAAGTCAGTAGTGCTATCAAAAATGAGGATTATTACTTAATTTGAGGAAGACATTGCTGTTGAAGTGTGAAGACCAAGTAGTTATTTAAAAGAAAAGGGGGGAGTTGTGAGGAATGAAGGGCATTGCTGATCTTCACAAGGTGTGGAGGGGAGCCCCTTTGAAATCCATTAGAAAGGGGGAGTGGCCCCAGCCAGTCACAAAACTGGGAGAGTTCTCCTAATCCCATTCCAAAAATGACAAACTAGATTAGAAGAAACTAGTCCTTAACTGGTCAAGAGTAACCTAATCTTGACTTTCCCCCTTGCACATGCTCAAAGAGATCTATCTCTTCTTGCTCATTAGTATAATGAGCAGGGTGGGGAAATATATAGGAACCAATGTATCAATTAGATTTGTGACCCCAGCCTATGATTGGCATGAAGAGGCAGAAACAAAGTTTTTCAAAGTACATAAAAGAGGTTGTATCTTAGTAAAAATCATTTTAATCACTTTGAAAAAAAAGAAACCTTAAGGATCAAGTAATCTAGTTCTTTCATTTCACAGAAACAAAGACCCAGGTTCACACAGGTAGTATATATTAGTCAGGTTTTGAACTGATACTCTCTGACTCACATTCCAATGTCTTTCACTGGAATTGGTCTACTTGACTCAAATTGGAATAGACAGAATTGTAAAAAGGGAAAAACAGGTTCAATGGAGGAAAAATACTTCCCAATGTGAATTATTGAAATGTAAAATGAGCTACATTTGGGAAGTGGTAAAGTTCTTCAAGGGAAAGTTTGATGACTGCTTCTTAGTAATATTATTCAGAATATTCCAGTACATTATAGTAGCTCTTTCTGTGGTGGCAAAGAACTGGGAGTGTCTAACTGTACAATGTGATTCTGAGAACTCCTCAATCTCTGATATTCAGACAAGTTTACAAAGCTGTAAACTTTAAGCCAAAAATTATCAATGCTAGAGCTGTATCCCCAAGAAATCAAAGAAAAAGGAAAATGACCCTAACTACAAAAATAGTCCTGTGGTGGCGAAGAACTGAAATTAAAGAGATATCTATCAACCAGGGAATGCCTGAATATATCACAATGAAATACTTTTGTGCTTTAAGAAATGACGAGCTGGGTTATGTCAGAATATATGAACTGAGGTTTACTAAAGTGAGCAGAACCAGAATTGTGTATGCAGTAATAGTAATATTGTATAATAATCAACCATAAATAGATTAGCTATTCTCAGTAATTCAGAGATATAATTCCAAACAATTCTAAAGGACTTATGAGAAAAAATTGCTATCCATTTCCAGAGAAAGAACTGATGGAGTATGAATGCAGATTAAAGTATACTTTTTTATTACTTTTCTTGTTTTGTTTTTTGGTCTGTATTTTCTTTCACAATGTGGCTAATATAGAACTATGCTATATATAACTGTACATGCATAATCTATATAAAATTGCTTTCTCAAGGGGAGATGGGACCGCAAGAATTTAGAACTCAAAAATTTAGAAAATGAAGACTAAAAATTGTATGTACATTGCTATTTGGAAAAAATAAAATATTTAAAAGAACATGCTTGAACACAAAGAAGGTTGAGAAAATATAGTATTGTCCCTGAAGTTCAGCAATGGAAAACTATGGCTACAAAATATTGCATATACTGCTAGTTTTATTGAAGTACTTTTAAAAAACATTCTTTTTAAAAAACCTATGTTATAAGGGGAGGCTAGGTGGCGTAGTGGATAAAGCACCGGCCCTGGAGTCAGGAGTACCTGGGTTCAAAAATGGTCTCAGACACTTAATAATTACCTAGCTGTGTGGCCTCGGGCAAGCCACTTAACCCCATTGCCTTGCAAAAACCTTAAAAAAAAAACCTATGTTATAAGGATCTCTGGAATATACTAGGAAAGTGATTGAAACATATTCAGAAATGGAGGTGATGTAAAATCAATAAAATATAAAAAACAATATGGGAAGAAGTAATAGTACTATGGGAAATTCAGCTTTTTTCTAGTTATTAGTCTAGTAGGAGAAACAGATCAGTAGAGTCTTAGGAACTAGAAGTATATAGCTCTCTCTTCTCTCTCTCTCTCTCTCTCTCTCTCTCTCTCTCTCTCTCTCTCTCTCTCTCTCTCTCTCTCTCTCTCTCTCTCTCCCTCTCACTGCCTAAATATGGGGGAAATGGAAAAGACCAGTGTCTTTCAGTGGTATTGGAGCTATAATATGTTGGAAAAGAGAGAGAAATAGAGCCAGATAGGACCCTTCATAGCACAGCAGTGCAATTCTGGGGTCTGCAACCACTAGCTATCATTTTTATGCTCCATTTTTCCTAGAAGACTCCTGTACATTTGTGTTGTGAGCTACATGGGGTTTTTGGACAGAAAAAATACTAAAGGATTCATGGAGTAGTAAGGGTGCTTCTACTAATATTTTGATTAAGTCATTTCTTTGAGTTTTAAGGGAATTTGTAAAGTGCTTTCCTCAAATAATTACCATGAAATCATTGAAGTAAATATTAGTATATTCATCTTATTGTTTTAAAAACTGGGGCTAGGTGAGTTTCAAAAAACAAAAGGCTTAGTGATCGGTCATGATAATGCAAAAGAAATTGCCATTAGGTTATTACTTTTAGATATTCTAATTAGTTATTATCCTAATATTCTGGGGGCAGATTAAAGCATTTTTCTTGATCTATGAGGAAATATGTATTATGATTTTATATACCTATATATGTATACATATGCATACACACATATGTATAATATGTATATATGTATAGTATATAGTATATGTATACATATTACCTTCTCAATGGATGTTGAAAGGAATGAAAGGAGGGATAGAATGTGGAATTAAAAATAAAATTTTTTTTTAAATTTTAATGTTATTACTATTAGGCAGTTAGGTTCCTCAGTGATTAGAATATCAAGCCTGCAGTCAGGAAGACCTGAATTCAAATCTATTATCAGATACTTACTTGACCCTAGACAAATCACTTAATCTCTACTTACCTCAGTTTCCTTATCTATAAAACAAATATCCCTACCTCTCAGAATTGTTATGAGGATCAAATAAGATCATATTTGTGAAATGCTTTGTAAACCTTAAAGCCCTACATAAATTCTTATTTAGGTCATATTTTCATAGCACCTTAGTATCAAGTCTCACCAGTATTGTTATATTCATTCTATAAATAATGAAACTGCAGCTAAAAGAGATTAAATAACTTGGCCCTAGTCTCACAACTAAAAGTATGTACCCATGCATTCACCATTAACCTCATTCCATGACAGTAGTACAACTGCTCTTTGGAAGGAGGCCAACAACTGTTGTGTCTTTGACCATACACCTGGGTCCTTTCCTTTTCTCGTGTGCCTGCTTATGCCATATTTCACTACACACAAAGGGGAAATTGAAAAGGTAGCAGCATCAAACAGAGGTTAACACTGAAATAAGTTATGAAAAAGTCACAAGAAGTTTTTGGATTGATAACCAGGAAGATAGAATAGAACAATGGAAGACAAACCAAGATGAGATTAGATAAGGTCTGGCTCCATCCTACCTGGGGTCTGTTTCATCATTGACTGCTGTCAAAATGATCTTCCTAAAGGGCAGATCTGACCATGCCAGCACACACACACACACACACACACACACACACACACACACACACAAACCTCCAGTGACTTCCTCCTGGATCATTTCCAGGATAAAATAGAAAAATCTTCTGTTTGGTTTTTAAAGTCCTCTTCCAGACTTCTTACACCTATTTGCTCAACAATGAGAAGATCAAATTTGATCCTGTATCATTTTTAATTGATCCTATTTAACAATTAATTGATTTTTGTCTGGTAATTGCTTTTGTCCTGTAACTGCTTATGTCAAGGTTATTTATCTCTGAACTTAGTTCAGAGATTCAGCTGGTCTATATTAGGTTAAGTTTAAAAATCCAGCTATTCATGCCTCAAGGAATTAGCTGACCCAAGTTACCCTTCAAAAATGTCTGATTCACTATTCAAAATGTCTGGACAGCTATTGTGAGCCCTTCTTAATGAGCCCTTCTTAATCTCAGGAGAGGAATGAATCATTGCTAGTTATTCCTTACCAAACTTCCAACCAGTCATATTATTCCCTATGCTGTAACCAGTTATGTAGCCCTCAACCCCATGTCAACTATCCTGTTCTGTTCTTTATTCTATTCTCCCCAAAACCAATAAAAAGGAATAGTCCTTTTGCTTAGGGTCTTTGATTACAGATAGTGTCATTGACATTTTTGTTAGCAGGGAGCATATTCTCATTAATAAAATGTTAACTTGCATGGGGAAATGTGCCTCAATTTACCTTTTTTGTTAAATTTTACATTTGATATCACCTGATCTTTCTTCAAATGACATTGACCCTTTTGCTGTTTCTTGAGCAAGGTATGCCATTTCCTAACTAAAGGAAGCTCCTCTGAAAATCCCCCATTCATGGAGTGTTCTCTCTCCTTGCTGTCACCTCTTATCTTCTCTAGTTTCCTTCAAGTCCCACCTAAATTCCCACCTTGTACAGGAAGACTTTCCTAAATCCTAGTGCTTTCCCTCTGCTGATTATCACCCATTTGCTATGCTTATAGGTTGTTTGTACATAGCTGTTTACATGTTGTTTCCCCTATTAGACTTAGTTCCTTGTAGTTAGCAACTATCTTTTGCCTTTCTTTATGTCCCCACCATTTAACACAGGACCTGATATTTAGTTATTGGCTGACTACATTCTGGTACTAAAGATCTCACCAGAGAATACAGGATTAACTCTCTTTGGTGACAACACAAAGTCCCACCCACATGAACATATCTTCAATGTCCCCCACCAGGAAGTGAGTCTTATCAAACCCACCCCAAAAGAATCCTGCTCTTGCCCAAGGATAATCTTTGATTTAATCCCATAGAATATCCTTGCTTTAGGGCCTTCCCATCTACCCAGAATTCAGCTGACACAGAACTATGTTGGAGCAGGAGTGGTCTCAGGCTCTGGAGTAATACTTCACTATCACCCATTCTAAGGCAAACATCCCAACCTCTCTTATTAAACAGGAAACTCTCAGTAGCATCAGAGATAGGGTTACAGCTCCTTGGCAGGTCAGTGTCAACTTTCAAAGGACATAATGAAGTCCTTCAGGGTCTTCTCTTGATGTAGTGTCAGAAATACATAGGCAGCTTGGAGTACAAAGGTTTTACCACTGAGCTCTGTGGAAAAGGAAGAAGGGAAGAAGAGGAAAGTCTAGCCCTAGATAATTCATCAATAGGTTTCCTCTCTTACATATTAAATGAACACTATAAAACTCATTTCCCACATACTTTACCGAGCCTTCCTCCCTCTTATCAAATCGCAGACACATATATAGACAGCTTCTACCTGTCTGACAAAGGGCATCACTCACGACTCAAGATGACCAGGAAGCATAGTAGCAACATCTTCATGTTGGCCCTGGAGGGAACAGCTGTACTGAGATCTTAAAAACTGGTTCTCTGATTTTTCTCTCTCATGTGAAGATCTGTTTGATGATAACCCATTCATAACATCACCCATGATGTGTAAATGATTTTCCAAAATTTCCTGTTAGTTTAAGGAATCAGGGTGGTAGTAGCACTAAAGGATATGGAATTATTTATGATCTGGGAAGTTGATATTTATTAGATACATGGTTGAAGTTTCAATCCTTGGTGGTAATAAATAGAACAGTAAAGAATGTAAATATATGTACAAAATGTATGAGAACACTCCAAATCATGCCTTTGGGGAATAGGCAGAGAATTCAGGCTCCTAAAGAATCCATTGAAGGTTATCCAAACAAGGAGGAAACATAGGCACCTGCTTTGGTCTCTTAAGGTGCTATAATATCAAGGCTGCCAGAAAAGTCTCACTGTGAGTTTGGTAAGCAGAGTCTTGTTATGGGTACTACTTTTATTCCCATTCAGAACTACCTCAGGCATCATATAAATGCATACCAAGCCAGAACCTGTCAATTGGCATTATAGGTTGGCCCATTATCCTGTTGTTGCAAAATCATAATATAACAGAATGTCCGAGTTAGAAGGACCTTATAATTATTGAATCTAATCCAATATCCACTAATGAATCCCAAATATAATATATCTCACAAATAGTCATCCAATCTTTATAAAGTTTTTCAGTGAATAGAAAGCAAGCTCATTATGCTTTTATATAGCTCAAATTGTTAGTGAAAAAGGGAAAATGATTAAATGGGGAAAAGCACTGGATAGAGGTGTCAGGAGATTTGAGTTCTAGATATGCTTCTCACAACTTTACCTAGAAATAGAAAGAAAGATAGCTGTGATGTCCAAGAATGTGAGTTCACATTTATTCTATCACTTATGACCTGAACCACTTTGAGTAAGGCATTTAACTTTTCTGGGATGCAATGTAAAATGAAACTGGAGAAGATACCATCGCACATGTTATCTTGACTATTGTTCTATAATTATTCTATAATTTGACTATTGACCAAAAAAACTAGCTGGGGGGCATTGAGAGAGTGATTTCTCATCTGACAGACTAAATTTTTCATCTATAAAATGGGAGGATTTATACTAGATGATCTTGAATGCCTTTCCCAGTTCTAATATTTATGAACTTAAGGTCCAGTAAGTGAAGTTTCCAAAAGTTATTCACCTACCCTTGAGGTATTACCTATGCTCTCTTTCTGAAATAAAGGCAGAATGAGAGCATAGAAAAAATAATGTACAAGGAAGTAGCCACGAAACCAGAAAAACAAAAACACAGAAGAGTCTAAGATATGAAGATGAAGTTTAATTTATTAGGTGAGAAGTAGCCATCAGAAAAGTCTGGGATCTCTGAAGGTAGTGGGGGCTCATACCCACAGTTGAGGCTTAGTAACCACAGAGCCTTTCTTCTCATAGTCTAGCTTCCTCCAATCTAAAACATTAGGACTAAAGGTCCCACCCAAATATATACTAATAATGTCTTCTGGTGACAACATAGAGTCCCACATATATACATCTCCAATATCCCCCACCAGGGACTGAGTCTTATCAAATCCTCCCCCAAAAGAATCCTGATCTTGTCCAAGGATAATCTTTGACTTAATCCCCACAGAATATCCCTTGTTAAGGGCTTTCCTCACCATGGGCTTCCCATCTAACCAGAATTCAGCAATTCCTGACTCTGACTCCCAGCCAACACAGATGTGCTGTGGAGCAAAAATGATCTCAGGGACCTGAAATACTACCTCTTCATCACCCACTGCAAAAAGATATGACCCCACTGGTCTCTTAAATATGAGGATATCATTAAAATGGGATTCTGTAGCATAGGAGAAAAGACAACAGCTTCTTTTCAGGTCTGTGAAGACTTTCAGGCACACAGTGAAGGCCTTCAGGGGCTTGTCCAGATGTGGTTTCAGGATCACATAGGAATCATCAGATTCTTGTGGTAACACAAAGGATTTCTCACTCATATCTGTAGGAAAAACAGAAGAGCAGAAGAGGAAATCAAGTTCTAGGCAAAATCTAAATATGTTCCCTTACCTACATATTAAATCAACAATAGAAAAATCCATTACCTTCCCCATATAACATATAAAGAATGCTTTATGGGATGGAGCCAAGATGGAGGTGAGAAGCCAGGCAATTACCTGAGCTCCCTCCGATTTCCTTCAGAAACAATCCTTAAATAAAATCTCTAAAAGAATCTGAAGGAACATCATCCACAAAAAAGATGAAGTGGAACAATTTTCCAGTTCCAGATAATTTAGATGGGCTTAAGGAAAGGTCTGTCTCACTTGGATCAAAGGGAGCACATACCAGTGGAGGCAATGACCAAGTAAGTTATCAAGAGGCTCTAAGCCACAGCAGAGATCATCAAGCAAAGCCCTGAAATCCAGGCACAGCAGACCAGGGGCATGGCAGGCAAACTGCCAGCTCTGGAACCCAAGGCACAAAGGCACAACTCAATCAGGCCACCCATGGCCAGTGGGCAAATGGCCAGTCCCAGAGAAAACAGAAAACACAGAAAACCTGTGACCAGATCCCCAGCCCCCTCAGTGAAAGAAGTTTGGACAGTACTCCCTGTACCCCAGGAACAGAGCTTAACTTTTTAAAAAGGAGAAAAAAGGGGCAGGTAGGTTGTACAGTGGATACAGCATGAGCCCTGGAGTCAGGAAGACCTGAGTTCAAATCCAACCTCAGACACTTAAAAATTATCTAGCTGTGTGACCTTTAGCAAGTCACTTAACCCTACTGCCTTGCAAAAACCATTAAAAAAAAAAGAAATATTAAGTGCATCCTTTTGATATCATGATACAACAAAAGTACATGTAACAAAGGGTCATGGAAAGATAGATTAAAAATTAATTGCTCTTTAATAGTCTAATCCTAAAGAATGGGAGAGAGAGAATTAAATAATAAATCATAGAAATAATCAATAATTCCAACAAAGAGAATGACAATAATGAGACAACATAACAAAATGTATGGGATGCAGTCAAAGTAGTTCTTAGGGGAAGGGAAATTTTATATCTCAAAATCTTTACATGAGGGGTGGCTTTATGGCACAGTGGATAGAACACTGGCCCTGGAGTCAGGACTACCTGAGTTCAAATCCGGCCTCAGACACTTAATAATTACCTAGCTGTGTGTTCTTGGGCAAGTCACTTAACCCCATTTGCCTTGCAAAAAAAACTAAAAAAATCCTTACATGAATATATTAGAGAAAGAACAGATAAATGAATTGGGCATGCAATTTAAAAAGCTAGAAAATGAACAAATTAGGGGGCACCTAGGTGGTGCAATGGATAGAGCATGGGTGCTGGAGTCAGAAAGACCTGAGTTCAAATCTGCCCTTAGACACTTAATAATTGCCTAGCTGTGTGACCTTGGGCAAGTCACTTAACCCATTGCATTAAATAAATAAAAAAAAATTAAAAAGAAAGAGAACAAATTAAAGCCCCCAATGAAAAACCACATTAAAAATTTTGAATCTCAAAAAATAGATTAATTAAATCAAAAGAAAGAAAATTGTTGAACTAATAAATAAAACTAAGAACTGTTTATTAAAAAATCAATAAAACAAACCTTAGATTCCAAAAAATAAAGGAAACTAACTTACCATTATCAAAAAATGAAAAGAGGGAATTGACCACCCATAAAAGGAAATTCAAGCAATAAATGGGAGCTATTTTGCTCAGCTCTGCCAATAAATCTGACAATCTAATTGAAATGGGTAAATATTTACAAAAATATAAATTGCCCATATTAACAGAAAAAGAAACAAAATACTTAACCAAATTTTAGGAAAAAACATTGAACAAGTCATCAATATACACCCTAAGAAAAAATCTTCAGAACCAAATGGATTCACAAGTGGAGTCTGCAAACATTTAAAGAATAATTAATTCTCAAACTAGGTAAACTATTTAGAAAAATAGGCAAAGAAAGAGTCCTACCAAATTCCTTTTATGATACAAATATGGTGGTGTTGATACCTAAACAAGGAAAAGTCAAAACAGAAAAAGGAAATTATAGACTCATTTCCTAATTAATATTGATGGAAAAATTTTAAATAAAATATTACCAAAGATATTACAGCAGTTTATCACCAGGAAAATACACTATGACCATATATTATTTGTACCAGAAATATAAGGCTGATTCGATATTACGAAATTTATTAATAACAATAACAAATAACAAAAAAACAATAACAATAACAAAACCAACAAAAATTATGTGCTCATCTCATTAGAGGCAGAAAAAGCTTTTATTAAAATACATCTCCCATTCATATTAAAAACACTGGCAAGGGGTGACTAGGTGGCAAAGTGGATAAAGCACCAGCCCTGGATTCAGAAGGACCTGAGTTCAAATATGACCTTAGACACTTAATAATTACCTAGCTGTGTGACAAAAATGGCTGGGAAAACTAGAAAATAGTATGGCAGAAACTAATTAAATATATATATATATATATATATATATATATATATATATATCTCATACACAGTATCACACACAAATCACTTAATCACATTTGCCTTGCCAAAAAAAACCTATCAAGCAGAGAAATAAATGGAGCTTTCTTTAAAATGATAAGTAGTCTCCATCTAAAACATCTACAATCTCTATCTGTAATAAGGAAAAGCTAGAAATCTTCCCAATAAAGTCAAGTGAAGCAAGGATGCCATTGTTATTTTGTTATTGACAGTATTGTTATACTGTTATTTAGTGTTGTACTAGAAATTTTACCTTAATAAAGAAGAAAAAAGATATAGAAGGAATAAAAATAGACAATGAAAAAAACAAAACTATTACTCCTTGTACATGATATGATGGTAAAGAATCCTAGAGATCTAAAAAACTTCTTGAAAAAATATAAGAACTTTAGCATATTCACAAGATATAAAATAAACCCACATAATCAGTATATTTGTATATATTTTCAACAACACTCAGTAGCAAGAGATAAAAAGAGAAATTCCACCTCAAATAACTGGAGACAATATAAAATATTTGGGAAACCATTTGCCAAGACAAACCAAAGGACTGCATAAACACAATTACAAAATACTTTTCAAATAAATAAAGTCAGATCTAAACAATTGGGAAAACATCAATTACCCAGTAAGTTGAGTTAGCATATTAAAAATGACAATTCTTCCTAAATTAATTTACTTATTTAATGCCATCAACCTACAAAACTACAAAAAAATATTTTATACAGCTAAAAAGTAGTAATAAATTCATCTGGAGCAACAAAAGGCCAAAACTATCAAGGAAATTAAGGAAAAAATTGCAAAGGAAAGTGCCCTAACTGTACCAGAGCTGAAATTATATGATAAAGCAGCAGTCATCAAAATTATTTGATGCTGGCTAAGAAATAGAATGGTAGATCAGTGGAATAGGATAGGGGCACAAGACAGTAGTAGATGACTATAGTATCTACTATAAACTCAAAGATTCCAGCTTCTGGGATCAGAACTCACTATTTGACAAAAATTCCTGGGAAAACTAAAAAATAGTATGGCAGAAACTAATTATATATCAATATCACATAGTATATCAAAATAAAGTCAAAATAGGTTCTTGATTTAGATAAAGGGTGAAACTATAAGCAAATTAGGAGAGCAAGGAATAATTTACAGATATATGGAAAAGGGAAGAATTTATGACCAAAGAAGATATAGAAAACATTATGAAATGCAAAATGGATAATTTTGGTTACATTAAATTTAAAAGATTTTGCACAAACAAAATGAATGCAACCCAGATAAGAAGGAAAGCAGAAAGCTGGAAAACATTTTTTCAGCAAGTCTGTCTGATAAAGATCTTATTAGTCAAATATATAAAGAACTGACTCAAATGTAAAAGGATATGTCATGCTCCAAACGATAAATGAAAAAGGAGATGAACAGGCAGTTTTCAGTTGAAGAAATTAAAGTTATATGTAGTCAGATTAAAAACACTCTAAATCACTACTGATTAGAGAAATTCAAATTAAAACCATGCTGAGGTACCACCTTACACCTATTAGATTGGCTAATATGACTGAAAAGCAAAATAATCCATGTTGGAGAAGATATAGGAATGTTGGGGCACTAATGTATTTTTAGTAGTTAGCTTTCCTTCTGGAGAGCAGTTTGGAACTATGCCCAAAGGATAATAAAACTATGTATACCCTTTGATCCAGCCATACCACTACTAGGAGTGTATCCTAAAGAGATCATTTTCAAAAAAGGTAAAAAGACCAATATATACAAAAATATTAATTAGAGGTCTTTTATGAAGAATTGCAAATTGAGGGAAAACCCATCAATTAGGAGTGAATATGTGAACAACTGAACAAGTTGGGATATATGAGCAAATGGAATCCTATTATATTATAAGAAATAATGAGCAGGTGGATTTCAGAAAAACCCAAAAAGACTTAACAGGAATCAGTACTGAGTGAAGTGAGCAGAACCAGAAGAACTTTGCACAGTACTAGTAAGACACTGTAATAATCCAAACTTTGTTTGCCTTAGCTCTTCTCAGCAATACAATGATCCAAGACAATTCTAAAAGGCTCATGATAGAAAATGCTATCCCTGTCCAGAGAAAGAGCTATGGATCTGAATGCTTAGTATTAATTATTTTGGCTTTTCACTTTTGTTCTATTTCTTCTTTTATAACATGACTAATGTGGAAATATGTTTCTATGATTGTATAGTATAACCTATATCAGATCACTTGTGGTCTTGGGAATAGGGAGAGAAGAATAAGAGGGAGAAAAATTTGGAACTCAAAATCTTATAAAAATAATGCTAAAACTATCTTTACATGTAATTGAAAAAAATAAAATACTATCAACTGAAATTTTTAAATGCAAATTGAAAACTCTTTTCATGTAATTAGAAAAAAATAAATACTATTTACAAAAAAAGAATGCCTCTGACTTATCATTGCAAAGCTTCCTCCCCCATATCACATCTCAGCTACAGCTGTAAATAGCTCCCACCTGTCTGGGAAAGAGCATTTGAGAGACTCATGAAGATCAAGATGCACAGCGGCAGCTTCTCCATGTTCATTGTCCACTTCTGTTCAATCAGGCCTGGAGATGTAGCTCTGAAGAAAGCAGTTGGGGCTGGGATTTTCAACTCACTCTCTGATCCCTCCTTATATAAGAAAATATTTTTGGTGAAGATTTATTGCTACATCAGTCAGGAAGTCAGCAAAAAATACCTAACTGACTTTACAAGTTTGTAGAGAAGTATGTCTTCCAAAAACCAAAAGGGAGAAATTGTAAAATTGTAATCTATCAATTATTTTTAATCAATTTCTTTTAATTTCATATATAATCTTGCTCTTATAAATCAAAGTAAGTTTAAAAAAGTATGTATATGACTCTGTGTAAGCTTGACAGGGCATTGATTCTAACTTCCCTATTAGCCAACTTCCCTATTTTGGCAAAGCTGAGCTCTTGCAGAACTCAGCTGACCAACTAGTTTCCTCATGCTTATTAAAAACCTTGCTGTAGATGATAAATCAGAATTACTCCACTATCAATAACAGGCTTGTGGGGTTAGAAATGCCTATACATTGAGTATTGTAAATCTGTTAAAGTTCCCTATTTCTTTATGTTGTACCCTGTTCTTCTTAGAGATGCTTATATAAGACAAATTTCCATGATGAAAATGGGAACTCTTGTTTCCAGGCAATTAGAAATCCAAAATATCCATATTGATCATAAACACCTCAAATTGTGATCAATGTTCCTGATCTTTTTTACCTTTCTTTTTTAATTTTTATTCTATTTTTTTAATTACATGAAAAGTAAGTTTTCAACATTCATCCAGTTGCAATTTTATGAGTTCTACACTGTTTCACCACTCTCTTCCTTTCCCCCTCCCCATGGCAGTGAACTATTTAGCAAAAGTTGTACATTGTACAATTTTGTTTGACATATTTCCATATGAGTTATGTTATGAAAAAGAATTAGAACTAAAGGAGGAAAAAGAATTTTTTAAACATGAACATAGTATGCTTATTCTGCATGCAGAATCTATGGTTTTGGTTTTGGTTTTCTGGATGTGGATGTCATTTTTCCATAACAGGTCCCTCAGGATTGTGTTTGATCACTAACTAAACTGTTGAGAGTAGCTGCATCAATCATAGTTGATCCATCTCACAATATGTACGATGTTCTCTTGGTTTTTCTCACTTCACTCAGCATCATGAAGTTCATGCAAGCCTTTCCAGGCTTTCCTAAAGTCTGTCCTCTCATGATTTCTTGCAGGATAGTAGTATTCCAAAACATGCATATACCAATTGATGAACATTCCCTCAATTTCCAGTACTTTACCACTAAAAACGAGCTGCTATAAATAATTTTGGACATGGTTACAATCTCCTTGTTTATGCTGTAGAGATACAAGTAGGATTGCTGAATCAAAGTGTACTCATAGTTTTATTGCCTTAAAGCAACTCCATCAACAGTCTTCCCACATCCTCTCCAACATTGATCATTTTCTTTTGTTGTCATCTTAATCATTCTGATAGGTGTAATGTGTTTCATATTCTTTGACCACTTATCAGTTGGAGAATGATTCATATTCTGATAAATTTGACTCAGTTCTCTATATATTTTAGAAATGAGTCCTTTATCAGAAACATTAGTTGTGAAACTTGATTCTCAGTTTTCTGAATTCCTTCTAATTTTAGTTGTGTTGGTTTTGTTTGTGCAAAAACTTTTTTAATGTAATCAAAATAATTGATTTTGCAATTTATAAACTTCGCTTTATTTTGTTTGGTCATAAACTTCTCCCTTCTCCATAGATCCACCAGATAAAATATTTCTTGTTCACTTAATTGGCCTATGATATCATCCTTTATGTATAAATCCTGTACCCATTTCAATTTGATTTTGGTATAGGATGTGAGATGTGGGTCTATGCCTTGTTTTTGCCACACTGTTTTCCAGTTTTCTCAGCAGTTTTTGGTCAAATGGTGAATTGTTATGGCAGAAGCTGGAGTCTTTAGGTTTATCAAATATTAGATTACTATTTATCTACTGTTATTAGTCATTGAATGCTGTTTCTTTTTTACCTAATTTTCCCACTGATTCACTTCTCTATATGTTAGCTACTATCAGAGAGTTTTGATGATTGCTGCCTTATTATATAGTTTTAAATCTAGTACAACTAGGCCACATTTCTTTGGATATTTTTGTCATTAATCCCCATGATATTCTTGAACTTTTTTTGCTTCAGATGAATTTTGTTACTATTTTTTCTAGCTCCGTAAAATATTTTTTGTAGCTTTATTGGTACTGAATAATTTAATTTAAATATGTCATTTTTATTATATTAACTTGACCAACCATGAGCAACTGACATTTTAGATCTGATTTTAGTTGTGTAAAAAGTGTTTTTTATAATTGTGTTCATAAAGTTTCTGGGTTTGTCTTGAGAGATAGATTCCCAAGTATTTAATGCTGTCTGCTGTTTCTTTAAGTGGAATTTCTCTTTCTATCTCTTGTTTTTGTACTTTGGTGGTCATATATAGAAATGTTGTTGATTTATGTGGGTTTATTTTTTCCTATTTTTCCAGAGTCCTTTATTGTTTTAAGTAGTTCTTTAGTTGATTTTCTAGGGTTCTCTAAGTACAATGTCATATCATCTACAAAGAATGAAAGTTTTGTTTCCTCCATAACATTTTCTAATTCCTTCAATTTCTTTTTGTTCTTATTGCTAAAGCTAACATTTCAAGTACAATATTAAATAATACTGGTAATAATGGACATCTTTGTTTCACACCTTACACTAACTGGAAATGTTGCTAATTTATCCCTATTATATCTAATGTTTACTGATGATTTTAGATAGATACTGCTTATCATTTTAAGGAAAACTTGCTTTTTTCCTGTGTTCTCTAGTGACTTTTTTAACAGGAACAAGTGCACCATTCTGTCAAAGGGTTTTTCACCATCTATTGAGATAGTCATATGATTTCGGTTAGTTTTGTTATTGATATGGTCAATTAAGCTGATTGTTTTCCTAATATTGAATCATTACTGTATACTTAGTATAATTCCTATCCGATCATGGTATATTATGCTAGTAATAACTTATTAGAGTCTCTTTGCTAAGATTTATTTAAAATTTTTGCATCAACATTCATTACGGAAATTGGTCCATATTTTTCTTTGTCTGTTAGGCCTCTTCCTCATTTAGGTATCAATACCATGCTATTATGAAAAAAAGAATTTGACAGAATATCTTTCTCACCTATTTTTTCAAATAGTTTATATATAGTTGGAAATAATTGTTCTTTAAATGTTTGGTAGAATTCACTTGCAAATTCATCTGCCCTGGAGAATTTTTCTTAGATAACTGATGGCTTCTTCACTTTCTTTTTCTGAAACAGTTATTTAAATATTTTATTTTATTTTCTGTTAATCTGGGCAGTTTTTTTTTTCATTTCATTTATGTTGTCATATTTTTATAGCATATAGTTGGGTAAGATAACTTTGAATTATTGCTTTAATTTCCTCCTCATTAATTGTGTTTACCCTTTTCATTTTTGATATTGGTAATTTGGTTTTCTTCTTTCTTTTTAATCTAGGTTTATCTATTTTGTTATCTTTTCACAAAAACAACTTAGTTTTATTTATTAGATCAATAGTTTTCTTACTTTCAATTTTATTAATTTCTCCTTTGATTTTTCAAAATCTCTAATTTGATATTTAATTGGGAAGTTTTAATTTGATAATTTTCTAACTTTTTTAATTGCATGCTCAATACATCGATCTCCTCTTTCTCTGTTTTATTCAAATACACATTTAAAGATATAAAAATTTCCCCTAATAGATGCTT